>NC_042620.1:321182632-321491854 GCF_901001135.1 Rhinatrema bivittatum
GTCTACATTTAGTGATATCATTTGTGAAATTTCCTCTGCTCTTCGGCATATTGAGTCTGTTCTTAACATATAAAGCACATATCATCACTTCCTAAAAAGTAACATGCATGGGCCTATGTGCTAAAGTGTGTTAGCCATTAACTCAAGCATTACCGTGCCTTAACACTTATATAAATATTAATTGCACCTCCCAGAGATGTAGTTAAGTTTCTGCATTAACAACATTATTGACATGGACCTGTGAGTTAATGCAAAAACTATTTTTAACACACAATGTACTAAGGGCATTACTTAGTTTAGGATATCATGCAATACCTGCATCACCAACACATGCATTAAAATCGGCACATTAACCTACATTAATGGCCAATTTAAACACACTATAGTACACTGGCCCCTAAATTAGATAAACTGAAAAGAAACACTGAAATCCAGTTGATGAATCAGTCTCTGAGTATGTGATAGGAACGCAAGTACCTTTTTTACGCAGGATAACACTGGCATGTTTATGTCCGTTCCTATTTTCCACATGGCAGGTATAATTACCCAGATCTGTCTCTCTGACGGCATCAAATATCAACATTAATTCCACTTCTTTTTCGCCAAGATCCTCTTTGAGAAGCCTAGGACAAAGTAAAATATGCATCTCTGTGTCAATGTCCTAGTTTTATTACTAGTGAATAACGTCATTATTCATCAAAAGAGAAAGCTTTCATCAGAAAGAACCCATCTGAGCAGATCACGCCAACCTGTAGAAGGCCCTTAAACCCGTTTACAGTAAAGAACCACACGTTCAGTATACCCTTAAATTTTGATACTCATTTACCTTATCTTGGCTAAAATCAAATGTAAGGTCCTGAGACGAGAATGTTCCCTTGGCCTTTTGACTGAGATCAAGAATCTTCACAATAAAGGGGAATAAACACCCTGTTGCACTACCCCACTGGGGAGAGAAAGTTTTCTGACCATAGACAAGGCAAGGGGATTAAATCTCCTGCTTTAAAATGTAAAATAAAATGGTCTTAACCAGTATAATCTTTATAACTCCATCTGGCAGACCCTAAAACAGACCTTTAATACAGCACTTAGGTACATAGACAAGATCAAGTTTCCTCTAATGTCATCTCTAGGAAAACAGTTCATGGTATGCCAAAATATGCCTCTTTGGCACATTCTCTGTTCCACTAATTAGTTTTGTGGACTGTTTTGGAATATAGCACTTTCAAATATTCTGACCCCTTACTAAAGCGAAGATTTGGATAAATTATTGCATAGCTGAATAGCGATACAGCAATAAAAGTAAGATAATTAACACATACACTATTATTTAGAAACAAAATTATTCAGTGATTTGTGTTTGTTACCATGAGAAGCTAACGGACAAGTATATTTTTAAGCTTCCCATAATAATGCACGGTGCTCTTGTTAGCCCTTATAAAACAGATGAAGATGGTATACACGACCTCTCCACCTTTTTGGAAGGCTCGGGCACCGTGGAACGCAGAAATCATGCAGCTTAGGGCCAAAGTCAATTAAGCTTATTATGGGGAGCCAGTGTGCATCTTATCCAATGGTGCACTCAGATAAGGCAAGACAAAGACACTGAACACCGTCTTTTACAATACCCTTTCTCTACGGCACTACTGGTGGGAAAGTCTTTTTTGGAATGAACTGGAAAGCATCATCACAGTTTTGCTGATATCTTAACTTTTATACTGTATAACTGCGGGTCAGTCTTAAGAACATAAGAACATGAAAAAAAGTTTTATAATACATAACATGGCCAAGCACAAGCTTTTTTCCTTGTGGATGTTGCAAGCCCTAATGCTTTAGACATATGGGTCCGTTTTTCACCAGTGCCTTAAAACTTCTAATTTCACATCCAAAGGAATGTACTTTCCTTCTCTTTTTTTGCACTCCCACGCTGACCACTGAATAATGGATATTTTGCAGTTATTTCCGCTCCTGCTTTGCTCGTGTTTCACAGGATGAGGAAGATGGGGAGCACTGCTGATATATGTTGCAAGGGCTCCGGACCGCGGCGGTCTGTCAGGGCTCCCAAATGCCACACAGAAGACCGTAGCAGGCTTTGTTTCTACCCCCCCTCGCGATCAGGAAGTCGTGCACAGGAAGTGGGCCAGAACAAGTTTCTGTTACAAGTCTCTGTATTCCGTGCATCATACCCCGATCCCAAAATGTACATTCTATTATAATACAATTCCACTAAGTGACTTCCATATGAGGAATTTCTGCATTCATGATCTGATTTACATGTCTATTTTTGCAAATAGATACAAATGTTCTACTCAACAATGCAAGCATATTGCAGACAGCAGTATTTGACAAGAAGGAGCTCAGCAACACCCTCTGCTGATAGCGTCAGAAGGCACAGTTACACAGTCAACAAAAGTGCCTTTACAATTTATCAAATTCTTCAAAATGGTCATTCAGAAACCATTCACTCTGCTTTGAATAGCTTTCTGTAATAGTGTGATATAATCCTGGGCATTGAGCCTGTTGGAAACTGCTTAAAATTCATTTAGCTGTCTTCTGCAGCAGTACAGTGGTAATTGGAAGGGGAAATTGTTAGATCTTACTTATTAACACTGACTTATGTCAAAAAAGTTCAGTCCACAATCTATACATATTTACATTCTTCAATTGGTTCAGAGAACACAGGGAGGGCAATTTTCAGCGGCCCGCATATAAAATTCCCACAGAGCCCAAATATTCAAAGTGGACAAGTCCACTGTGAAATTTCTCAAGTTGTGCTGGGACATGCATGGACATTACATGCACTCCCGTGCAGATGCAACTTCCTGCATGCACATTTCTGTGCAAACTCTCAAAAATTGATATTAGGCACATAAACAGTCCCTGCCCCAACTTTGATACTGGAACGCTACCACAAGTGTGGGGAAAAGTTTGCATAAAATCAAGTTATTCGTGTACTTTTCCCTATGCAACCTCCCTCCCCCCAGGATGATTTTCAAAGCCAAGATATTTATTTATTTGGATTTATTACCTACATTTTTTAATACAAAATTCACCCAAGAAATTCATTTTGAAAGTTACCCCCTAAGTATTATGAGGTCCATATTCAGACACAGCCAGCATATTACCTGATTCACTAAGGCTTTTCTCCCATTCTGTGTCTATGGGAAAATACCTTGATGAATCAGGCTCTCAGTTAGCTGGATGAGACTTATTCAGTTAACTTAGCTGGGATATGCAGTGGTGCAGCTGTGCTGCTGAATATATATGGATAAGATAATAAACTAACTTTAGACCTGCTCAATAAGAGGTATAAAGTTAGCTGGATACAAAGTTTGAATATTACTACTTATCTGGCTAGATTTTAGCCACATAATACTTATCCAGCTAAAATCTAGCCAGATAAGAGGTTGAATATGCCAAAAATTGCCATTTAGACTTTAAGTTATCCGTCTAAATGGCTTTTGCATATCTACCTCTTCAGGTCCATCAGAAAATATACACATTGCACATAGCCAATGTTCCCTCTAAATCAGGGGTCGGGAACCTTTTTGGCTGAGAGAGCCATAAACGCCACATATTTTAAAATGTAATTCCGTGAGAGCCATACAATATGCTAAACCGGCTCTGTCCTTTAAATTAATTAACAACCCCCCACCCTCCTGACCCCCCCAAGACCTGCCAAATTAATTAACTACAACCCCCCACCCTCCTGACTCCCCCAAGACCTACCAAATTAATTTACTACAAACCCCTACTCTCCTGACGCCCCCCAAGACCTGCCAAATTAATTTATTACAACCCCCCACCCTCCTGACCCCCTCCCCCCAAGACCTGCCAAAAGTCCCTGGTGGTCCAGCGGGGGTCCAGGGCTCACAGACAAATCTTTAATAAAAACGTAAAAATCTAACAAAACCCCCCACCCTTCTGACGCCCCCCAAGACCTCCAAAATTAATTTACTACAACCCCCCCCCCAGACCTCCAAAATTAATTTACTACAACTCCCCACCCTCCTGACCCCCCCAAGACCTGCCAAAAGTCCCTGGTGGTCCAGCGGGGGTCTGGGAGCGATCTCCTGGACTTGGGCTGTCGGCTGCCAGTAGTCAAAATGGCGCCGACGGCCCTTTGCCCTCACTATGTCACTGGGGTCGACCAATGGCGGCGGTAGTCCCTATGACATAGTAAGGGCAAAGGGCCATCAACGCCATTTTGGTTACTGGCAGCCGACGGCCCTTTGCCCTTACAATGTCACAGGGGCTACCGCCGCCTTTGGTCGACCCCAGTGACATAGTGAGGGCAAAGGGCCGTCGGCGCCATTTTGACTACTGGCAGACGACAGCCCAAGCCCAGGAGATCACTCCCGGACTGCTCCTGGACCGACGCTGGACCACCAGGGACTTTTGGCAGGTCTTGGGGGGGTCAGGAGGGTGGGGGGTTGTAGTAAATTAATTTTGGAGGTCTTGGGGGGCATCAGGAGGGTGGGGGGTTTTGTTAGATTTTTACTTTTTTATTAAAGATTTGTCTGCGAGCCAGATGCAGCCATCAAAAGAGCCACATCTGGCTCGCAAGCCATAGGTTCCCGACCCCTGCTCTAAATGTTTCTGGGGTGAGTACGGGGGTTCACTACTGTTGGCCACTTAAATTTTGCAAGTAAGCAATGCATGGGGGGGGGGGGGGTCCCCTCTTCCCTCCCTTCCCTTTCTGCTCTCTTGGTCTACAGTGATTTTATTCTTCCCTCCCCGACTGTAAGAAAAATAACTGTACAGTCCAGACAAAAGATAAAGATCAGGAATCTTCACAAAAACACATAAGTTCACAGTACTCTCTGAGCCAGTAATCCCTACGGGATAGAGACAAACTTAACATCCACACTCCTGGGTGACTGAAATTGGGCTTCTGGAAAAAGGCCAAGTCTCAGTCTCTCTAATGGTAATCAGAACGCCTCAGATCTTGGATGACAAAGTCCAAAACTGCAACAAAACTGCTTCTCTCAAAAAATGTCTTTTATCCAGGCAGGTGCAGAAGCCACCCCACTTCAACTGGGTGTAGGGCCAGCAATGCACCCAGATTCTCTTTCCCTCAGGCAGGGGAGTTTCCCTCCTGAAACTGGGATAAAATCCAAAAGAGCATCAAGAAAAATCTCTTTCCCATAAAATGAATCTCCACAAAACCTCTTTTCCCTTTCCTTCTCCAGGCCAGGGAGGGCCTAGCAAGGGACCACAGCCAAAAACACTCCTAACGCCTGCTCAGCTCCAACACCCTCTGCTTTCTGCATGTGCTCAGGTACAATATAAAGGGCCAAGCTGACCAATCCCACCCCTAAAAGTGGGGATGGTCTAAAAAAACCTGTAAGTCCCTAGTGCTGGTATAAAATAGGGAAAGCTTACTAGTAAGGGATCAGTGTATCCCTTACTGAATTAATATTTATTTCTATTCTGCCTTTTAGCCACTTCAAATCAGATAGCATTCAGGTACTGTAGATATTTCCCTGACCCTACAGGGCTTATGATCTGAGCTTGTACCTGTAGCAGCTGAGAGTAAACTGACTTGCCCAAGGTTATAAGCAGTGAGAACTGAACCCTGTCTTCCCAGGTTTGTAGCCTGCTGCTCTAACCACTAGGCCACTCCATATGTAGTTTCTTGCACCCCAGAATCCATTTTTCTTGCAAGAAGTGAGATGTTATAAATTCCCTTAGGGGTAGATATTAAGACATGCGCGCGGGCGTACATATGCGCGCGCTATCCAGTGTGAACACATGTACACTTGATTTTATAACATGCGCACGCAAGCGCTGCATGCTATAAAATCAGGGATCGGCACGCGCAAGGGGATGCACAATTGTGCACCTTGCATGCACCGAGCCTGTGCCGAGCCGAGCTGCCTTCCCCCGTTCCCTCCCAGGAGGGAACTTCCCCATCCCCCCACCCACCTTCCCTTCCCCACTATATTTTTCTTTTACTTCTGTTTTAAAACTTACTTCAGCCCTGGGGCTGAAGTAAGTTGCGTGTGCCGGCCAACTGCCGGCCCGCAATCCCTGGCACATCCGCTGTGTCGGAGGCCTCTGACCCCGCCCCTGCCCTGTCCCTGGACCACCCTGCCCCCTCCCTGCCCCTTTTTGCAAGCCCCGGGACTTACAAGCATCCCGGGCCTTTTGAAAATGGGCCCGGCGCACGTAAGGCTGGATTTACACGCGTAACCTTTTGAAAAACCGGCCCTTATTGTTTTATGGAAATCTTTGTAGGTTGTGATATATTTTAAAGGATCACATAAGGGAAGTATCTCAGCCTATGATGACTTAATTTTTCTCCAGGACCAATATGGCAACCAATGCTATACAATACTGAACTAATAAAATCACTGTTTACATTCTATCATGTGTGATATATTACAATTAAAATAGAAAGTCTGAATCAAACATACCAAAGCACATGCTAGAGCCCAAGAGCTAAACAAAGCACTCTTCACTTTGTCCTATGTTTACTGGTGGGTTTAGGAGATGGCGAGCCAGACAACCACCCAGGACCTCACATCTTGGAGACCCCAAAATTGTGCAACTCAGTGAAAGTTTTGCAAAAAAATGTCTCAATTTGCATGTTAACACTCAGCTATTTAGCTACTTCACCCATAAACCATTACCAAGATAAACAATATAACTTCCATTGCAGTTTCATGGATACAAAAAAAGTGAAATAGACATTGGAAATGTCCAACTTGCTTATAGATCTTCAGTTAAGCTTCTAAGGTGTTCCAAAATGATTTTTTTCACCCAGGGCCAAATGATCCTAAGGTTGCCACTGCCTGGAACTCCTGCTCTACCAATTTACCCTACAAGGTGACAATATTTTGCAATAAAATTGTAAAGCCTGTTGGAAATGTGGACCCTTGTTGCCGAGGGGTAGTTGGTAGAGAGGCCCTGTGGTGGAACAGACTGGAGCTTCACCTATACCAACCCCATTCACCACAGGTTGAGCAATGGGTTCCGGGAGCTGACAGGTGGGGCCTTAGGGCAATCCAAAGATGTGAGTCCAGACAAGCGTGGGTAGATACTGGTGGCACCACAGCAGAGATGATGGACAGGCTGGAGGTCTGGGCCGGTGACAGGCAACACGAACAAGGAACAGGCCGGAGGTCAGAGCAGGCAGCATACAAGTGATGTCAGGTCTGAAGCAAATAGGCAGGTCCAGGCAGCTGACAATGCTGAGGTCAAAACCAGAGAAGCAGGCCGAGGGGACATATGTAAACAGACAAGCAAGGACTGGAAGAGGCAAGGGGCAATGAGAACAAGACCAGCACGGAAAAAGACAATACAGACAAGGCAAGCCAGGGAAGCAACATCAGTGCATGTTGCTTCCTGTACCCCAGTGCGGGTACAAGGATGCCATGAAACCTGTTGCTGAGGCATTGAAGCAGTGTCTGGGGCAGAGTAAAGTAGGCAGTAGCGATGATGATGTCATCAAATGGCACCTCGGGGACCTTCCTGCTATGGCCCCTTTAAGAGATGTCAAAAGGGGTGCATGTGCACCTAAGGCAGTTCAGGGTAATGTCAGCATGACGGCTGGCAGCATTCCTGCTGTGTGAATGTTGAGCCCTGTCGGCAGCATTGGGGTAAGTGTGGCGGTTTGCAGGATGGTCCCGCAAGCCACTAGTCATGACAGTACCCTCTTTCCAAAGCCCCCTCCCTGGGCCTGGGTTTCTTGGGGAATCTTTTATGGAATACCTGTATCATTTGGGATGCTTGGAGGTTGGTTCCCACAAGTTCTCCTCCGGTCCATAGCCTTCCCAGGCAATGATTACTATAAACTAGGGATGTGAATCGTGTCCTCGATCGTCTTAACGATCGATTTCGGCTGGGAGGGGGAGGGAATCGTATTGTTGCCGTTTGGGGGGGTAAAATATCGTGAAAAATCGTGAAAAATCAAAAAAACGTAAAATCGCAAAACCGGCACATTAAAACCCCCTAAAACCCACCCCCGACCCTTTAAATTAAATCCCCCACCCAAATGACTTAAATAACCTGCGGGTCCAGCGGCGGTCCGGAACGGCAGCGGTCCGGAACGGGCTCCTGCTACTGAATCTTGTTGTCTTCAGCCGGCGCCATTTTCCAAAATGGCGCCGAAAAATGGCGGCGGCCATAGACGAACACGATTGGACGGCAGGAGGTCCTTCCGGACCCCCGCTGGACTTTTGGCAAGTCTTGTGGGGGTCAGGAGGCCCCCCCCAAGCTGGCCAAAAGTTCCTGGAGGTCCAGCGGGGGTCAGGGAGCGATTTCCCGCCGCGAATCGTTTTCGTACGGAAAATGGCGCCGGCAGGAGATCGACTGCAGGAGGTCGTTCAGCGAGGCGCCGGAACCCTCGCTGAACGACCTCCTGCAGTCGATCTCCTGCCGGCGCCATTTTCCGTACGAAAACGATTCGCGGCGGGAAATCGCTCCCTGACCCCCGCTGGACCTCCAGGAACTTTTGGCCAGCTTGGGGGGGGCCTCCTGACCCCCACAAGACTTGCCAAAAGTCCAGCGGGGGTCCGGAAGGACCTCCTGCCGTCCAATCGTGTTCGTCTATGGCCGCCGCCATTTTTCGGCGCCATTTTGGAAAATGGCGCCGGCTGAAGACAACAAGATTCAGTAGCAGGAGCCCGTTCCGGACCGCTGCCGTTCCGGACCGCCGCTGGACCCGCAGGTTATTTAAGTCATTGGGGGGGGGGTTCGGGAGGGTGGGGGATTTAATTTAAAGGGTCGGGGGTGGGTTTTAGGGGGTTTTAGTGTGCCGGCTCACGATTCTAACGATTTATAACGATAAATCGTTAGAATCTCTATTGTATTGTGTTCCATAACGGTTTAAGACGATATTAAAATTATCGGACGATAATTTTAATCGTCCTAAAACGATTCACATCCCTACTATAAACTGTTTCAGACCCTGCGGACATCTAGGGTATCTTTCAGGAGGCCTGAGCAGTGGTCTTCTGAGCAAGGAGAACTTTACTGGTTTGAACAAGGATATATGAAAAATATTGTGGACTCAGGAAGATGGATGAAAACAAAGTTTGTATGTCACCGGTCCTAATTGTTGGATGATCGGAAAAGGTCCAATAAATCGAGGTGTGAGTTTTAAGCATGGCATTCTTAGACTGAGATTTTTTGTGCTCAGCCAAACCAGCATTCCATGATGCAGAGGTGGTGCCAGGTGTCATTTTTTTGTCTGCATGGGTCTTAAAATGGATGGTGACTTGATTTAGGAGGTGATGTTTCTTTTTCCATAATTCCAAGAATTCTTTATTTGTCAAGATAGCTGTTGGGCAGGGGTCCAGAGTAGGTTGAGGTTTGGGAATGCATAGATGGCATCTGAAAACGATAAAGAACAGTGAAGAACCAGACAAAGCGCGACATGGTTGTTGTGAGCAAACTCAGCCCACGGAAGTAGGGCTCAAATTGACATAAGCATGTAAAAACATCTAGAGCTCCTGATTCACCCACTCGGCCTGCCCACTGCCTTAAGGGTGATAGGCAGATGTAAAATCCAGGGTGATTCCGAATTTTCACCCCTCCAGTGACCCCACAATCCAAGAGGGTATGATAGGGTAGTCCAAGAAAGCAGAAGATGTGCTGAACAAACAACTTGGCCAGTTCAGAAGCAGATGGAAGACCTGGTAAAGGAATGGAAAAAATCTTTCCATCATCACCCATATGGTGGGGTTCACACTAGAGAGAGGAAGGTTGCAGACAATGTCTGTTGCCACATGGGTCCAGGTTTCCGTGGAGGCTGGCAGTGGTTGTAACAACCCCCACAGTTGTGCGTTATCATTCTTATAAAATATGAAACAATAATACAACATATAGAAAATAGAAGTTAAGAAAAATATAGTATATAGTTGGAACAATTTTGGGTACGATTAATTTGTTGAAATACTACTGGGAGACCTGTGTTGTTGGTGTTCTGTTAGTCCCCAGATTACATTGTCTGGGCTTGGGTTAATTGATCCCTAGAATGCTAACATTGCAGTGGCGAGATCTAAGTCGGTTACTTTTGCTTTTAGCTTAGCCATCTGCTTGTGAAAATCAGTATTAGTGGCCCCAGTGTCCCAGTCCTCAGTTTCTGAAATCTGATATTCCAGTTCTTCAACTTGAGGGGATAGCTTATCTAGTTTTTCACTCACCTCTGCATCCAAGGATTTAAGGACCTGTAAATCTTTAGTAGGTCACCTCTCAGCTCACATAGCTCCTTCAACACTTGTGCAGAATCGGCGGGAGAATCACTTTGCTACTCACCATGTTGTCAGCACACACAGCACTTGGCTCATCAGTGCACTCGGCCTCCTGTTCAGACTTTTTACCTCCAGTTATGGTTCTGCGAGTGCCCATAGTGCAACTGAGTCAAATCCAAGCAACAAGGTGGATAGAGGGGGCAGAATGAAGGATATTGGAGAGGACTGAGCTGACCAACTGACGGAGCTCAGAGTGACTGTCGCCATTTGTGTTCCAGTGACGCCCCAACGGTCACTGGAAATTTGGCCCCTTCTAGCAGATGTTGCCACTCTTTCAAGGCCATCTTGACCACTAGGAGCTTATCATCTCCTATGGTATAATTCCTTTTAGCTATGGAGAATTTACGTGAGAAGTAGGACAAGCTAGAGTGTTGTTGTGATTATGCTGTAGGAGGAAAATGCATGCCCCAAGGGTGGACACATCTACCTCCAAAATGAAGGGTTTAGTGGGATCTGGGTGGTGGAGGCAAGAGCCTCCAGTGAACTCCTCCTTGAGTGATTCAAAGGCCCGAAGGGTGGCCATGGTCCAATCTTTTGTTTCCGCCCCCTTTATAGGGCCGTGAGCAGGACGTCAATGAAGAATTGGGAATGAATTCCCTGTAGAAGTTGGCAAAACCCAAAAAGTGCTGTATCACCTTGAGTCCTACTGGACGTGGACATTATGTGATGCTCTTCATTTTGGCGGGATCCATGCTGAGTTCTGAAGGGGAAATAATGTACCTCATGAAGGGGAGTTCCTGTTGCTCGAATACACACTTTTCTAGCTTAGCATAGAGCCTATGTTCCCATAGCCTCTGGGGGATTTGCTTCATATATTGTCCCAATGCTTGGACAGAGTCCTGGAAAAGATATTTTCAAAGTAGACCACTATGTGTGAGTAAAGAAAGTCCTGAAAAATCTTGTTTACCATAGATTGAAACATTAGTGGTTCTTTTTTGTGATGGAATTAAGACCTCTATAATCAATACGGGGTACAGCGTTCCATTCTTCTTGCCCACAAAGAAGAAGCCTGCCCCTGCAGGCTAGGAAGACAGGTGGATAAATCCGCAGTCCTAATTCTCTTTGGATGGATTTGCTCATCTACTCTGTCTTGGGGGCAGATAGTGGGTAAAACCGACCTTGGGATGGCATCTTGCCAGGAGGGAGATCAAAAGTACAGTCGAATGACCTGTGAGGAGGTAAGATTTCAGCATGCTTCTTTGAAAAAAAACATCTGCGAGTGCTGCATACTGTGGTGGAAGCCCATGTAACATGGCAGCCGCGGTCAGTATGGCTGGTAGCAGAAAGATGGAAAGGCACTTGGCCTGACAGGTGGGGCCCCAATGGGCCAATTCTAAAGATTCCCAATTCAGCATAGATTGGTGCAATTGAAGCCATAGTAGGCACAGAATGACTGGGTTCATGGCTTTTGGTATAACATACAGGGTCTTCCTGTGGAGGGCCCTAGTCTGAAGGGTAATAAGCTTGGTCACTTCGATGAGGTGGCCTGGGAGGGGGTCCCCATATACTGAGGCGATGATCCGTTGTTTGCGGACAAGAACCTCATCTATAAAATTCTCGCTAGTGCCTGAATTGAGGAATGCTTCTGTGATGAGCAAGCCATGATCCAGTAAGAAGGAGACAGGGACCAGTAGCTGGGGAGAGGATAGGGTATGACCTAGGATTATCTCCCCAGTCAACCTTAAACATGGAAGTTTCCCGACTTCAGAGGGCACTGAGACATCATGTGCCCTTGTCCAGAACAGTACAGGCATCTCCCCCAAGGAACTTCTCCTTGGGGGAGAATCTGGTCTGACCCAGTTGCTTAGTCTTTTCTATGGGGTTTGGGTCTGGGGTAGGAAGTGGCACCGAGGATTTTGGAAATGGGGGACCAATATTAACAGATGTCAGAAGGCCGTGGCTTCTTGGGCATTCTCTTGGAAGTGCTGGTCAACATGATTGGCAAAGGAGATAGAGCATCCAGTATAGTGGGAACCTCCTGGTCTTGATTCAGTCAGAAAGGCCCTGCCAAATTATGGCAGTGGGGCTATCTTCGCTCCATTGTAGTTTGATGCCAGGGTATGAAATTGCATCACATACTCTCTGATCGTATATGACCCTTGACGGATTGTTGAGTTTTTGGCTACCATGGAGGCAGCCCAACCACACATTCCTCCCCAACTCTTTTACACATACACACCTCACACACAACCCTCCAACTCACACACCTATATACCTCACTCCCTTCTGCTAACTCACATATCCCTCCCCAACTCTTTCACACATACACACCCTCTCACACGCATCCCTCCCACACACATATACTCACCTCACTCCCTTCCGTTAACTCACACATCCCTCCCAACTCTCATACACACACATCTTATCCCTTTTGATAATTCACACATCCTTCCTCAACTCTTTCACACATCCACCACACACTCCTCCTCACACACATCCCTCCAACCCTCACACAATACACACCTCACAAATCCCTCCCTAACTCTTTCACATGTACACACCTCACTCCCTTCTGCTAACTCACACATCCTTCCCCAACTTTCATACATACACACTCCCTCTCCAACTCTTTCACACATATACACATTCCTCCAACTCAAATACATATACACCTCACACATCCCTCCAGCCCTCATACAAATACAGACTTCACTCCCTTCTGTAACTCACACACCCCTCCCCAGCTCTTTCACACATACACACCTCGCTCCCTTCTACTAACTCACACCTCCCTCCCCAATTATTTCACACATACATACCTCACTCCTCCTCACACACATCCCCTCCAGTTCTCATACACATACACCTCTCACTCCCTTTTGTTACATCACATATCCTACTCCAACTCTTTCACACATTCACACCTCCTCACACACATCCCTCCAATTCTCTCTCTCACACACACACCTCACTCCTCACATATTCCTCCAACAATCAAACATACATATTTCACTCCTTACAGACATCCCTCCAACTCTCACACACATACACATCTCATCCCTTTTGATAACTCACACATCCCTCTTCAACTCTTTCATACATCCACCACACACTCCTCCTCACACACATCCCTCTAACCCTCACACAAATATACACCTCACAAATCCCTCTCCAACTCTTTCACATATACACACCTCACTCCCTTCTGCTAACTCACACATCCCTCCCCAACTCTTTTATATACCTCTCTCCAGCCCTCATACACACACACATATCCCTCCAACACTTACACACATACACACCTTACTCCCTTCTGCTAACACACATCCCCCCAGCTCTCACACATCCCTCCCCAATGCTTTCACACATACACACCTCACTCATTTCTGCTAACTTACATATCCCTGCAACTCTCACACAAATACACACTTCACTCCCTTTGGCTAACTCACACACCTTTCCCCAACTCTTTCACACCTCATTACCTTCTACTAGCTCACACCTCCCTCCCCAATTCTTTCACACATACACATCTCCTTCTCATACACATCCCTCCAAATCTCACATTCATACATACTCACTCCCTTTTGCTAACTCACACATCCCACCCCAACTCTTTTACACATACACACCTCACTCCTCAAACACATCCCTCCAACTCTCTCACACACACATACACCACACTCCTCCTCATATACTTTTGTCCAACTCTCTCACACATAATTTCACCCCTTATGATAATTCACACATCCCTCCCCAACTCTTTCATACATACACCACACACTCCTCTTCACACACATCCCTCCATCTCTCACACATATCTCTCCTCCTCACATACCTCCTTACACACATCCCTCCAACTCTCACACATATACACACACCTCACTCCCTTCTGCTAACTCACACATCCCACCCACAACTCTTTCACACTTGCATACCTTACGCCTCCTTACACACAGCTCTCTGACATACACACCTCCTTACACACAACCCTACAACACTCACACCCATACTCATCTCACTCCCTTCTGCTAACTCACACATATGCACCCTTCTAACTTACACTTTCCTCCTCAACTCTTTAATGTATATGCACCTCACTCCCTTCTTGCTAACTCACACATCCCTCCCTCAACTCTTTCACACATGCATACCTCACTCCCTTCTTGCTAACACATACATCCCTTAAACCTTTTTATACATATACACCTCACTCCATTTTTCTAACTCGCACATCCCTCCTACTCTCACACACATACACACGTCTTTCCCTTCTGATAACTCACATATCACCTCCAAGACTCACACACATCACTCCCTTCTGTGCTTTCCTCCAGCTCACACATATGCACTTACGTCCCTTTTTGCTAACTCATCCTTCCCTCATCTTTCACACATATGCACTTCTTCTCTTCATGCACATCCCTCACAAGCTCTCACATACACATGCACCTCATTCCCTTCTTGCTAACTCACACATTCCTCCTCAAATCTTTCACACAAACATCTCCTCTTCATATCAAACCTATCCCTCTGATTCTCACACACATATGCCTTTCCCTTACACTCTCATATACTTGCTCATTTTCCTCTCTTCTCACTCACATATCTTCTCTTCTTTTCCTTCCTTCCCTTGCTTTTTTTCTCCACCACACCTTCCTTCACCAACCCTCATGTTTCTTCATCCCTCCTTTTTTCAATTCTCTCTTTTACTCCTCTCCTTCCTTTATCTCTTTCATCTACCACTCTATCATATCTTCTCCACTTCTTCCTCTCTTCTTTTCCTCCTTCCTATCCATCTCCTCAACCCCCTCCTGTTCTATCCAAGCTTTCTTGAGCAGTGAAGCTGTGGGTTTTCTTAGAAAGTGCAGCACTACCTCTCCTTGTGCCCGCCTCCTTTGCACAGGAAGCATATGGATTGAGGGGAAAGCCCTGTGGCCTGCATTGCTGTTGCAGCTCTGTGCAAGTTTGAACAGTGCCTGTAGCTTGGAAGAAGGGCACACAAGGTATTTGGGCCTGGGCTGCACTGGATGCCTTGTCCCACCATCTGGTAGGAGTTTGCCATTCCAATTTGGAAGATAGACTCTGAAAGTTAGAGACTCCCACCACATGCGGGAAACTTGATAGGTCTGCCCCTTTTTTAGCATATTGACTTTCTAAAGCTACTGCCTTTCCATCAGATAGTTCTCTCCAATCATATGACCCTTCTAATTCCTCCAAGGCTGCCACCTCTAAAAAACCCAGTTGAATGCCCTTTTAATTGCCTGCCTAGATATTACCGCCTTTAATCATCCCCTGTCCCTCCCTCATCCACAACTCACTTCTCTGCATTTTCCACCTCTCAAGCCAATCCTTTTCTCCTTTAAGAACATAAGAACATAAGCAGTACCATAATGGATCAGATCAAAGTTCCTCGAGCCCAACATTCTGTCTTTGACAATGGCCAGTCCAGGAAACAAGTACTTGGCAGATCCCCCAGTAGTTGATTTATTTCTTGCATCTCACTCCAGAGATTAGTGCTGACTTCCCCAAGTCTACTTGAGTAATAACTGTTTATGGACTTTTCCTCCAGGAACCTGTCTAATCTTCTTTTGAACCCTAAGATAGTTGCCTTGACCACATCCTCTGGCAACAGATTTCATAGCTTGATTGCGTGCTAAGTGATAAAATACCTTGCTATGATTTGTTTTAAATCTGCCGGTTGCTAGTTTCATGAGTGCTCCTAGTCCTAGTGTTGTTTGATAGGGTAAATAACCATTCCTTATTTATCCTTTCCACTCCACGCATGATTTTATAAATATCGATCATACCCCTCTCAGTTGCCTCTTTGTCAAGCTAGAGATCCACTAATCTGTTTAGCCTTTCTCCATAAGAGAACTTTTCTATCCCCTTTATCATTTTTGTTATCCTTTCTGTACCTTTTCTATGTTTGCTATGCCTTTTTTGAGATGGGGTGACCAGAATTGAACATAATACTCAAGGTGAGGTTACACCATGGATATCTATTCAAGAGCATTATTATATTCCTCAGTTTTGTTTTCTATTCTTTTCCAATTAATTCCTAAAATTCTATATACCTTATTGATCACTGCCCACATGCTGAGGCCGAAAAGATAATGGTTTTGTCCACAAGGTCTCTGAGGTCCTAACACAGAACCTGGCATTATGTAATGCGTAACTGTATTATTTTCCCTATGTGCATACTTTGCATTTTTCTACAATAAATTGCACCTGCCATTTAAATGCCCAGTCTCCAAGTCTCACAATGTTCTTCTGCAGTTCCTCATAATCCGCTGCTGTTTTAACGGCTCGAAAAACATTGGGGTGCGATTTGCAAATTTGGTCACTGCACTTGTTCCTTTCTCCAGATTATTTATGAATATGGAACATGCATGGGGCCAATATACACCCTTCTCCATTTGGAAAGCTGACCATTTAGTTCTATCCTCTGTTTCCTGTCTTTTATCCAGTTAGCAATCCGCAGCAGGACAATGCCTGTGATCCCATGACCAATAAGGTTCCTGAGGATTTATTCCTCCCCCACTACCAGAAAGAACCCTGAGAAGAGAGAGAGATAAAGAGAATTTATGGTCCTGGGACAACTATATGCCCCTGTATTCAGGACACCCAGGAAAGAGGAGGTTACATGTACATTTTCTAATGGAAACTATCCAGGTAATTTCCATTTGAAAATTGCCTACTATGCACTAGAGGTGTGCATCCGTTTTCCACGTATTTGTAATCCGCAACTTATTTTTTGCTATCTGTTAAATACGTGAGGGAGGCGAAACGCATCGCGACTCCCCACGTATTAAACAGATTTCTGTTTATTCGCCTAAATAAAAATGTAAACCCCCCCACCCTCCTGACCCCCCAAGACTTACCAACACTCCCTGGTGGTCCAGCGGTGGGGTCGGGAACTCACTCAGACCCTTGGTGGCTAGTTTCATCATGGCGCTGATAGCCTTTGTCACAGGGCTACCGGGGTGCCATTGGTCAGCCCCCTGTCACATGCGCCATCGGCGCCATCTTGTGCTCCTACCATGTGACAAGGGGCTGACCCAATGGCACCTGTAGCCCCTGTGACATAGTATGGGCAAAGGCTACGGCGCCATTTTGAGTCCTGGTGTCAGACGGCAGTGTTGCTCGGGACCTCCCGTTGGACCCACAGGACTTTTGGCAAGCTTGGGGGGGCCTCCTGACCCCCACAAGACTTGCCAAAAGTACCAGCGGGGGACTCGGGAGCGACCTCTTCTCACGCCGGCTGTCCGATCCCAATACTCAAAATGGCGCCGATCGCCTTTTGCCCTCACTATGACGGCGATCGGCGCCATTTTGAGTATTGGCGGGACGGTGGTTTTGAGTCTCAAAATGGCCGGCCGATCGCCCTTTGCCCTCACTATGACGGCGATCGGCACCATTTTGAGTATTGGCGGGACGGCGGTTTTGAGTCTCAAAATGGCGCCGATCGCCTTTGCCCTCACTATATGACGGCGATCGGCGCCATTTTGAGACTCAAAATCGCCATCCCGCCAATACTCAAAATGGCGCCGATCGCCGTCATAGTGAGGGCAAAGGCGATCGCGCCCTTTTGAGTATTGGGATCGGACGGCAGGCCGTGCAAGGAGGTCCGCTCCCGGACCCCCGCTGGACTTTTGGTAAGTCCTTGTGGGGTCAGGAGGCCCCCCCCAAGCTGGCCAAAAGTCCTGTGGGTCCAACGGGGGTCCCGGAGTGACCTGCCGTCCGACGCCAGGACTCAAAATGACGCCGATAGCCTTTGCCCATACTATGTCACAGGGGCTACCGGTGCCATTGGTCAGCCCCTGTCACATGGTAGGAGCACAAGATGGCGCTGATGGCCATGTGACAGGGGCTGACCAATGGCACCGGTAGCCCCTGTGACAAAGGCTGTCGGCACCTTATGATTGAAACTAGCACCGAGGGGGTCTGAGTGAGTTCCCGGACCCCACCGCTGGACCACCAGGGAGTTTTGGTAAGTCTTGGGGTGGGGTCAGGAGGGTGGGGGGTTTGTAGTTAATTTAGTAGTAACGTATTTACAGATCGACACCTTATTGAATTCTCCATACTTCCGCATGAAGCGGAATTGACCCCCACGAAATACGTATCACGTACACAACGAAAACGTTTTGCCTGCACATCCCTATTATGCACACATGATAAAAGCACCTCTGTACATTTGCATCTGCTATTTGTTGCGGATTGCCAACTGGGGTGAAATCTCCCTTGGACATTTGAAATTCACTTCCCCACCCTAATCACCCCCCTCCCTTTACTGAACAATAAACAGAGGCGTGCTGTAAATCCCGCATCTACATTTTGCTGCATTGTGGAAGACAATATACACTGAGGACAATTTACTCCAGTAATTACCTATTTACTGGGTAAATGACTCTGACAATTGCCCTTTCTCTATTTATATATGTATTTATGTATATGTTTGTGTATGTGTGTGTGTTTTGAAGGAGGGGAACATATATAAATGACTTCACTTTCTCCCAACTAAATCAAGAAGTTCTGTGGACCACATTGCTCTCCTTCTGAAATGTTTATCAAATCCTCCTTCAAACAATGTTGTATCTCCCAAATCATTAAAGCAATTTCAACTATTTTAAAGCTAACATTTTCATTAGCACATGTGGATATTTTTGTCCATTCATCTTCTGACCTTTTTGCAAGCTAATTGGTGAAAAAGATGCATTTTTCCTTTTCAAACAACTAATAGGAAGTGGCAGTTGGCCTTTTTCTTCCTCGTGAAGGCATCAAGCATCAGCAGGTATTTGAAAGCAATTTAGAATATTAATCAGATTGAGCTTGCCAAGTCTTTCATATTTTTTCAGGAACGGCTTTGTTTTATGCCCCATTTTCTTACTTTATACATCAGTGTACTGATACAGTAATTATTGTCTATTATGTTTTATAGCATGCTTAATTTCAAAAGCAGAGCAATATTTGGTAACAGCTTTATAATTAAGGGCAAGAAAGTGGAGTTTGTTTTTTTTTAAATATATAGCTGATGAGATTTTCTTATTGTGTAGATTTTGAAAAGTCAGAATCTATTTATTTATTTGTTTATTAAATTTAGATCCCGCGCACGTCAAACGTACGTGATGGATTTTTACAATTTTTACGTTCATAAGAGTTTATTTTATTTATTTATTTATTTAGTGATTTTTTTATATACCGTGGCACGTTAATAACATCACCTCGGTTTACAATAAACAATAATTAGCAACAAGCTTTACAGACAATATTAACTAATGTGAACATATCATAACACATCATAGATAAATTAAACACAAGTTAAGTTAAGACACATCATATATAAATTAAACACAAGTTAATATACAAGAGTTTATATACAAAACATAATAAACAAAGATAAAACTAAATGAATCCTACAAAATAGAATCCTGACAATTTACATAGTGGGAAAGTAGCAAAAACTAGTAATGTTCAAAGGCCAACGTAAACAAGTAGGTCTTGAGGGTCTTCCTAAATTGCATAGGGCATGAAATTAAGTGAAGAGGTTCAGGTAGAGCATTCCAGAAAATTGATAACCCATGCTTACGTTTCTCCCATCTGAGCTAATCTAAGGGATGGAACTTCTAACAGGCCACATTCTGCTGATCATAATGATCTGCTGGGCTAGTAAATTCGGATCGCAGAATCTAATAATGCAGTTATAGGGTGGGTGTTGACTGCCTTATGAATTTAGGCAGCAATCTTAAACTTTACCCTCTATTAGATGGACAGCCAAGGAAGGATTCTAAAACTGGAGAAATGTGCTCATGCATAGCAGTCCCTGTCAGCACACATGCTGCGGAGTTTTGTACAATTTGCAGCGGTCTCAGCGGATTAGTTGGTAATCCCAGATACGGGGGGAGTTACAATAGTCTAGCCCCGGCCTGCATAACCAAATGAAACTCCAGAAAAGGTTTTTAGGCACTGCAGCACATGGATATAGAAGATCTGGCGACCTGCTGTATATGTTTCTGCAAGGAGAGGTCACTCGCTAACACATGAGTTATACCAGCATTTATTTTACTAAGACTATAACATACCAAGACTATAAGTGTCATAGAGAATCTTTTTTCAAATCATTGTTTTATTGAATTTTCGAAATTACAATTAGAATGATCCATACTTACAACCGAGGTAGCCCCTCACAATAAAACCCTCTTAATCCTTCTACAAACATTATCTTACCCATGGAACATCAAGAAGAGGAGCTGGACCGATGGCTTGCTTTTCCCTTGCATGGGATATAGAAAGATTTACTCCAAAACATGTATATGCCAGCTTAGGTGGCATAGGTATGTTTGAAAAAAGTTTGTCAAGAAATCCTGTACACCTGGAAAACCCCAAATAAAACCACCTTTACATCTGTTTTTTTTGGCCCAACGCTGTTCTCCAGCATATAATACATTATCAGATTTATTATAATATGTTCTGAGGCTTGTTACCCCTTTTTGGATATGCAAGGTCACAGTGCTATGTCAGAAACATCTGGAAAAGGGTGGAGGAAATGCACAGAACTGCTTACAGCATGGCATCAGTGTGATCTACAGGCAAGAAGCCAAAATGGTTCTGTCCATACTTCAATCATAGTTCTGTATCAGGCATTTGCTGGCTTCCAAGAGCACTATTTGTCATTCTGGGGATTGCATTCCAGTATATTCACTGCTGTCTGTATCATGAGCTATATTGCTTTGGAGTTCTGCTGTGTCCTGATTGGCCCTGCGAAGGCCAGCCCATTGCTTCTGGCTATGCACCATTAGTTCATTTTTACTGCTGTTCTCATTGTTTTTGGGTTCTCGTTGCAAGATAGTTCCCTGAAGTTCCTGTGTTCTTGTTCCCTGGATTGGTTTGGACTTCCTATTCCCTGACTGATGCCTGTCTGATATTGCTTCTGCCTATGGACTGTTCAATTGTTGAGGTACAGTGATCAATAAACTAGCCTTGTACACTTCTCTGGGCCTAGTTCCAAGTTTGTGGTAATGGATTTCCCTCAAAGTGATCGTGGGAGGGTCTCATCCATAGTGGCTGCCTGTGTCCCTACAACTCAGCTTCATTTCAATATACCTTATAACATTATGCACCTCTGGTGCATAGGAAGCAATGGGGAAAACAGCAGCCTGAAAACATACATAGAAAACTATTTTCAGAATCCAAAAATAAATTCCTATATTTTAGGAATAGAGAAAGCATGATGAACTAATGTCATGGGAAGCTAATGTCTGAAAACATAATACCTTTTTCAATTTATGGAATTTATCTTTTCCTTAACTGAATGCCATCTGTCCTATCCATTAAGATGCAAACCTGGCACTCATTTGGTAAATGAAACCTTTCCCTTCACAGATTTATCATTAATCAATCCCCTCTAGCTCTGACAATGAGCATCAGACAAGAGGCACTCCATGTATACATGAACATTTCCAGAGCAATGATTGTTATTAATGTTTGCTAGCTTTTATTGTTTGTTTTATTATGAATGTTTTTTACCGTAAACAGTCTTGTGTGATATTGTAGAGTGCAGTCTTTAAATAAATAAATAATAAATGGAGCAAGGCAAGGACAGGAAGGGTAAGCCAACTGGAAATACAAGCTTTTATGGGCCCACAAAAAGGCACCAGATCGACCTCTCCTTTCCTGTAGGACTTTGTCCAGGGAACCCCCAACAGTCATGAGTTTTTAAGTCGGTTCTGTCTTCATAAATGATTGCATAGACCAAGAATGATAAACCATAAAAGTGGGGTCCCAACCACTATATATAGAAATGTGTAATATTATTGACAATAGTTACATTTTCAATTATGCAAATTAATTACAACTCCCCAGAGACCGGATGGGCTGGTGGAGCTGGTTAGTGGTTGCAGTGTATTGTGTGAAAAGGCCACAGGGACCTAGGAGGCTGCATGTTTAGGTATTTAAATTATTACAAAGAAGAGATGTGCATGGAAAAAATGTTTGGTTCGTTCATTTGGATTGATGTCTCTTAGATTTGTTTTTCTTTGAGTTCAGGGTCAAAATATTATTCATATTGTGACATTCATTTTCTTTTTTTTTTTTCCAAAATAATTTTTATTAGTAGCAAGAATATGCAGCCATATGCCACAGAACATTATTTATACAGCCAGTGCCAACATGGCATGAAACTGCAATAATAGTCTGTATACACAATACCCAAAAATTTGTAAACAGTCAATGAAACAAAAACAGTGCAATTCTCGCTATCCTTATTTTCCTTTATCTCCCGTGTTCCCCCCATCACCTCAGTCAATAGGCTTCCATGCATTCCACCCACCCCAGATGTCCAACATCACATTCATCCCAGTTCCCCCAGACATATCTCCATTCGTCCTCTACATCCGCAACCCCCCCCCACCCCCTACCCCGAGACCAGGGAATTCAATGCCATGACACATTATAGCCTATTTCCAGCAAACCAGTTTGTGTTTCCTTGGGTAAAATTGCAAAGTACGCTTGCCAACATCTCTCATAGTGCTTGTTCCCCTTGCGGTTACCAGCAACATAGTCCATCCGTTCCATTTGCATGAACATAGCCATCCTGTTACGCCAGGCTGCTAAGGTGGGAGGTGTTACAGGTTCTACCCACACCGATAGGATCGTGCAGCTGCTAACAGGGCTACCACTCTCCCGAAATTTGCCTTAGAGTAAATGCCTGGTAACAATGCCAAAAAGGGTGAGTCAACAAGGCAGTACCGGAGGCTTGCGTCGCCATACCTGTGCAGCGAGTAATAGTGTCCAGCACCACCGCCCAGAACTGTGTGAGCTTCTGACAATGCATCTGACAATGCAGCAAAGTGCCCTCCTCCAGGTTACATTTAATACACAGTGAGGAGTCAGTGAGGCCCATCCGGAACCGACAAACATCATCATATAGGTCAGGTGAAGAATTCAAAACTGTAGCTCGTGAAGCCCCACGTCCAAGTTTTGAGCATAGAGAGATTTGAAGCAGTTCGCCATATAGTCCACCATAATATCCTGGGTCAGGATGCTGGACCACCGACCAGCCAGCGGCTGTAGGAAGTTGCGTGTTCCGCGGGCCTGACCTACGGACTTCCATCCGGCTATGGTGTTGTGAAGGCACGCTGTATCAAACACTGCATTTGCAAAAACAGTTTCTGTAGCCACCTCCTCCAGCATCCACGCAAGAGACTGCAAATAGTGTCAGACCTATAGGTAGGCAAGAAGTGGCATGGAGATAAATGGTAATCTTTATTCAGTGTTAGAAGTCCAAGAGCCCGTGAGACTCTGAGTCATATAGGTGAAAAGCAAAGACCACCCCATGACTAGTCCACTGCTGAAGACACCTCCGGATTCCCGGCCGGTAAAATCCAGTTACCCACCAGTGGCATCAGCAAGGAAGTGGAGGCCGTCAGACCATAAGCGCCTGCACCTACCTCCAGGCACGAATACAAGGGTTCAGGAGCCGTTTAGGGAAGTCCAGGGTGCGGCGTTGAGAAGGTTGAAGCTGCAACAGACAGAGCGGCAACCAGGGCGCTGTCATTCTGTTCACTAGCCCTTGTTCACAGTAACAATAATTATCTGTCGGCCACTCTCTCACAAATCTCATCTGGCAGGCGACATTATAAGCCGAAAATCAGGCAACCCATACCCTCCCACCTGCCTGGGGTTTTCAAGAGTAGTATATTTAAACCGACAGCCTTGCCCCTCCACAAAAATTTCGAGATATTAGAGCACAAACGCTTTAGATCACGTACAGTAAGCCAACAAGGGAGCATGTGGAGCACATAGAGGATTTTTGGAAAGATTACCATTTTCATCAGTGCGCATCTGCCAAAACAGAGAGAGTGCAAGAGATCGCCATGCCAATAATTGCACCTGTACCTTAGTGATAATTGCAGAGATATTCAATTCATACATTTGTCCCAAATCCCTTGGGATCCAAACCCCAAGTACTGCAGCTTACCGGGAGCCCACATAAACAGGAAGGGTTCGCCCCAGGATTGTGGTAGCGCTGGGTCGAGTGCCAGGGTCTCAGATTTGGAAAAATTAATCTCGAGTCCGGCAATACTTTGAAATTGGTCAAAATATTAGCAATCACCGGAATGCTATGGTGAGATCGCCCAGTGCTATTTTCAAGGGGTGGCTGCTGATACTAACTCTCCAAAATTCCTGTTCGCCCCGCAGTCAGTTAGCTAGAGGTTCCACTGTTAGCACAAATAAGAGTGGGGTAGCGGGCATCCCTGCCTTACTCCACATTGCAATGTGAAAGGGTCTGTAAGGGCGTCAGTCAGCAGAATACACGCACTAGTTTACAGTATAATACCTCGAGCCAGGTCATGAATAGGCCCGAGAGGTATTATATTGCCCAAAACAGATATTCCCACGATATGGAGTCAAAGGCTTTCTCGGCATCAAGACTCAATATCAAAGCCTCTTTTGTCGAGTGATTGCTGAGGGCTGCTATGAGGCGCCTCACATTCCAGACACCCTGTCGCCCCTTAATAAATCCAGTCTGGTCTGTATCAATAATAGCAGGTAAACACCCATTTAATTGCTTGGCGAGGACGGTCGTTAAAATCTTTACATCTACATTAATTAGGGAGATAGGCCTATATGAGCCTACCTCCAAGGGTCCTTTATCCTTTTTGGGCAGGACCACAATGACCGAAGGGTTGGCCTCATCAGGGAGCCCTTTACGGATGAGCAGCTCATTATAGTGTTGTGACAGGGGGGCCAGGAGTTGAAATTTCAAAATTTTATAAAATTCAGACCCTAGTCAATCTTGGCCTGCCACCTTCCCCATCTTCAACCCCTGTATCGCTGCGTACACCTCACTATCACTAATTGGCATGTTCAGTGCCACTAGCTGATCCGCAGTCAGCCACGGCCAATTCAGCCCTTTAAAAACTGCTCTATGACGGCTGGGTAAGGTATCTTTTTAGCTTACAGCATTTTAAAATATTCAGGAACCTATCTGATATATCTGCTGTTGTCGTCTTATGCCCGCCATCCCGACCTCGGATGCCAGTAATGACCATCTGCTGATTCCAAGGTCGAACCAGGTTAGCTAACATTCTGCTTGCTTTATTGCCATACTTATATAGCTGAAATTAATAATACTTCAATGATTTAGAAGCTCTCTGATGTAGTAAAGAATTGAATGCGGTACGCTTGGTCCACCAAATCTTTATCGGCTAACAACATAGTGTGCATGTGTTGTTGCTGCGCTTTTTTGAGCATGCCAGTGAGTCGCAAAATTTCAGCATTACATTGTCTACTTACTTTGGCAACATAGGCTATAATATGACTGTGCATCACTGCCTTCTCAGCCTCGCAAAGGACTCCTAGAGAGACCTCTGTGGAAGTGTTAAACTCCACATATTCTTTCTACTGAGCCTGCAGGTGAGCATGAAACTGTTTATCCAAGAACAGGTCAGGATGCATGCGCCATGAGAAAGGACCCCGAGGTCCTCGCTCTCCCTTTAGTGTGAGAGTCACCGGGGCATGGTCGGAAAGCAAAATAGCACCAATGTTAGCATCAACAACTCCGGGGAATATACTTTCCGATACTAATAAGTAATCCAGACGGAATACAACTCATGTGGGTGTTAGAATAAAAAGGTAAAATCCAACCATTAGGGTGGCAAGATCTGCCAAACATCTAGCATATGGAGTTCCTGACATAAAATGTTTACCCCCAGTTTAGAATCATTGGCCATAGCAACATTAGGTGGTCGGCAGTCAAGCTGTTTGTTGGCTACTGTGTTGAAATCCCCCCTACCACCAGAGTGTGACCCGGAAAACTTATCAAAATGCCCACGAGCCCTGAAAAAACTCGTGTGAGTATACGTTAGGGGGCTTAGAGGTTACAAAACACCACTCGCTGTTGAGAGAGGACTCCAGCAGCTACCACATAACGTCCCTCTTTGTCATGGCACACCCGGGTAAGCTGAAAAGGCAATTGTTTGTGTATGAGAATGGCAACACCCCGCTTAAGAGCAGAAAAAGATGACTATATGCACTGCTCCACCCATTCACATTTTAGCTTCCATGCTCTACATCATTTAGATGTGTTTCTTGAAGAAACGCTACCTGGGATTGCTGGCGTCGCAGCATGGAAAGTAATTTAGACCTCTTTATTGGAGAGTGGATACCATCCACGTTAAGGGATGTAATTTTGACCATTGCCATGATCACTACACATGCATTGCCCAACTAGGGGGTTTTCACCCCCCACTGTAAGCACAGTACAGAGCGATCCTGGGGCTCCCCAGCCTGAGCCCTCAGATCCAGCAAATCCAATACATATGGTATAATTCCCTGGTCTCTATCCTTCCCCCCTCTGGTCCACCCTCCCCCCCTGCACACTACAACCCATCCATATCCACATCCATACACCCATGCAACCACTGCAGATGCCCCAAGAGGCACAGGGTCCTTCCCAATCCGGAGCCATCTTCCAGACAAGGAGAAGTACCCCCCTCCAATCCCCCTCCTTGCTCCCCTGCTTCAGACCAACGTAAATCTATAGGTCCTCCAATAGATTTAGTCCCTCCAGGCCCAGGTCATATGCTCCACTGTATCAAAGGATGAAAGGGCCTGGCACTGTGACAGTCTCAAACAGAGAAAGAGAAAGAGAAAACAGGAAACTGTGCGAGCCAACAGAGACATGTTCTGTGTGTGCAATAATCCAAGAACTCTATGAACTACCAGCCCTCCTCACCACTCATATCAAGTGTACATGCTGTGGCATTTCATATATCCAGATATCCTTATTTAAGCCACACCAGGGGTTATCCAGTGTTGCCAGGAAATTTGAGGCTTCCTCCTTCGAGTTAAGGTAAAGCATCTGATTGTCGTGGGTGCACCCGCAATTTTGCCTGGTATAGAAGGGCAAAACAAATTCCCCTTTTATAAAGATCCGAGCAAGCTGGTGACATTCTGTGCTGCCGTGACTGCAGAGAAGTCATTGAAGAGCAATATTTTGTGGCCTTGGTATTCCACCGAAGATTTCTGGCGAAAAGCACGAAGCAGCTGGGTTTTGTGTGTCCAATTGAGAATGCACACCTTAACTGGTTGGGTCTAGCCAGTGCCTCGCAGGGTGGTCCCACCCGGTGTCCTCTTTCACACCGCATCTTGTCATCTGGAAACATCAGGCCTAGCTTGCCGGGGAGCCACGTTTCCACGAAGCTTATCAGCTCACCCTCTTGCACTGATTCCGGCAGCCCAATTATTTTAAGATTATTTCTTCTACCTCTATTCTCTTGGTCCTCCAGCTTATCCAGAAGGTCTTTTTGCTGAGCCTGGAGCGTCGCCACGTGCCTCTCTGAATCTGCCAGCCGGTCCCCATAGTTGGAGAGCACCTCCTCTGCTCTGTCCCAGCCGCTTCGCCTGCCCTTTCAGTGTTCCCTTTAGGTCGTCCATAAAAGCCTGGATCTTAATTAGTCGCGTATCTAGTGCAGAGGAGACGCTTTGAGAAATTTGCTGGAGTACCTCTTCTGAAACTGCTGCCAGCATTTTAGAAGCCTCTGTCGCGGTCGCCATCTTAGACATGCTTTGTCGCCGCTCCACGCTGCTCCTCGTAGACTGCTGTCTCATACCACCCACGGCATGCTAAAAATCTCCAGTAGGGGCACGAGCCTTGCAGATGCCTCCCAGAACAGAAATGCCTTGAAATCGCCGATTTGCTTGTTTAATTAGTGGGGAAGACTCAAAAAGGAGGCTGCCATCTTGGCCATGCTATGCCGTGCTCCTTTCCACTCCTCACCGGCCGCAGTCTCCTGTCACCCGTGGCACGCCAAAAAATCTCCGGTGGGGGCATGGACCTTTCAGAGGCCCTCCCGTGCAGAAACGCCACAAAATTGCCGGCTATTCATGTATTTAGTGGGGGAAATTCGGAGGGGGGCCGCGGAGCTCAAACCCGGAACTTCCTTGCCAGTGATGTCATCGCTGGAAGACGTGACATTAATTTTCAATTAGAGTCAATAAGGGAGTAATGCATCTTATTTTGTCTCTAAAATTAGGGTTTTGTATCCAAGTTTAGTGAAACTTGCAGGCAGACATCAGCAGCAAAGGAAAGAGCATTCTAAAACAGCAGCCCAAGGCACCTTGACAAGGCAAAGCAGCCTAAACAGAGGTATCAACACTCAAGGTAATGTGAGAGGAGCAATTCTACATCAGTAGTAGCAAGAAAACCCCAAAGGCTCTAAAAGAGGAAA
Organism: Rhinatrema bivittatum; assembly: GCF_901001135.1. NCBI lineage: Eukaryota > Metazoa > Chordata > Amphibia > Gymnophiona > Rhinatrematidae > Rhinatrema > Rhinatrema bivittatum. The sequence continues at coordinate 321,211,062 of NC_042620.1, forward strand.
AAATGGTATCAACAGCAGACATATGAGGACTCCAAGGCTCCAAAAGAAGGACAAAGGACACCAACAATTGTGACATGAACAACCTAAAACACCATGAAAGGGGCAAAGCAGCACCCACAGTGGCAAGAAAACCTCAAGGCTCCAAATATGTGACAAAGAGCATCAACAAGTGGCATGAACAGTCCAAGGCACCAAAAGACCAGCAAAGCAGCACCAAGCGTGGCATAAAGACCCTAAATCATAGCGTGAGGGGTAAGGCAGTGAACACAGTGGCATCCACACCCCAAGAAATAGAGTGAAGGGTATCGCAGGAAGAAAAATGGCATCAAAACCCCAAAGCACCAAAAGAGGGGCAAAGGCCACCAACAACAGTGGAATTAAAACTCCCTGGTATTGATAGAGGGGCAAAGCAGTAGTAGAAGTGGCAATGAACACCCCAAGACACTATGACAGGGGCAAAGCTGTACCAACAGTGCAGATGTTTCCCAAAGCACCATAAGAGGGTAAGGAACAGGTCAGGCACAATTAACAGTGGCAGAACAACCCAGCAAGGCATTGTGTTAATATTTTTGTTTTGGGTCCAAAACACTCCAGTATAACTAAGGATGGACAGGAGGAGCAGGCAGGGCAGCAACAGTGGTACAACAACACAGCAAAAAGTAGACTGGGCAGCAGCAAGAGTGGCAGTTAGCAACAACACAGTAAGGCGCAGAGTACAAAAACTATGGTTTTAGGTTTATTGTAGCTGTGAACTCAGTCCTCCTGCTACTCGCATGGAAATCATGGAAAATGAGCAGAGAGGTTTATTTGAATGAAGGCCAACTTTTCTACCAATTCTGGTGCCAGCTGTGAATGATGTGGACTCATGATATCCCTGCCATCAAGAATATCCCTTCATTAGGCATATTGGTTGGTGGCTAGGAAAAGAAATGTTGGGCCACTTTAGCCAGGTCTTGCCAGAGTGCAGCCTTGTGTGCCCAGGATGCCAACAGGATCTGTGGCCATGTTCTTGATGGGTTTTATGAGATAGCATGTAAACTGAAATTTGTGCTGGATTCTCCTGATCTGGGGGGATATAATCTCTGCTGTCAACCGCTGTGTCAGGAAAGCCCGTTTCTGTAATGGCCTTGGGAGTGGGATGGTGGTAGTTGATAAAGGTAAGGAAGGAAGTGATAGCTGACAGGGTATTTCTAATGGTGATAATACTGTGTGGGGTGCCCACTCTTTCTTGCACTGTATCATCACTACTCTTATATGCCTCTGGTGATCTCATTCTGAACCCTGGTCACTAGTGCCTCCTTCCAGTAAATTAGACTATTAGACAAGAGGGTGATACTCTCTTTCACCCATGGGTCACACAGTGTGTCTAGCATATAAATAATAATGAATAATAATAAATAAATGTAAATATCCAGCTGGGTAAGGGTTTGGGGCCTATCTTATTGAACAGCAACATCTCTAGTGCCAGATTCTGATCCCGCTGGAAATTCTCTTAGTTTTCTTCCAAGATATTGACTGTGAGGTGATTTCATGGCATCCTTGAAGGGCTTCAGGACTCATACCATGTCATGTGCCCCAGAGGGAAATGCACACTTATCTTTGTTTCTGAAGACAAATCATGAAGGGCTGTCCTTGTTCAACTAACCTGTGCAGCATCAGATTAGTGGAATCTCACCCGGTGCCTACAAACAGAATAAGCCAGTGCAGAGCTGCTGCCCACTCCAATGCTCCACTATTTTCTTATACCTTTCTATCAGCATCTTCAGGACTAAGCTGTCACATTCCACCTTGGCCTCCAGAATGTCCTTTACTGCCAAGTGCAGCAAGAGTGAAAGCAATGGATCCCCTCAGAGCCCTCATCTTCCACTTCCTTTTTCATATTAGCACTATTGACTCTAACAAAAAAAAAAAATCAAGATATTTCTGTTTTCTCCAGTTAGCTGCCAGACCTCAATCATCTTTACTGATGCCAAATATTGACCACAGTATTAATCTTGTCTGTCACCTAGGCGTACAACACTGTCCACTTGTATCCTGTTGGTCTGCCCCCACTATAGTTGCTTCCTGCCCCTGCCATATTTATTTATTTATTTTTATTTATTTAACATTTTTATATACCGGGATTCATGCGAATTTGCATATCGTCTCGGTTTACATTGTAACTGAAAACAAGCATGAGAGAATGCTAATTACATAGAACAGGGCATAAAACTTGGTACAGTATACGTGGGGAACGAAAATGGAACATAATAGAAAAGGGAAATAAAAACGGAACTTTATCTTATTATAAAATGTGATATTATAAGCTTGGTTTAAGAGTCTTTATTTAGCCTGTTGGCTAGTGTGGTGGTGTTGAGGTATATTGCTATCATAATTGGAACGCTTGCTCGAAAAGCCAGGTTTTTAGTCTCTTTTTGAAGTTGATTGGGCATTGTTCTGTCTAGAGTGCTGTCAGTAGAGAGTTCCATTGTGTTGGACCTGCTGCAGAAATGGAATGTTTGCTTAGAGAAGATTTGAAGTGTGTAGTTAGGAGAGTGTTTTTGTAAGCTGCCTCCAGTGAGCCTATGAAATCCAACAATCCTGATTTTTTCTGGACTATACAGTTTTTTGGGATACTGTAGAAGAAAAAAGAGGAAGGGCTAAAAGTTCAGAAATGTACTGATTTTTGCGTTCAAGCTACAGCTTGCATTAAATACTCCCCTGTGATTATATAGTACAAGGTGCGCTCTATATTCAGCATGTATTAGATACATTTATTTTGGGTCGCTTATAAACACGATTCTATCAGAGTCCTAATAAAATTTACAAAATTGTAGCTTGGCCCCTGGGTTAGTAAAAAGCAAATGCTTTTCAGAGTAAAGTTCTAGAACTAGTGGTCATGATATGAGACTCCAAAGGGTTGGACTCAAGAGTAATATCATATCTTCACAGAAAGGATGGTGGATGCATAGAGCAACTTTCCACCTTTTTGAGGCTGCTTTTAAATCTTAAGCACTGCTATATAACAAATACACTTCCTATGGACTCTTGTTTGTCATGTGTGTTTGCCCTAACTAGATTTTTAAGCTTCATGGAGTAGGGACTGTCTCTTGTGTGCATCTGTACAGCGCTGAGTATATCTAGCAGTCAGGGCCGGTGCAAGGGTATTAGGCACCCTAGGCAAACCTTACAGTCCTGGCGCTCCCTCCCCATACACAATTTAAATTATGCATTTATAACATATTTTACATGAAAAATGACATTCTGAGGTAAAATTAATATACAAGTTGTTGTGATAATTTCAAGCACTGTTGTGGTGCCAACAAGAAAACTTTGCATCTTGGAATTCATATGGCATCATACCTATTATGATATATTTCGCATGGTCCTTCTGTATCAACACAGTACTATCTGCCAACACTCAAAGAATAACAACCCTACCTATGAAAAAAGAATACCAAAAATATTACAACACCAGAATCTAAAATATCAATAAACCTCCTATCAGGAAAACAGAACAGGCCAAGCTACTACAGATCACTACAGAAAACCACATGCTAAAAGAATGCTTCATCTCAGTCTTTGCATGCAGAACACAAACCCTCACCATAGAAATAGAAACAAAGAAACATAGAAACGAAAGCAGAAGAAGACCAATTGGCCCATCCAGTCTGCCCAGAAAGCTTCACACTTCTTTTTTTCTCATACTTTTCTGTTTCTCTTGGCTCTTAGTAACCTTTGGTTCTATTTCCCTTCCACCCCCACCATTAATGTAGAGAGCAGTGATGGAGCTGCATCCGAGTGAAATATCAAGCTTGATTAGTTAGGGGTAGTAACCGCCGCAATAAGCAAGCTACACCCATGTTTATTTGTTTACGAAGACTAAATAATTCAGACTATGTTATTCAGCCCTTATTGGTTGTTTTTCTTCTCCCCTGCCATTGAAGCAGAGAGCTATGCTGGATATGCGTGAAGTATCAGTTTTTCTTCTCCCTTGCCGTTGAAGCAGAGAGCTATGCTGGATAAGCGTGAACTATTAGCTTTATTTCTCCCTTGCCGTTGAAGCAGAGAGCTATGCTGGATATGCGTGAAGTATTAGTTTTTTCTTCTCCCCTGCCGTTGAAGCAGAGAGCTATGCTGGATATGCGTGAAGTATGTTTTTCTTCTCCCCTGCTGTTGAAGCAGAGAGCTATGCTGTATATGCATTGAAAGTGAAGTATGCATTGAAAGCCACATTAACTATCATCAAATATTGAATAAGCCTAATAATTGGTAATACTTATAGCCTTTGAACTGTCCGTTAACTTTACATACTCTTACCCACCCCTGGGGTTTTTTTGTTTTTTTTAATTTGGAGATAGCAGCCCTCCAATCCTTCTGCTCCGTGAAGGTGGAAACACCAACCACTGGCCACTGGCATCCCGCTGCGTGAATGCCTCTGTGGCTACTGCCGCTCCGTGCAGTGTTTTGCTGCCTCCTCTTTATACACGTCAAGCCACATAAAGTATAAATAGAAATGTGCAGACAAAAACTGAACTGTAAAACGCATCACGCCAGACTCTATACAGTGTAACAATGGAAAAACAAAAATTTCACTATTCCTCGTGAAACAAATCAATAAAATAAAGATATATAAATCATTAATCATAATTATAAAATCATACAAATAAAATAATTTCAAAACAACTGATGAATAGAATATCCGATAATTAAAGACTCATGCAAATTTTGAAAGCTTTACCAAACACCAATAAAATATTTCAAACAGCAGACACATCACATACTACCCAATAATTAAAAAGGTAGTCAATCAAGAAAAATGAACTTAAAAAGCCACCTTTACTTACAAGGGATGTGAATCATTTTTTGACGATTTAAAATATCGTCCGATATATTTTAAATCGTTAAAAATCGTTAGAGGCGCGATACAATAGGAATTTCCCCGATTTATCTTCAAAAATCGTAAATCGGGGAGGGGGGAGGGGAAGGGGGAGGGGGAGGGCGGGAAAAACCGGCACACTAAAACAACCCTAATACCCCCCCGACCCTTTAAAATAAATCCCCCCCCCTCCCGAACCCCCCCGAAATGTTTTAAATTACCTGGCCGGCGCCATTTTGCAATACGGCCATACGGCCATACGGAACATAATGAAGTTGATATTCAGTGCCACTTAGCCTGAAATGTTCAGATTTGTCTATCTAAATGTTGCAGTTTGAATATTCGGCTGCGTTTAGCAGTCACCACTTAACCAGATAACTATTATTATCTGGATAACTAGTTATCTGGCTAAGCAGTCACACACCGGAACGTTCCAGCCCACTCACCATTTAGCTGGATAATTTATCAGCTAAGCCTGACAAGTATCGATATTCAGACTTATTTAGTTAACTCCTGGATGCATTAAGCCGCAATGTTTTATTGGAGCGGGTCCCACTATTGTGAGGGTGGGTGGGGTGTTTCCACAGCCTAATACTGTAGGACATGAGAACTCAGCAAGCTGCCCGTTAATGCGATGGCAGCCCCAACCTCACAAGACCGGCATTGCCTTAAAGGACGCTGGTCTGAAAAAAAATTTGCATGCAAATGTGGAGGTAGAGCAGGGGGTCATGCTTGCAAATCATATGCAAAGAAGGTCATTGTAATAGGGAAGGGTATATGGACAGGGAGAGGCAAAATATCACATATATCGCACTATATAAATGATATAACGCATGTTAGAGCACTAATGCAGCTTGATGCATCACCTCCTAAGTTAGCCGGATAAATTAGACCTGCAATTTGTTAAGGCCGTCGGTTGCAGACGGCTGTGACCGCTGTTTCTCACCTCTCTTCATACTTCCCTGACTCCATGGGGTAGACTGGCAGCCTCCGCCAGCTGCTGATGGCCTGCCTACTGCTCCCAGGCCTCCCGGGGCGGCATGGAAGCCATCGACTGCCATCTTGCCATTGGGATCCATTAGGCACGTGCACACAGACCAGTCTTAAACACTTCATGGCGGGAACCTCGGGGGCGTCCTCTCCTGATGACGTCATCCCTTCAGGATATTTAAACCAGCTGGCCCTGCTTACGGACGACTTGGCAAAGGGATCCATCCTTGCTAAATCCGCCTCGCTCTCAGAGGACCTGTGTTCCAGTTCCTACTCCCTGGCATAGATGTCTCAGGTACCCGCTCCTCGGGGGGCCCTTCTTCTCGTCTTCAGCTATCCGTTCCTTGGAGGGCCTGATGCCTGGGACTCTGCCTGCCCCCATTTCCCGGGGCTTCTCTGGAACCATCACTACTCTATTTGTGCGTATCCTGCTCTGTGGCCCACTTCCTGTACCGAGGACCTCTCTGGTGTACCCTGCTCTGTGGACCATTACCATCTCTATGGAGGACTCCCTCGGATGTACCCCACTCTGCGGGCATTTACCAACTCTACTGCGAACCTCTTTGACGTTCCCCGCTCTGCGGACTGCTATCACCTCTACTGAGGCCCCTCACTGGTGAACCCCGTTCTGCGGGTCATTACCATCTCTACTAAGGACCTCATCAGAGTACCCCGCTCTGCGGACCGCTATCATCTCTACTGAGAACTCGCTCCGCGGACCATTACCATCTCTGCTAGGATCTGATCGGTGTATCCCGCTCTGCGGACCACTACCGTCTCTACTGAGGACCTTCTTCGGTGTACCCCGCTCTGCGGACCATTACCAACTCCTCGGAGGTATTCCCTCTGGGCATTCCCCATTCCACTGACCCTGGGCCTGTGTGACCTCCTCTCTGGCACCCCCCGCTCCGCAGGTAGTGCCTCTATCTCTTTTAATAAAGACTCTAGAATGATACTGTGTCTGATATCACTGAGACCTTGCCTCCCGACGGTGAGGCTCACGGGGTTCCTCCCCATGGGCGGTACCATCTCTCACCTCGGCCCAGGGCCCACATACTAACTAATCCTAACAGAATCCTAACACTATTGAGTAGGACTAAAATTAGCTGGATAAATTTATCCGGCTAACATTTAGATAACTGGGTATATTCAGCAGCTTGGCTGCATCACTGAATATCCTGGCTAAGTTAGCCGGATACATTTATTCAACTAACTTGACCAGCTGGATAGCATCTAAATATGGACCTCACTGTTCGAAAGTATATTATTTTCCTCCCCCACCCTGATTGCCCTGGAAACGCCTCTTTTAAATGTGGGTATTTATATGGCGCTCCACAATGTGCATACTTCCAGAGGGAGACTACTTTTAGATATACAATTCATGCATTTAAATTGCTATTTACCCACAAACATGGCTTTGAAAATTGCCCTCTTAAGAACCTAAATATATACTCTAGCTGGGTTCAAAAAAGGTTTGGATAATTTCTTGGAGGAGAAGTCCATTAACAGCTATTAATCAAGTTTACTTAAGGAATAGCCTCTGCTATTAATTGCATCAGTAGCATGGGATCTTCTTAGTGTTTGGGTAAGTGCCAGGTTCTTGTGACCTGATCTGGCCTCTGTTGGAAACAGGATGTTGGGCTTGATGGACCCTTGGTCTGACCCAGCATGGCAATTTCTTATGTTCTTATGTTCCACAACTCAGTCCTCGGGACAAACCTAGCCAGTCAGGTTTTCAGGATATTCACAATGAATATGCATGAGGTAGATTTGCATGTACTGCCTCCATTGCATAAAAATATATCTCATTAATATTCAAGGTGGATTTCCTGAAAACCTGACTGGCTAGTTGTGTCCTGAGGCTTGGATTAAGAACTCCTGCCTTAGAGAAAATGAGAAATAGGAAGAATATGATAAAGCAATAGTCCCTAAACCTGTAGTGTAGGGCCCAGCCAATCAGGTTTTCAGAAAACCTGTTATGAATATGCATGAGATGATTTTACATACAATGAAGGCAGTACATGCAAAATTATTTCATGCATATTTATTGCAGATATCTTGAAAACCCGACTGGCTGGGGGTCCCCCAAGACAGGTTTGGCAACTACTGTGATAGAGGCACTCAAATACTTCAAAGGCACAGAAAGCAAACCTTTCTTTCAAAAGACAGAATGTCAAAAGAAGAGATCACAGAACGAATCTCCAGGGGGTAGGCGCAAGAGCAAGCTCAGAAACTTTTTCTTCACAGAAAGGGTGGAAGATGCATGTAATGACATGTCAGTGAAAGTGATGGAGACAAGAATAGCAATATAATTCAAGAAAGCATGTGATAAGCACAGACGATTTGTAGTTGCAAAGAAGAGAGTTGGAAATCAAAGATCACTTTTAGTGTCTTGAGTTATAAATAGTTAACAAGGGGAACTCCCCTATACCCCCTCCCCTCCCAAAGCCTTGATCCACAGCTTTCCCCCTCCTTCCCCCTCAAGGCCTTAATCTTCCACTGAAACTCATTAAACTCTTACTGCTGCTTCCTCCTGGCCACATCCTCCTCCTCCTCCTCCTCACAGCTACAGTGCTCCTCTTTTAGTTACTATTTCTGCTCTGGGAATTTTATTGTCCTGGTCCCATCTGATGATGCCTGCCTACCCCCCGACCCCCATTTGCTGCCCTGCACAGGATGATGACCAGAGACCTGATTTGATTGCATTGCTCTACCAGTGATTTTTGTCAAGGGAAAAAGCTTATTTTTTACATTTTTATTTTACTTCTTATTTTTCTATTACATTTCAGAAAATATGCAGTGAATCAGTCATAAGAAATCACAAACTATTCTCCCCCCCCCCCCCCCCCCCATTACATATCAAAAAAACAAAGAGGAAAGGTTTTTGTCATATACTAATAGTTGTGACAAGTCTCGTCTCCCTTTATACATCTGCTGTTCTCTCTCCTCTTTTTGTCTCCCCCATTCTCTATCCCCTCCCTCCCCGTGTCTTTCCCCTGTATGTGTTCTTCTTCCTCTCTCTTTCTGTGTGTTTCGGCTCTTCTCTCTCCTCTCCCTCCCTGTATAATATTTCTCTTTCACTTTCTTTCTCTCTCTCTGCTCTTTTTGCCCTTCCTGCTTTTCTCTGTCTCCTCTTTCCTTATTTATCTCTTCCCTTCCCTCTTTCTGCATCTCATCTCTCCTCTGTATATCTCTCTGCTCTTTTCTTTCCTTCCCTGGGTCTGCTCTTCTCTGTCCTCTGTCTATCTCTGCTATCTCTCCACTTCCTTCTGAAATATCCCCTCCTTCACGTCTATGCCCTCCTTCCCTGTTTATCTTAACTCTTCTCTCTCTCCTCCCTCCCTATATCTCTTTCTTTCTCTCTGCTGTTCTTCACCCCTCCTCTCCTTGTCTCTCTCTTTCCCCTGTGCATCTCTGTTCCCCGTATATCTCTCCCTTGTGTATATATGCTTTTCTCTTCCCCCTCCCTGTGTGTCTCTGGATTTCTCTTTCCTCCCTCTCCCCAACAGGCTAATGTCTCCAAATGAGTTAGTTTTGCCACACCATGACAAGAATGAACCTCATTCTTAAGCCAGGGTATGTTGGGAATGGTCTCAATCTCTCAAATTTACTGTTATTGCGCTTCTTAATAACTTGCATTGTGCCAAAGAGAGCCTCCTTTTGGAGCTCATAAGATGTAATATGTATAGGTATTAGGTAATATCAAGGTGCACATGGCTGTTCTGAGGGGATTACAGGGTGGGGGTACAGAAAGATACATAAAGTCCCAATGATATTGGACGCCACTCGCCTTTAAATCAGGCCAGGGGTACCCAATATCATTGGGACTATTTCTGTACTTTCTGTACCCCCACCTTCTAATCCCCTCTTAAATGTAAAAACAAAATACAAGGGGTTGCACTTGAGATGGGGGAAGAATACATTTTTTAGGCAATGAGCATCACATTTAGTAAATCCGATGTTAAAGTCAATTTGCAGACCCAATATGTTAAATTAAATTTGGTTAAGTGAACGTCCACTACCCTACAATCAACAGTCTGTTACACAAAGAAGGGTAAGTGAAAAGCAAAAAACACAACTGTAAACGTAATCCCACATGAAAAATATTTTTTAATAATCAAATGTCTAACATAAAAACCAAAACCAAATAATCAAATAGATGCTTAGAGTGGCATAAGGAGTCCCCAGGCTAGTACTTCCACCCTCCCCTGATTCCAATGCTAATGAGTGCTGCTTCTGTAGGTAATGTTGTATACTAGGGATGTGCATTAATTTGTGATAAAATAGGAAATATAGACGATATTTCTTATTTCATCGCATTTCGGGGGGCTGACGAAACGAAAGGAAAATTCACAAAATTTTGTGCGGTTTTCTTAGCGTTTTTTTTTGGGGGGGGGGAGAAAGGGCACATTAAAAAAACCCAAAGAAACCCTTTAAGATGGCGCCAGCCGTCCATTGCTCCTACCATGTGACAGAGGCCGGCCAATGGCACCAATAGCCCCTGTCACATGGTAAGGTCAAAGGGCCACTGGCGCCATTTTATTTATTGGCAGCTGATGGCCCAAGAGCGGGAGATCACTCCCGGGACCCCTGCTGGACCACCAGGGACTTTCGGTACATTTTGGGAGGATTGGGAGAGTGGGGGATTATAATTAATTAAATCTGAAGGGTTCGGGTGGGGGATTTTTTTCGGTTCGGGACAGCCGGAAAAAAATCGGCCCGAACCGCAGGAAACAATTTTCCATGGTGGGCTGATAACGAAGGCCGAACCAAAATGTTCGGCTGAATCACATCTCTATTGTATACCAGCATTTGTCAAATGCCCCACTTGCTTCCCTTGACTAGTGAATACACAGAGCAAAACATGGGTCCTCCTTCACTTTAAACTGCCCCAGGGATATCTTCTGCAATCACTTTGGGGCTTATGCTGTCATTGGAGTTGAAGTTGAGGATGGACCCTGAAGAGAAATGCCAGGGGCATCATTCCGCACTCTACCTATACTACCTGCCAGTATCATCTATCTCCCCCAACACTGCTCTGGAGTCTAAGAAGCTACTGAGCAATTCTGATTCAGAGAATACCCGACACGATTTTTCTTCAGAATCAGTTGGTGTAAATACTGCCATCAATGCCTCAGAAGCAATAACCAAATAGGACCGTGCTGCTGGCTTTGTGCATTGCACTTCTGCTGTCCTTGATCTGCTAATGCTAATCTTGGATGGCTCTCCAACCTCTTCCCTCTGCTCCAAAAAGATGGAGAAAAACAGGCAATGGTAGCATATGCTCTATAAATTTCAATTGATTCTGCCTTGTGTTGGCTTCCACTACTGGCATTCTATTGTGGCTAAGTCTCTTTTCAATTTAGGGGCAGGAGTGCCTTTTTTTTACTGCTGCTACTAGGTTGGACTGGCTCTATATTAATTTCTCTGCCCCTACCAAAACTGCCATTCACTCTTCTTCCTTTTCTGGAACAGTTCCTTGTTCCAAGTTTATCTCCCTGTTCGATGTAACCGCATTCTTACATGCATGTTAATGTTATAATGTAAACCGAGGTGATATGTAACTTTGCTACATGAATTTCGGTATATAAAAATGTTAAATAAATAAATGTGTTAAAGAGAACTGCTTACTGGGGATTTGGATATTACAAAAGAATTTATTAATTGATACTGTAACCATTCCCCTTTCACAGTATGCAGAGCTATCTCTCTTTTTCATGCATACACACACAGGCACATCCATAGTGTATTCAGGGCTGATTAAATCCACACAGAAAAATTTGTTAAAGAGAACCAAAAAGAATGATAACCTCATGACCCTTCTTCTCTTCAGCCTGTTAGAGTGCACACCTTAGTACTGAAATCTTATTAGTATCTTTAGTAGATGCACTCACACATGGCCTAGACCCTGGTAAAAATATGTACTGGTGACCCTCAACATCTCAGCTGCATTCAATATGATTGATCACCAAATGTTATTGTACAGATTATGCAAGTGTGGAATATATGGTGCTGCCTGGAACTGGTACAAATCTTATTTGTCAGGTCAAAAACAGCAAGCTAAACCTGGAAGTGTAGTATCACATTCACATACAATAACTGGTGTTCCACAGAGCTCAGCCCTTTTGCCTTTATTATTCAATGTATACATGTCTTCAATTTGCAGGATCCTAGCTGGACTATGTTCTGGTTATAGATTATAAGGCAACGACATACAATTTTATGCTGAGATGGAACCACCTGGGAGGAAATGTCACAATTGATCTCAGGCTTATTAGCCATACATTGATGACTAATGTTTAATAAACTAGCCTTGAACATTGCAAAAAGTGAGGTAATATCCTTATAATCAGGGAACCCCCATGTGTATATACTCATCGATTCAAATTGACATTACCTTGTGTTACAATTTCAGCTGCTATGCAGCCTCACCATACCCTGACTATGACACCTCCCTACCAATAGAGGCCTCCAGTGAGTCCCGTATAAGACTGTCCTCACCATCTCGTTCCTGGTCTTATGACTCAGTCTGTCTTGCAGCCTCCCCTCCACCAGGGGACCTCAACGCATACTCTCTAGACTGGCGAAGCTTCTTCTCTCTATTCTCACTCTGCCCTAGCCTCTGCCTTAATTAATCCAACCCTGCTATAGCCACCTTGTTGGTTTATGGAGTTACCTTTGGCTCCCTGTCCTGCCCTCTCTTTCTCATTACCTGTGCTCTAGCCTTGCCTGTGGCCTTTGTGTTCCTAGAATCATCTTGTGGCCATCCAGCCTTCTGCTTCTTGCCTTGCCTTGTGGCCATCCAGCCTTCTGCTCCTAGCCTTGCCTTGTCTTGTGACCATCTGTCCTTCTTGCTCTTGCCCTGCAGCCTTTAGACCAGGGGTCGGGAACCTTTTTGGCTGAGAGAGCCATGAACGCCACATATTTTAAAATGTAATTCCATGAGAGCCATACTAATTACAACCCCCCACCCTCCTGACTCCCCCAAGACCTACCAAATTAATTTACTACAACCCCCTACTCTCCTGACGCCCCCAAGACCTGCCAAATTAATTTACTACAACCCCCATCCTCCTAAAACCCCCCCCAAGACCTGCCAAAAGTCCCTGGTGATCCAGCGGGGGTCCAGGGCTCGCAGACAAATCTTTAATAAAAAAGTAAAAATCTAACAAAACCCCCCACCCTCCTGACGCCCCCCAAGACCTCCAAAATTAATTTACTACAACCCCCACCCTCCTGACCCCCCCAAGACCTGCCAAAAGTCCCTAGTGGTCCAGCGGAGGTCCGGGAGCGATCTCCTGGACTTGGGCTGTCGGCTGCCAGTAGTCAAAATGGCGCCGACGGCCCTTTGCCCTCACTATGTCACTGGGGTCAACCAATGGCGGTGGTAGCCCCTGTGACATAGTAAGGGCAAAGGGCCGTCGACGCCATTTTGATTACTGGGAGCCCGTAGGAGCCCAACTGTTGGGATTTAGGTGGCTTCACCCTTGGAAGCCAAAGCCCCCCCGGGAGGAGCCCGTAGGGGCCTGGCCGCTGGGACTTAGGCGGTAGTGAATCAGGACTGGGAACTGGAACCAGACTAGGACAGTAGGTCAGTACTGTAACGGGGATCGGGTTCTGGAACAGGCAGGAACTGTAGCAGGTAAACAGGAACCAGGCGGGAATCAAGCAGGTACTGTAGCAGGCAGGCAGGAACCAAGCAGGTACTGTAGCAGGCAAGCAGGAACCAGGCAAGTACTGTAGCAGGCAAGCAGGAACCAAGCAGGTACTGTAGCAGGCAAGCAGGAACGGAGCGATAAGCAAGGCAGGTCACTCCAGGGCACAGCGCAACAGGGATCCGGTAGGTAAGCCCGTTGCAAGGCAAAGACTGGGTGGCCGTGGCCGGCTTATCAAGGCCACGGCGTCTGACGTCAGGGATTGGGCGGAGTCACCACTGGCGGGAAATGGCCTAGAAAAGTGCCCAAGTGGCGCGCACACGCGCCTAGAGACAGGGCATCCACAGAAGGCTTCCCAGTGGCGCAGCCCTCGCAGGGATGCCGCCGAAAAGGCCAGGAACTAAGCCAACGCAAGCGTGAATAGGTCCAGGAACACGGAGGTAAGGGTCTGGTCGTGGCGCTTGCGGCCAGAACCGCAACAGTACCTCCCCTCTTATGCCCCCTCTTAGCCGGTCCGGGTTTACTCGGGTGGTCCAGATGGAACTGGCGTAATAAGTCTTTGTCAAGGATGTTACGGGCCGGTTCCCAAGAATTATCCTCGGGTCCGCAACCATCCCAGGCAAGCAGGTACTCCCATCAACGTTGGTGAAACCGGACATACAAGACCTCACATACTTGATATGTGACCTCTTCCGGTACTGAAGGGTCTGATGGTTTAGGAGCCCGGGAGTGGTATCTGGATAAAACAAGAGGCTTCAGCAATGACACATGGAACACGTCGTGTATGCGCATGGAGGAGGGTAGGCGTAGTCGGTATGAGACTGCTCCCACTCGTTCGGCGACTTGGAAAAGCCCACAGAATCTTGGAGCTAGTCTTCGAGACGGAATACATAGCTGTAGGATTTTGGTACTAAGCCAGACACGGTCTCCTGGGAGGAAGATAGGTGCTGGCTGACGATGGCTATCCGCCCATTTCTTGGCGGACTGGGCGGCTTTATGGATCTTTCCCTGGATGGACATCCACAAGGAAAGAAGCTGGTGGGCTGAAAGTTGCACTGCTGGGAGTGCACTAGGTTCAGGTGAAGGCAAGGGCGGTCGAAGTTGCTTCCCATAGATGACCAGGAAAGGCAAACTTCCAGTAGCAGCATGCGTGTGATTATTATACGAGAACTCCGCCCACGGGAGTAGCTTGGCCCAATTATCTTGGCGTTCGTTCACGAAGGAACGGAGAAAAGTCTTCAAGGTTCGGTTAGTTCGTTCCGTTTGCCCATTACTTTGAGGATGGACTGCAGATGAAAGACTAAGTTGCACATTGAAGTGTTTGCAAAGTGCCTTCCAATAACGAGCAGTAAACTGTTGTCCTCGATCGGAGACTATATCCTGCGGGAGACTGTGACGTCTAAAGATATGCTGGGCGAAAAAGTTAGCTAGGTCAGGTGCAGAAGGCAGCTTTGGCAGGGGGACAAAATGCGCCATCTTGGAGAATCGGTCTACGGTTACCGAAATGACTGAGTTACCTCCTGAGACGGGAAGGTCCACGACGAAGTTGGTGGAGATATGTGTCCAAGGCTCCACCGGGATGGGCAATGGTTGCAACAGGCCCCTGGGATTCCCAATGAGCGGCTTTTGCACGGCGCAGGTCGGGCACGAGCTCACAAAGGCTTGGACGTCTTGTTTTACCGTCAGCCACCAGTAGAATCTGTTCAACAAATCTAAGGTCCCTTTACGGCCAGCATGGCCCCCCGTGAGGGAGTCATGGGCCCAAGTGAGAACTGCTCTCCGAGAGCGACGTGGAACGACGGTCTTCCCTTGGGAGGACACCACGGTTGTTGCTAGACTGACTTTCCCAGGATCCAAAATAAACTGAGGCACGTCAGGGGTCTTTTCGACCTCAGAAGAGCGTGAGAGCTCATCGGCTCGAACATTCTTAGAGCCGGGTCGATAGCGTAAGGTAAAGTCGAACTGGTCAAAAAAACAGCGACCACTGGGCTTGCCTTGGGTTCAGGCATTGGGCTTGCTTCAAGAATGCTAGGTTTTTGTGATTGGTGTAAATCGTAACCAGATGATTGGCTCCTTCCAACCACTGTCTCCATTCCTCCAGGGCAAGTTTCACGGCTAGCAACTCCTTATCTCCAACACAGTAGTTGCTCTCTGCCGGAGAGAATTTCTTCGAGAAATATGAACAGGGTAGCAATTGTCCAGAATCTGAGTACTGGCTCAGTACGGCCCCCACGGCCACATTGGAGGCATCAACTTCCACCACAAAGGGCCGGCTGGGATCCGAATGACGAAGGCAGGTGTCTAACAAGAAGGCTTCCTTAAGAGCCTCAAAAGCTTGGCAGGTGGGAACAGGCCAATTCACCCGCGTTGGCCCCCTTTCGGGTGAGAGCAGACAACGGGGCCACGATGCGGGAGTAGTTAGGAATAAAGTGACGGTAGAAATTGGAAAAGCCGAGGAAGCGTTGCAACGCTTTAAGGCCCTTAGGTCGGGGCCAATTCTTAATTGCCGCCACTTTCTCAGGATCCATTTGAAAGCCTGTTGCAGAGACTATGTAGCCCAGGAACGGCAGGGACGTCTTCTCAAAGCTGCATTTTTCCAATTTTGCGTACAGGCCATGCTCCCTAAGTATTTGGAGCACTTGACAGACATGCTGACGGTGTGAAGGCAGGTCCTGGGAGTAGATTAACACATCATCAAGGTAGACGATTACGCAGGTGTTCAGAAGGTCCCGTAACACCTCATTCATAAGGTGCTGGAACACCACCGGGGCATTACAAAAGCTAAAGGCATCAGGAGATACTCGTAATGCCCGTCTCTGGTATTAAACGCGGTCTTCCACTCGTCTCCGGGACAGATTCTTACTAAGTTGTATGCTCCTCGTAAGTCCAACTTTGTGAAAATCTTCGCTCCCTGGAGCTGATCGAGGAGCACCGGGATTAGCGGGAGCGGGTAACGGTCTCGCTTAGTAATGGAATTTAGGCCTCGATAGACTATGCACTGTCTCAGCGAGCCGTCCTTCTTGCTAACAAAGAAGAAGCCTGCTCCTGCAGGCGACTTGGACTGGCGAATGAAGCCCTTGACCAAATTCTCTGAAATGTACTCGGACATGGCCCGGGTCTCAGGTAATGATAAGGGATAAACCCTTCCTCGGGGAGGCATAGTACCAGGTAACAAGTCTATAGCGCAGTCATACGGACGATGCTGTGGAAGGATTTCCACCTTGGTCTTGGAAAATACATCCATAAAGTCCTCATAAGGTGCAGGAGGACCTAAGGCAGAGTGCATCAATGGAAGTGCGGGACTCCTGGGCACTTTCATACAATTAGTTAAGCAGAAAGGACTCCACTTGACAATCTGTAACGTATCCCACTGGATCGTGGGCGAGCGCTTCTGTAACCATGGCAACCCTAGCACCACAGGGTGGACAGCCTTATCCAACACTAGGAAGGCTATCTCCTCCGAATGGATCGCCCCGGTGTGGACAGTAATGGGTGCCGTGGACATCAGGACAGATCCTGGAAGGAGCGTCCCTTGGATAGAGGTAATTCGTAATGGGACCTCCAGTCTGTGCGTAGGGATACACAACTGGGAGACCAGGTCCTGCAGGATGAAATTACCTCCGGCTCCCGAATCCAGGAACGCCATCGTCTCAAACAAACCTCCAGGATATTCCAGGGTAACAGGGACAGTACATTGAGGAGCTGTAGTACAGCCCAGGAGGAGCTCCTCCCAACCTCCTAGGCTTTGGCGTTTCTGCACGCACCTGGCAGCGTGCCAAGAAGTGGCCCTTCTGACCACAATATAAACACAACTTCAATGAACGGCGACGCTGCCTTTCTTCAGCAGAAAGCGGGGCCCGTCCCAGCTGCATAGGTTCGCAGGTGGGAACATCTGGACGAGAAATCTTGGGAGAAGATACAGGTCTCACTGGCCCACGGGCAGGACTATGGCGAGAGGAGCGCTGCTCCTTGGCCCGCTGTTGTAGGCGGCGGTCAATACGGGCAGCCATCTCTATTAGGGCATTGAGGTCCTCCGGCAGATCTCGAGCGGCAATCTCATCCTTTATGCGTCCGGAAAGACTCTCCAAGAAGATGGCCTTAAGAGTACCATCCTGCCAACCTATTTCTTGGGGTACAGTCTGAAACTCCATAGCATAATCTGCCAAGGAGCGAGCCCCCTGTCGGAGTTGCAGCAGATCAGACGTAGCAGTGGCTACTCGGGCGGGCTCATCAAAGGCCTGACGAAAGTTCGAGATGAACTGTTGTAAGTTCATTAGCGAAGGGTCATTGTTTTCCCAAAGGGGAGAAGCCCATATTAAGGCTTTCCCATCAAGCAGGGACAGGATGTACGCTACTTTCACCGCATCCGAGGGGAACTGCCAAGGCAACAGAGAGAACCGAACAAAACATTGGTTCAGAAAGCCGCGGCAGGTCCTTAAATCTCCAGCGTAGCGAGAGGGTGCCGGTAGATGAGTCACAGAAGAGCTGTGTCCCTCGGGAACCCTGCCAGCAGGAGGCAGGGACTCCAGGCGCGAGGATAGCCGTTCCACCGTGGCTGAAAGTGTATCGATGCAGCTCTGGTGCTGAAGCATCTGCCGGGCCATCCCGGGCAGATCCGAGGGAACGGACACATCTGCCGAGTCCATGGCCTTGCAATCTGTTATGGGAGTCTCTGTTTAGTGGACCCTTAGGCCGACCTGCAGGAGACTGGGAAAAGTTGGTCAATGTCTCTAGTATATGGCAGGCCGGGAGGCAGTTGTTCTGGCTGGACGTAGAGGTGCTTTTCACCCTGGAAGCTGGTACTCCCCGGGAGGAGCTCGTAGGAGCCCAACCGCTGGGACTTAGGTGGCTTCACCCTTGGAAGTTGAAGCCCCCCTGGGAGGAGCCCGTAGGGGCCCGGCCGCTGGGACTTAGGCGGTAGTGGATCAGGACTGGGAACTGGAACCAGACTAGGACAGTAGGTCAGTACTGTAATGGGGATCGGGTTCTGGAACCAGGCAGAACTGTAGCAAGACTCGGGTACTGGAACCAGGCAGGAACTGTAGCAGGTCTCGGGTACTGGAACCAGGCAGGAACTGTAGCAGGTAAACAGGAACCAGGCAGGTACTGTAGCAGGCAGGCAGGAACCAAGCAGGTACTGTAGCAGGCAAGCAAGAACCAAGCAGGTACTGTAGCAGGCAAGCAGGAACGGAGCAATAAGCAAGGCAGGTCGCACCGGGGCACAGCGCAACAGGGATCCGGTAGGTAAGCCCGTTGCAAGGCAAAGACTGGATGGCCGTGGCCAGCTTATCAAGGCCGCGGCGTCTGACGTCAGGGATTGGGCGGAGTCACCACTGGCGGGAAATGGCCTAGAAAAGTGCCCACATGGCGCGCGCGCCTAGAGACAGGGCGTCCACAGAAGACCTCCTGGCAGCGCGGCCCTCGCAGGGACGCCGCCGAACAGGCCCGGAACTAAGCCAACGCAAACGGGAACAGGTCCAGGAACACGGGAGGTAAGGGTCTGGTCGCAGCGCTCGCAGCCAGAACCACAACAGTCTTTATCTGTCAAACAGCTACATACTTTATTTATTCATTAATTTCATTTATTATGAGTTTTTAGTTTAAATATGTATTTTGATACATTTTATTTATTTTATCAATATGTGTATTTTAGTCTTATCATGCATTTTTTTAGTCTATTTATAATTATTAATATTTTTAAAGTTGTGAAACACTCTGAGCCATGGCAGAGAGCGGTATATAAATGCCAATAAAGGTAAGAGAAAACAGAGAGTATGGCCAAATGGTCAATTTTCTGAATGGAGAAATGTGAATAGTGGAGTGGCCCAGTGATCTGTACTAGGATCACTGCTTTTCAACAAATTCATAAATGACATAGATATGGGACGACAAATGAGGTGATCAAATTTGCTGACGATATAAAATTATTCAAACCTATTAAATTACAAGAGGATTGTAAGAAATTGAAAGTGTACCTTGCAAGACTGGGAGACTGGGCATGTAAATGGCAGATGACATTCAATATGGATAAGTGAAAACTGATGCATATAGGAAAGAGCGACCCATATTATAGCTATACAATTGCAAGGTTTCACTTTGGGAGTCACCACCCAGGAAGAGGATCTAAGTGTCATTGTGGATATTAGGGATGTGAATCGTTTTTTGACGATTTAAAATATCGTCCGATATATTTGAAATCGTCAAAAATCGTTAGAGCCGCGATACAATAACAATTCCCCCGATTTATTGTCAAAAAATCGTAAATCGGGGGAAGGGGGAGGGGAAGGGGGAGGGTGGGAAAACCGGCACACTAAAACAACCCTAAAACCCACCCCGACCCTTTAAAATAAATCCCCCACCCTCCCGAACCCCCCCAAAATGCCTTAAATTACCTGGGGTCCAGAGGAAGGGTCCCGGTGTGATCTTTTACTCTCGGACCTCCTGTGCGTTGTAGAAATGGCGCCGGCGCTACCTTTGCCCTGTCATATGACAGGGCAAAGGTAGCGCCGGCGCCATTTTGTTTTTTTGTCCCCCGATGGCAGGAGCATAGGAGATCGCTCCCGGACCCCCGCTGGACCCCCAGGGACTTTTGGCCAGCTTGGGGGGGCCTCCTGACCCCCACAAGACTTGCCAAAAGTCCAGCGGGGGTCCGGGAACGACTTCCTGCACGCGAATCGTTTTTCCGTACGCAAAATGGCGCCGGCCGTACAGCAACACGATTCGACTGCAGGAGGTCGTTACGGACCCCCACTGGACTTTTGGCAAGTCTTGTGGGGGTCAGGAGGCCCCCCCAAGCTGGCCAAAAGTCCCTGGGGGTCCGGGAGCGATCTCCTGCCCCGAATCGTTTTTCCGTACGGAAAAACGATTCGCGTGCAGGAAGTCGTTCCCGGACCCCCGCTGGACTTTTGGCAAGTCTTGTGGGGGTCAGGAGGCCCCCCCCAAGCTGGCCAAAAGTCCCTGGGGGTCCAGCGGGGGTCCGGGAGTGATCTCCTATGCTCCTGCCGTCGGGGGGATAAAAAAACAAAATGGCGCCGGCGCTATCTTTGCCCTGTCATATGACAGGGCAAAGGTAGCGCCGGCGCCATTTCTACAACGCACAGGAGGTCCGAGAGTAAAAGATCACACCGGGACCCTTCCTCTGGACCCCAGGTAATTTAAGGCATTTTGGGGGGGTTCGGGAGGGTGGGGGATTTATTTTAAAGGGTCGGGGTGGGTTTTAGGGTTGTTTTAGTGTGCCGGTTTTCCCGCCCTCCCCCTTCCCCTCCCCCCCACTGGACCCCAGGTAATTTAAGGCATTTTGGGGGGGGGTTCGGGAGGGTGGGGGATTTATTTTAAAGGGTCGGGGTGGGTTTTAGGGATGTTTTAGTGTGCCGGTTTTCGATTTACACGATTTACACGATATTTAAAAAACCCAAACTGCGACGATCCGATTCCCTCCCCCTCCCAGCCAAAATCGATCATTAAGACAATCGATCACATGATTCACATCTCTAGTGGATATCCTCTTCTCAGTTTGTGGTGGTGGCAGCAGCCAAGAAAGCAAATAGAATGTTAGGAATGGAGAATAAAACAAAGACTATCATAATGCCTTTGTTTTGCTCCATGGTGTTCCCACATCTTGAGTATTGTGTGTAGGTTTGGTCACTGCATCTCAAAAAAGACATAGCAGAATTAGAAAAGATACAGAAAAAGGTGACCAAAATGATAAAGGTGATGGAACGATTTTCCTATGAGGAAAGGCTAAAGAGTTTAGGGCTCTTCAGCTTCTAGAAGAGATGGCTGAGGGGAGATATGATAGAGATCTATAAAATAATGAGTGGAGTGGATGGGTAAACAAGAATCGGTTGTTTACTCTTTCAAAAAATACAAAGATAGGAGACATTCAATGAAGTTACTAGGTGATATATTTAAGACAAATAAGAAAAACATTTTTTTGCTCAAAGTATAATTAAACTCTGGTGAAAGCTGTTAGTGTAGCTGGGTTTAAAAAAGGTTTAGCTAAGAAGAAAAGTCTATAAACTATTATTAAGGTTGATTTGGGGAAATCCATTGTTTATCCCTGGGACAAGCAGCATGGAATCTATCGACCTTTTGGGATCCTGCCAGGTACTTATGACCTGGATTGGCCACTGTTGGGAACAGGATACTGGGCTTGATGGACCCTTGGTCTGTCCCAGTATAATAAATCTTATATTTTTATGTTCTTCAATCTAGAACATGGGCAGTTATAGATTTGTACTTTTCACTTGCCTTTGCTAGCCTGCCAACCAAATGTATTTTTTGTAACTTTTTTTGTCTTTCAGACTGGTCATTTTGGTCCAGGTCCTAGAGCATAGAAACCTCTCAATTCACTATTTCTGGGGGTAGTTTATGAATGTAAGGATGCCCCAGTAGATGAAGGGCCTCTATGGGTACCAAGGTCTGGGTAGTGAGCAGTGGTACGTGGTGTTTGCCTAACTAGTGAATATCTTCCTTGTATATCTCTTGTTTTCTTCCAGGGTGATTGCTGTGTAGCTGAAAGGGTGCTTTCATGTGCTGTCTGCTTAGGATGCTGGTGGGACAAGTGCTGTGTAGTAAGATATTTTGTGTACGACACAGTCCAGTCTGAAAATGTTTATGTCCACTATTTGTTAGTCGCGCCGGCCGAGGCAGACCCGTGGCTCGGCCCCCTCACCTCTTTCAAAGTGATCCAGCATCTGGTCCCTCGTCTCTAGTGGCTATGGGCTGCTGGCTCCGTCCTCGGGCCGCCCCTGGGGCCTCCGGCTCTGTTGCAACTCCTGATGTTCCGCGTTGGGCCTCTCCGCGTGGCCCGTGGCGAGAAGCCGTCCCAACCAGCGCCGCACCCCTCCCTAGGCGCACGTGCACACAGCTAGTCCTCAAATAGGGTCCGTGGCGGGAACCTGGCCTCAACCCCAGATGATGACGTCGGCAGAACTCTGGTTTATAAGCCCAGGCTCCGTTCCCTCAAATTGCCTCTGCAACAGGTCCTCTCGCTAGTCAAGTACTCATTGCCTCTTCAGTTCCTGGTTCCCGATCGTGATTGCCTTTGTTCCTGTTTCCTGTCCCTGTGTTCCAGTTCCTTCGTCTCTCCTTCGGATTGCTGACCTTGTTTAACCTCTGCATCGCCTGACTACTCCATTGCCTCTCTCCAGCCCCGGACCTCTGCATTGCCTGACTAGTGACTACTCCGTTGCCTCTCTCCAGCCCCAGACCTCTGCATTGCTTGACCATGCCGTTGCTTCTCTCCAGCCCTGGACTTCTGTTTTATCTGACCATCCTTTTGACTCTCTCCTCATCTAGACTTCAGCCTTGCTTGCCACTGATTCCAGACTGCTGCCATCCCTGATCCCAGCCTGCTTAAAGACGCCTCTTCAGCCTTTGTCCTGGATGTGGTTCACTCAGGCTTCGGCCTGCTCTTGCTTGGGTGCCCTCTGACAGACTGTGTTCCTAGTGGCGCCCGGGTCTTCGGGACTCCGCGTCATCCAGTACAGACTGATACCTACACCAGTTCCTGCCTCTGGGCTGACCTCAATCCATCCATCGACGACCACTGACGGAGGCCACCTAAGTCCAGCCGGCCCCGGCACCCAAAGGCTCAACCCGCGGGGAACGAAGACTGGTACTGGTGAAGCACCAGCCGGCCTCCGTCCATCAGCCCTCTCAGCCTGCCGATGGTGGGGACCCGTAGGTTCCCTCCTACAGGTAGCGTCAACCCCACCTCGGCCCAAGGGTCCACCTCCGGCGCAACACTATTTGCATCTCTGTCCTTTATCCTTTTATGTCTATGTGTGTACTATCAGGTTTTTGATTCTGTGTTTTGGAGATGGTTTGCTGATGCATGCAAAGGAAAGTCATGTGCTGTCCGTATAGCGAGAGTCAAATTTCTGCTACTGCTACAATCTGTCCTAACCGTTGTTATATTGTTTATTTTTCTGATCAGTGCATTCTAACTTTGTGTCCATCAAAAGATGTTCAAAACGTTCACTTCTGTTTTGAAGAAGAATTTTGCAAGGATTTGCCATTTGTTGCCTGTTTGTGAAAACATGTTATATGCTCATCTCTCATTTCATTCTCTCTGAGGCAGAGGTGCATGAGGGATGTGACAATCAATACTCCTGGAAGACACATGAGCAATAATTCTCCTTCTTGGCCCTTTTACTGCACACCACTGAACCAGATGACACTGCCAATGCCGCACTTCAAGGGGAAAGATTAAGATGAAAACCAATGAGAAAGGGGGAGGGCAGAGTTTCCATAAGATAGACAAAGCCTGTCATTCATAATTACAGTATATGCATTTTTAATGGACTTTACAGCCATTACAGTAAATTGTACATAATTAGCTCTTTTAGTGCTATGGACTCCGTTAGGCAAAACTACAGAAGCAGTTTTACCATGCATGGCCATCTCAGCACCTGCTTATTTGTGGAGGAAAACAAAGTTAAATTTGATATATATTGCCTTTCTACTGCTCCCATATTTCCAACGTGAATGAAATGATTTTCATTTTACTGCAGAAAAACTTCAGAGATCCTTAGGAAAAAAAAGAAACCAGAAGGCAAATTAAGTACATTTTTCAGTGAAGAAATTACAAGGGATCGGTATACTATTTTATTGCAGGCACTGCTTGAGGAAGAAAACATTAGCCACTGATAGGGTGATTTGTAATGTGAGATTTATAATTGAAAATTATTCTCTTCTGTGGCAAAGCAATTGTCTTGAAATTCATCGTGCACTCTGACAATCAGATGCAATTCATAGCCCTTCAGGCTGAAAGACTGATATTTCTCATTTAATAGGACTAGTTCAATTTACATGACATTTTTATGTGGTAATAACTGCAGGGTGAAAAAAAAAGTTCTATTTTCGTTTATGAGATACATTTCCTAAAGATAAAGAAGAAACACCCTTGTTAGTTTATTATCTGGCGAGGTCTGAAAATTGTATTTTCTTAGTGATGTAAATCTCAGGAAAATGTTAGATGAGAGCTAATGACGCCTCAAGTGCTCCTTGAGAGAGTTAATCTAGCTACATTTGTGCTTCCTACCAAATTTATCTCTATCCTCCAAACTCATCTTTTTGAAACAAGTTTTAAAATACATATTAAATGGATGGGTATTATTTTTAAGGTCGACACCAAATGGACAAAATGTACAATAAGGCCTTAATAAATGGTGATGAGACAGCTAAATTCTAGGGCAAAGAAAATATCAAAAAGCTAAGGCATAATAGGATCCGCATGGAAACAGGTATGTCAAAGTATACTTGAGAAATCTGATCACAGCACTGGGTTATTATGGACCTGACTGCATTGCATGGGTCACGGCTGCAGGGATGCCACGTGGGAACTTGTCCTGTCAATATCTCTCTTCTCAGGGGCCACCTTAGACAAGGGAAAAAGCTCTGTCTGTTAATATTTATTATTTATCTGATTTATATTCCACCTTTCAGACTCTTCAAAGCAGATTACATGCAGGTACTGTAGGCTTTTGTACTTCAGTTGAAGAAAAAGGCAAATGATATAATAAGACAATCTCAAGGAACAGGAAGGGGAGTATCTTTGTCCTCGCAGAACATTTTTCAGAGGAAAAGAGCATAACAAAAAAGATAGGAATCTACAAAAACAATTATTAAAATCCAGAGGGTGGAGAGAAGAGGAATGACTCCCTTGCCCTCTTCCCTTGTGGGCACCCCCGTTTATCCATCTATTTGTACTCCTCCCTACCTCACCACTAGTTTCTTCTAGCTACATATTCTTCTCTCTTCTTCCCTCTTCCTCATTCTAGAAATCCCACTTATTCTGCTGTTTGAGTTGCACAGAGCTGTCATTTTATTGGAATTATAAGGCCTAGGCTTCTCTTCTTCTTGCTAAGATCTGTTGCTGTTGTGATTTGGTCACAGAGTTAAGGACTTGTGCAGTTTCTCGCTGTTTCTGTTTTTATATCCTGGAGCCAAGGACTTCCATGGAATATGGTCGCTGTGGTTTTTAGGCCTTGGCATGGAGGACTCTTATCAAAAAATGTTATTGGTATGTCCTGGGATTTCTGTTATTCCTCCATTGGTTGTATGGGAAAGAAATGACACACAATTAAACTACACAAACAAAAAGAACTTATCTAAATTTCCACTAGTGAAAACTATCATCCAAAAAGGAAATATCAACTCAACTATTGTTCAACCAATGATGCCACTCACCCAAAAAATTTTTAATATTAATTTTTTTGTTGGGTTTTTTAAATAAAATTATTTTACCGCATCATTAAGCCTGACAGCGTGCCCATCTGACATTCAAACCGGGGGCCGCCCGGTCTTCTAATCATCTGCGATCTCAGTCTTTTTTTCTTTTCTATGTTTCTTATTTTCTTTTAAACCAATTTTTTGCATGTATGGTCACAGTAATTAATGTGTGTTATTCTTCTTCAACCTTCAACACTTTCAAAAAAACACACTCGACTCATTTTCAACCTCATTTAGAATCAAATATTATTGCCACAGTTCAGCTCAATGTTATTTCCTCAGCTTGACAACCGGCCGATGTTTCGCAAAAAAATTGCTTCATCAGGAGCTACAGTTCTTAAAGATCCATATTTCAAAAGTGTGAAAAATATCACCGCTCCATGCATATTCATTCAAATTCCTTTCTGATATAGATTCCTCTATAACAAAGGATCATCATCAAAATACATCTTTAACTATTCATATGTTACTTATCTGGTGTTGGCATAAAATCGAACCTTCCAACAGGACGACCATTGCCTCGAAATGTATTCAGACAGAAGGAACAGAGACCATCTTTACATCAAGTGTCAGCTTATAAACAAGGCACGTCCAATCACAGTTAAAGCAACGTCTTTTCTCGCTGTGACATAATCACCATTGTTTCTTCAAAGAAATGCATTTAATTCAAGCTCCGCATTTAGACCTTTAGGAGATAATGTATCTAAAAAGTGTATCCACTTTTGTTCCATCTGTATTAATTTCTTATTTATATCTCCTCCCCGCCAATGTGGTAAGACTTGTTCCAAAACACAGACTCGTAACTCATCAAAAACATGTCCCTTCTCAAGACAATGCATAACTATAGGTGCATTCAAATGTTGTGTGGACAGGTTGAAGCGATGTTCAATCATTCTAGTTCGTAATTGTCGTGTGGTTTTTCCAACATATGTCATTTCACACGGACACTGAATGATGTATACTACTCCCATTGACTTATATGTAATGTGTTGTCTCAACTTAATGGAACGTTGAGGGTTTTTAAACAGGATCTGAGTAGTGGTTAAAATAGTTGCACAGACTGAGTGTGTTTTTTGAAAGTGTTGAAGGTTGAAGAAGAATAACACACATTAATTACCATGACCATACATGCAAAAAATTGGTTTAAAAGAAAATAAGAAACAAAGAAAAGAAATACAGACTGAGACTGCAGATGATTAGAAGACCGGGCATCCCCCGGTTTGAATGTCAGGTGGTCATGCTGTCAGGCTTGATGATGCGGTAAAATAATTTTATTAAAAAAAACAACAAAAAATTAATATTAAAAAACATTTTTGGTGAGTGGCATGATTGGTTGAACAATAGTTGAGTTGATATTTCCTTTTTGGATGACACAATTAAACTACCCATACATCAAATAAGGAAAGCACTGTAAATAGCCGAGACTAACTATAGTGGGATAAAGATCAACACATTCCACAAATACGGTAGATTAAAGGTGGTTTAGAAAATGGGGAAAGCAGAGGCTTGTTGCATCAGGAATCCTAGGAGATGTGCTCTTGTCTTGCATGCTCTTCAGAAACTACATTTCCAAAGAATTTTCCAATTTTAACATCTAATTCAAAGAACAAAGCATCAAAAACATTGAGAGGGCAACTGTCAAAGTCATTTAGTTGGGTAAATAGTAATTTTTCTACAGTTAATTGTGTGAAAATTGCCCTCACTGAATCTAGTTAGGAGTACATATGGGGTTTCATAGTGTATATACTTTGACTCAGATTGAGGGGAGGCATTCCCCGCAGTATGTTTTGAGTAGTATTGGGAAATAATGTATATAAGGCCCTATTTACTCAGCATAATCCCCATATACACAAAATGGGAGACAACGCCCTGTTGCGGAAGTGGACCCTTAGACCCATGTGGAGTTGGGTGCAATCTGCAGGGAAGAGCATTGCAGGTCTCCACCGTCGGCAGGCAGAGCTGGCTGGAACAGATGCCCAACTAGAGCTTAACCAATAATAACCTTGTTCCCCATAGGTTGAGCCCTTAGGTGCCGGGGCTGGCTGTAGGTGCAGACCTCTGTGGAGATGAAGATCTGTCGCATAGAAGAGGTTGCAGGTCAGCACGTTGAAGATAACGGAGTCAGGACGAGCAGCGGACAATGAAGACAGGTTCAGGTTGTGTCAGAGGCAAGCGGAGTTCCCTCAGTGTTGTGGTTCAGGCAGTGGTCATGGCAGGCAGAGTTCAAGCAGAATGTTAAGCAGGCAGTGGTCAGAGGCAGGTGAAGGTCAAGCACATCAAGGTCCAATCCAAAGTCTAGCCAGAAGTCCAAGCCAAAGCCAAAGCCAAAAGTCAAAGCCAGAAGTCCAATCTGATGAGGTGGGGAACAAAGAGGAGAAAGGAGGATGAGGAATCACAAGAGCAAGACCAGGAGCTGAAGACAGATGAAGGGAAGACTGACCACGAAGACAAGAACTCAGAAAACATACCAGACTGCCAAGGAACCAGGTACAAGACTCAGGAACTCAGGAAGGAAACACAGTGGAATCAGGAACCAGGAAGCAAGGATCAGGAACCAGGAACGCAGAGGCAAAGCAATGGAGTCAACCTATTGCCAAGGTCCTAATGGAGTGTCAAAAGAGGCCATATATGGGTGACCATAAGTAACGTCATCAGGGGGCAACCACAGGCTTTCCTACCACAGTCCCTTTAAATTCTGCCCAGGGGGGCATGCGCCTAAGGAGGATGTGCCACAAGAAAGCGTGTCGGTGGCGCCTTGACCGCAAGTACCGTGAGCATGCCATTGCATCGGGTGGTGCGGCCCACAGAGGAGGCATCACCATGCTAGGATGTGGCGCTTCTGATGAGGCCAGGCTGGAGGTGAGAGCACTGATCTGAGGTACGGGCCTTCAGATCACCAAACACAATGCTCCCTTGGTAATTAGTCTCTGAGGCTTGTAATTTCAAAACTATGAGTGTTACTTTCCATAGAAATTTCACCCACCGAAAGAGCAGGTGCAAAACTTTATTTGTTTTGGATTCAGGTCACACCATTTTATTGGTAGCTCATAGTGAGAATCAGTACAACTTTCCCTTTGAAACATAGATATGGATACAAAATACCAATGGCCTTTGCACTAAGTAGGCAATTTGAATCTAAAACCCAAAGGAGGCAAGAAGACATATCATGATCATAAGAGTGTTTCTATTATTGAAATATGAACCACACAAGTCAAAGCCACAGAAAAAACACATACAAGCCAAACTTATATGTACAGATCTCATGGGCTCTCCACTAGAATGTTGGCCTCGTGTTAGGACTAAGCAGTGTAGGAGTAGAGGGATGTATCATCCTGCCACAGCACCCCTCCTGGAGGTTGCTGCAATGGTATTTTCTTGCCTGCATATTAGTACATGACCCCTAGCTTTAGTGTGGCATTTTTACTTGAGAGTCTAAGGAAAAAGTTTTGATTGGGCTTTTTTTTTTTTGCATTTCCACTATCCTTAGCCAGTATTGGCTCAAAACCTTTTGCTGATTTAGGAGGGAAGCGATAAAAGCCCCATCTCATTTAATTTGTTCTCTGTAAAGCCTGTTGCAGTTTTAGTTTTAGTTATTTGTGAACCGAGATGATGTTCCCAACGTATCCCGGTATATAAAAACACCTAAATAAATAAATAAATAAATCTCTTCTGACCCACACCAAGTGGTTCGATAGTGGATCTATTTTTTTATTTTTTATTTATTGAATTTTACAATAACACAAAGATAACTTTGTTTAACAATACTGCAAAAGGTTTTATTAGATATATTGCAAGAAATATTTTTCTTATATGGATCTATTTTTTTGAGTGGGGTTTTTTTTTTTAGTACTTTTGTGTCTGGAGATTTTATTTGAGAAGAAGTTTTTTTTCCACCCTTCCTGCTTGTGAGAAATGAATGAAGGAAGAGATTTTTTTTTCTATTAATTTTTGGATCCAAAGGGTCCCAGTGACTTCTGGGAGGAGACTGGGAGATACCATCTGGAGGAGAAACCTAGGTATCTTTACAAGAGTTTCTGCCAAGGAAAAACAGGCGAGGAGACATTCTGTGGAGTACAACTCTTTGGAAGCGGGGATCTGTGAGAGACAGGAGCCCCATTTTCAGTTTGGGCAGCTTAATATTCCACACTCAGGAAAACGAGGGGACCTCCAGGAAAACAATAAGGATCCACAGACACAGATCAATTAGGATTTTATTTATTGGAGTAATTATGGATATAACAAGAAGAAAATATGTTTGGTGCCATCTGATTACTTTTAAACAATAAACTTTTAATTTTGAACACTCTTCTTGACTGTCCAATCTGTTCACTGGTACTGGGAATTACAGAGGCTAAAAGACTGAGCTTTCTCCTACAGAGAGAGACTTACTCTATGCCTTGAACTCTGGAGGTTTAACTTCCCTCCCCATTCGGAGAATGCATATTGGAAGACTTTGCTTGGACTAAGCCCTGGTACTGAGTGTGACCCCTTTCCTCATAGCAACCACTAGAAGAAGGGCTACATATAGAAGCCAGAACCACAGAAACAGCTGCTGGAACACTGAATACAATAATGATTGAACCTGAAGCACAGTCCTAATAATGAGAGTCCCTTGTGTTCAAGGTAAAAGATAGTTAAATGCTGGCATCATGCATGATTTATAGTTCAGCTACTACACCCTGTAGGAGACAAATGAAGGGGGAAACACTAACTGAGGACAAGCTCCAAAGTTCTTAGGCAGCTTTTGCTAAACAGTCCAGCAAACCAAAAGCAAGTTGGCTTAGCTGCAGCAGAGCAATCAAACAATGCAAATGTATGACTGACTAGGTCTCTCCATAGGATAAAGATCGGAAACCTCCAGCAATGGGAGGTTCAGAGTTGCGTGATAGTAATGTAGCCCCTGTCCTGTTGGCTAACTGGGCTCAGGGGCTCACTGATCCATGCCGCCTGGTGCTTCTCTCGTCACGGGGGAAAGGAACATCTTTCAAGGCCCTTAGGGTTTTTTCCTGAGGTCCTCTGCAATAATCCATAACAAAAACACTCAGGCACATGGTGGCGGTTTGCTCATACTAAATTCTTTAACTGTGACATGATTGCAGGAATAAAATCACAAGTAGTTCACTACTGACTAGTGCACTTCAATGCAGAAAATAAAATCCAGAAGAAAAATTACAGTCAGAGCCAACGGAGAATCATTATAGTCTAGCAGTAGGTACTACTTCTCAAGGGCCTCTCCCTGGGCACTTCCCCGGTGCTGCCTGCAAACTCCTCCTCCACAGACTGTGGGAGCTCCTACGGATAAACTCCGCAGAAAGCTTTGGCTGCTGCTTCTCGACAGGCAGCAGCAGAACCTCCAAGCCTGGCAGTGCTCCCTTGTCTCCTACTTGGAACTCCACTCTCTGTCTCTGAAAAGATCCTCCCAATGCAAATGTGAAATCTGGGTCTAACTTCCCTCTAGCTATAGATCACCTTCTTGTTCTTCAGTAGTCTCAGTGCTTCACCTTGGACCCCATGAGAGAAAAATCTCCCAAGGCCTGGGCACTTTCCCAGGACAGAAAATAGGACAGGAAGTTCTCTCCCTCGGAGAGACAAAGCTCTAGAGAACTCAGAGTGGCTCATGAGTTTTGTTAAACCACTGAAAGTAGAAAGATACATCCTACTGGGGAATGTTACAAAACACCACTCTCTTTATTTTATTTATTTATTTTTTATTTTTTATTGGCCAATAGGAAATACCATCGTAACGGTTTACAATACATAAAATTTGAGTAACAACAGATATAATCCAGACACAATTTTTAAATAAATAACATTTTAAAATATCTAAACTTTAAAACAAACACTAGTTCCTAATATATCTCAATATATTCAGGTAAAATTGGAAAAAGCCAGTAACTTAAATACTAAAATAGAGACTAATGCTGCACGTTAAAAGACCATAAAAAGCATAAGATAGGTTAAAAAAAGTCATAAAATAGGTAATAAAAGGCGTCTTTTTTCACTCCATATATGCTCTGACAAATAGCCAGGTTTTGAGATCATGTTTAAACCTTTTAAAACTCGTTTCAAGCCTCAATTCCTGTGGTAATGTGTTCCAAAGTTTTGGTCCTGCTAGAGGTCTCTTACCTCATTGCCCAGTGGAGACACTGAAGTGACTAGTAAGGGACCACTTTGGTGGCTCCCTAAAGGGGTCCATCCTCTAAAGGGTGCATCAATAGTCAGACGTCATATAGGTGTAAAGACAAAAAGAACTGGACTCTGTATTGCCCTAGTGGAGGGCTAGTGCTCTGCCCCTAAGCCACAGTACTGAGCCCAGACCCAAAGCCTCCCCACCCTCCCAAGAGAATGGTCCTCAGGAGTTTATAAGGTTTTAAGTGTTCTTGGCAATTTGAGGGCTTGCAATTGGTGCTGTGATCCTGGATCCATTTGGTCTGTATCCTTGCCCTACCTTGCCTTGACCAAGAACCTGGCTTCTGCAGTATCCTTGCCTGAACCTGGTACCTGTGACTCGGTTATTGTATTCTGTGTTCCAGTTTATAAAGGTGAGCATAACCTGTTATCTGTTACGTTTTGGAATAAACCTTAACTTATTTAGGAAGATAACTGTGTCTATCCTCTAGACCAGATCTAACCTAACAATAGGTGACTCAACATGACACTGGGCGGCGATGCCTTCCGGCGAACGTAGGAGGGGCAGCCAAGGAGCCCATGCTTTTCAAGGAGGGAAAAGTACAGCTGCTTTCCCTCGTCCATGAGGAGAGGGGTGTTCAGCTTGTGAGAAAGGGTTCCCATGAGGGACCTTGAGGACAATTCCAGGAGTGGTTAATATTTGTTGGAATAAGAAGCCCGATGAGGCGGTGGTTCCCACCAACAAGGTATTTACGAATTTCTTTCTCAGTGGCAAAGAAGAAAAGGAGTTATGTAAGTCAGACCGGGTTTCTGTGGAGGAAGGAGCCCTGTAAGAGCCTTCAGGAATTCGAATTTCACCTATTTCACATTGGAATTGTCAGAGATCTGTTTTGCTGGGGTTTTGTTTTTTCTCTCTTGGGACTTTGCAAGAAATATCTTTGGAGAAAGACTGTTCCTTACGTTTGTATTTCTGAAATGTTTTTTCTGCATTTTGCACTCCTGGAATGCTTATTTTTGCCTTCAGTAAAACACAGCTCAAGGTGTGTGGATTGTTTTATCGAGAGACAGGTTAGCTTCCCCCCCCCCCCCCAAATCCGGACCCCCACAGCGGAATCCGAATTCCAGAGCTGCAGTGAGTTGGTGAGTACTCTGCAGCATCTAAAGGTAGTCCCTGGTAAAAGGGGGTGGGCGGTTTACTTGTGATTAGAGCAGTCAAAAGCATCCAGATTGTTTTATGCAGACTGGGAACATCCAGCACCTCAGGGTTTACCTGGTTCTGGGAGCAGAGTGTTCTCAGTCCTCTAAGTTTTTTTTTTCCTTTTTAGATGTTTTCAGAATATGACGCTTGGGAGATTGTTATAGCTCGCATTCCTATAGCCCTTTTCCCAGTGCAGGGAAGTGGCATCCTGTTCAGCTTGAGGAGATGCTTAGAAGAGCCTTCATGGTGGCTGGTCCTCAGAGAGGGAACTCACTTGTTCCTGATCATATTCGATCTACTGGAAACGTACAATCTTTCAGGGAAAAAAATGAAATGCCTTATTTAGAGAGGTATACAATCTAGGATGAAATTTATCATTGCTGACATAGTAGCTGGCATTGGTTCTGTCTGACGGAGTTGCTGATGTTATAGGCTGTGGGCTAAAAGCAGGGATGGATTTAGGGTTTTGCCACCCCTGGCACGTTTGATGCCTTCATCCTCCCACCTCCTGTGAGGGGTCTGTTACAGGGTAGCAGAAAGCTGTTCCCTAGTGAATGAGATTCAGCAGAGCTGGAAGGCAGCAAATCTTAGCCAGCCTGCGGCCCCTAAACGTTTGCCACCCTAGGCGCAGGTATAACGGGTGCCTTCTGACAAATCCAGCGCCGGCTAGAGCCTTTCACTGCGTTTAGCTGTTGTAGCAGTATGTATGCATTTTTGTCTGTTATATGATGTTATTTTTATATTATGTATGTTTTCTTACTCTACACTGCCTAGAATGTAAGACAGTACAGTCAATACATATTTTAAAATAAATTCTGAAAGAAAGAAAGAGCATGATTTTGAAGTTAGTTACTTCCCCCCTCTAGGTTTTGGAAATGTTTACAATTTTTTGAAAGCAAGAAAACCTGCAGCCTGAGCTTATTGGTAGATCCGAGCTTAGGCAAAGGGACTTTGTGTAACACTACTGATCACAGCATTATTAAGGTAACATATAAATGTCACAGATAGTGTCAATCACAAGACAGGCCTGTCTCAAAGCTTGCAGGAGAACAAATCACACTTTGATATGGTGGTTTATTTCTGTTCTAGGGGAAAAGAAAAAGCTTCCCGGGATAGGTATGGTGAGCTTCTGATATTTTGCATACGTATGATTATTCAGGTTTAATTCCATGTTCTAGCTCAGGATTTTCCAAGGTATGTTCACCAATAGCATTGGTAGCAAATGTTACCTATGTTTGAGATGCAAATGTGTATTTCTGTACATATAGGCACCCACATACATATATGCAATGCACACTGATGTGCAGCAATTATTTGGAGTATAACACTTTAATGTATTCAAATTCGTAACAGCTGTGATAATTAGCTACAATTCACTTTAAGAAAGAAGCATCCTCCATCAAAACAGCACAAGTGATGCAGACTGTGATAATAAGTCTAGGAACCACTGGCTGGGAGGTTGGCACCATAAGGTGAATGGATATGGTAAATTCCAAATCTTATATTGCCAATACTAAATTTTCATTAAAACCTCATACCATGCCAGGAAAGACACAGAGGTTACCTGAGAACATTAAAATTATAATACAGTCTTGAATGCATTTTAAACTAGGGTCGCAACTGGCTCCATTTTTTTCACGACAGGTTGACCCTGTCGATGCCAGTCAGTGGCATTAATTTAAATTTCAGTCCTCCAAGCAAACAAATTGTAGAGAGGGCTCTTTTGCATTGAGAAGAGGGGGGAGAAGAGCCCTATGAAGTTTTTCAAGTGTATGTATGTGTGTGTGTGGTGTGTGTGTGTGGGGGGGGGGGGGGGTAGTGGTGGTGTAGGAGGAGTCCCATGTCAAAGATCCGGCTATTTTTTGGCAACCTTGAGAGCTGGCTTGTGAACCTTTGTGCCTTTAAGAGTCAAAGAATCAAGAGCCTACAGGTCATAGTGAGGGCAGAGACATTCTGGGCAATATCATATACAGTGACACCAGTGAGCCTAATCACCCCCTTGGCCCCTTGCCAGTTACTCTCACTCTTACTTCCCACCCTCCCAAACGGCCCTGTTCCAGATCCTCTCCCTCTTCCCCACCCCTGCCATGGATTTTTTCTGGGTCCTCCTCTCCACCATAGATCCCTTTCTGGTTCCTGCTCTCTCTCCCAAGATCACTTCTCAGGTCCTCCTTCCTTCATCAATCTCCAAACCTTCCCTCCTTTCCACTTATTTGATTGGTCCCAGGCCCAGGGGTAGTAGGGCAGCAATTGGAGGGAAAATCAGTGTTGGGCCTGTGAGTCAGTGCAAGCTTACAGTCACCTCCCTGGTATTGGTTTTAAGAACATAAGAACATAAGAAAATGCCATACTGGGTCAGACCAAGGGTCCATCAAGCCCAGCATCCTGTTTCCAACAGTGGCCAATCCAGGCCATAAGAACCTGGCAAGTACCCAAAAACTAAGTCTATTCCATGTAACCATTGCTAATGGCAGTGGCTATTCTCTAAGTGAACTTAATAGCAGGTAATGGACTTCTCCAAGAACTTATCCAATCCTTTTTTAAACACAGCTATACTAACTGCACTAACCACATTCTCTGGCAACAAATTCCAGAGTTTAATTGTGCCTTGAGTAAAAAAGAACTTTCTCCGATTAGTTTTAAATGTGCCCCATGCTAACTTCATGGAGTGCCCCCTAGTCTTTCTACTATCCGAAAGAGTAAATAACCGATTCACATCTACCCGTTCTAGACCGCTCATGATTTTAAACACCTCTATCATATCCCCCCTCAGTCGTCTCTTCTCCAAGCTGAAAAGTCCTAACCTCTTTAGTCTTTCCTCATAGGGGAGTTGTTCCATTCCCCTTATCATTTTGGTAGCCCTTCTCTGTACCTTCTCCATCGCAATTATATCTTTTTTGAGATGCGGCGACCAGAATTGTACACAATAAGCTCCATGCAAGGAGGAAGAGGTGTGGCTTCACAGGGCCTGCGAGTGTGCATCAGCTTATAGACCTCCTACGGATTTGTACTTCTACTGCTGCTAATGCTGCAGTGCCAGCTCTGATCAACTGTTCTAGGACAGCGAGTCATATGGCCCTTTTCTTGCCTGAAGGAGTTACTTCAAAGGAAATTATACTTTTAATTGTAGTTCTTTTTTCTTTCGGGAACTCTAGGAAAACCACAAGTAAAAGTCTGGGCATGATGTAAAACCAGGACTGGATCAATCTATCTGGAAAAAAAATGGAGCCAATTGGCAACCCTCTTTGAAACCCATGTAGTTCCAACTTCCGGGGTTTAGGAAATCATGGGTCATGGTAACCCCCATATTCCCAGGTTCTTTCTGCACAGCAGGGAAAGGAGAAGTCTTTCATGGTCTCTAAGGATATACTGGAGGTCCTCTGCAAACAGTCTAGCAAAAGAAGCACACATCACGCTTTTCTGATAACTTGATTGCAGGTAAAATCATGATACACTTTTGGTCAGGGTAAGTTTAATAAGAAAGATAAAGTCCAAGATACATCACAGTCTCAGTCATTAGCAATGATTCATCTTCCTGGCAGTAGGTACTCCTGGACAAGAAAACCCCTCCCTGGACATTTCCCCTATTAGTACCTGCACTTCTGGATGCAGCTCTCTCATATTCAGTAGATACAAATGGATGAACCCTCTGACTGATGCTTGCCTCAGACAGCAACTCTATGGGATCCTTTGCCCTGAAAGGCAGTTTTTCTTCTGACTCCCCACAAGACACAATCCTCTTGTTACATTTGGCGGTCTGTGGGTGAACCCTCAAACTGCATTCCTCACCTCCTGCCCGGATCCACACTGCCTTCACTCACCACCGCCGCCACTGCCAATTCCACATTGCAGAAGTCCACCAGCTCAAAACCGCCAAGCCTTCAACTGATGCCATCACTACCTTCTTCGTGGAAGACACTGTTACTGACTCCTGCATGCGTACCTCAGCCCCGAATTTAAAGGGACCGTGGCAGGAGCCTCCCGCGGCCCCTATTGATGACATCAGCCAGCTAAGGTGTATAAAAGGCCTCCAAACTCTGACTTCCTTGCCTCAGCAATAGCTCGATAGAGCAAGTTGCCTGGCATGTTCCTGGTCTTCGTCTTTTCATTTCCTGGTCCTTATCTTTATCCTGTGGTCAGTTCTTCTTCAGTTCCTTGTCTTGTGGTCAGTCTTCAGTTCTTCAGTTCCTCACCTTCCTGCCTGCCTTTCTGTCCCATCTTCCCTCAAACTGATCTCTGGCTCTGATTTTGGCCTGATTGTCACTCAACCTTGATTGAACTCTACCTGCCACTGACCATTGCCTGACTATCGACCATGACCGAATGCTGCCTGCCTTGACCACTGTCTGCTGCTGATTAAGCTGTACCCAGCCTGTCTCAGACCCTGGCCTGGGACCAGGATAACCAGCTCATCAGCAGAGGCCCCCGCCTAAGACCAGCTGGCCCGGCATTAAAGGGCTCAACCTAAGGGGAAAGAGGGCTGGTATAGGTGAAGCTGCTGATGGGCATCTGCCACAGCCAGCTCAGTGTTCACTAAAGAAGACCCTGCAGAAGCTGACAAGACTTTGGAAGGGGTTGGAGTAGACAAAATTCCATTTACAGAAGAGAATGTATGGGAAGAGCTAGGAAAACTGAAAGTGGACAAGACCATGGGGCTAGATGAGGTACATCCCAGGATACTGAGGAAGCTCAGAGATGTGCTTGGCAGTGTTGTGAAAGTCGGCCGACTGGGACTGCAGCCAGACCCCCCACCTACCAGCTTGGCCGGCTCCGCCTCCTTGGACCCGGGAACTTCGCTTCAGCCAGTGGTCGCAGCCGGCGAGCCGTGTCGCGGCTCTCCCGCCAGACCACATGCCGATGCCGCATGCAGGACGGCACGCCGGCGGCTCCTGCTCTTGCCTTCCTCCTGACCTCCGGCTTCCCAGGCGCGTGCACACGTCACCTGACCCCTTTTCAGGGGTTACTGTGAAAGGGGCTTGGACTCCTCCTCCCAAACATGCAGGTATTTAAAGCAGGGCCTGCTTCTCAGGCCTTGCCTTGGCTACTCCTGGCTTCAGTTCCTGTTTGGATCCGCCACCCTCGTCTGATACCTGTTTCCTGTCTTTTGCCTCTCCGTGCCAAGACCC
This sequence comes from Rhinatrema bivittatum, assembly GCF_901001135.1. NCBI lineage: Eukaryota > Metazoa > Chordata > Amphibia > Gymnophiona > Rhinatrematidae > Rhinatrema > Rhinatrema bivittatum. Next base: position 321,249,255 of record NC_042620.1, read on the forward strand.
TTGCCTGCCTGACTACAAAATATGCTGCCTGCCAAGACCCTTGCCTGCCTACGAGATACACTGCCTGCAAATACCCTTGCCTGCCTGACTACGAGATACGTGCCTGCCAAGACCATTGCCTATCTGACTATGAGATTCGCTGCCTACCCATACCCTGGCCAGTTTCGCTATGAGGCACACCCTCTACCTACGTCCTTGCCTGCAGACTCAAATTCACTTCCGGCCTGAGACCCCACTTAAGTCCAGCCAGCTCCGGCACCCAAGGGCTCAACCTGTGGGGAACGAGGGCTGGTAGTGGTGAAGGTCCCGAGGGGTCTCCTACAGCCTCACCTGCCGTTGGAAGGGCCCACTGGGACTCCTCCACATTGGTTCCCTACTCTGCCGGCCCAAGGATTCACTCTCGTAATAGGCGGATCCGCTGAAGGGCCTGTTCAATAGATCCCTTGAAGCGGGAGTAGTGCTGCAAGATTGGAGAAGAGCGGTGGTAGTCCCACTTACAAGAGTGGGAGTAGGCTGGAAACTACACGCCTGTTAGCCTCATCTCAGTGGTAGGAAAATTAATGAAGGATGAAGGCTCTGCTTAAGGAAAGGATAGTGAACTATCTACAATCTGGTGGATTGCTTGACCCAAGGCAGCATGGATTTACCATGGGAAGGTCTTGTCAGACAAATCTGATTGATTTTTTTGATTGGGTGATTAGAGAATTGGATCAGAGAAGAATGTTCTATGTGATTTACTTGGATTTGCAGCCTTCCTAAACAACTGTCATTACAAGGTCAAAATTGGCAACCATGAATCCAACCCCATTAATTTAACACACAGGGTCCCCCAAGGCTCTTCCCTCTCCCCAACCCTTTTCAATATCTACCTTGTGCCCTTATGCCAACACCTTGTGGACCTTGACCTTACTCACTATATTTACGCCAATGATGTACAGATACTCATCCCTGTCACCGACTCCATTCCTAATGCCCTCAAGACCTGGGATAACTGCATTTCAATCAATGGCCTCGTCACCAACCTCAAACTCACACTAAACATGTCAAAAACTGAGCTTTTCATTTCCCCAGCCCACCATGACACTCTTCTATCCTGTCAGCCCTTCCCCTTTTCCCAACATGTCAGAGATCTAGGTGTCATTCTTGACAATCATCTCAATTTAAAAAAATATATTAACAACACGACCAAAGATTGTTTCTACAAGCTGCAGATACTTAAGGAATTAAGACCACTACTACATCACAACGACTTCTGGACTGTCCTCCAAGTCACCTTATTTACTAAAATTGACTATTGCAATTCCTTACTCTTGGGCCCATATCACTCCTATCTGCAGGTGATGCTGTAAAACAGAGATGTGCATTCATTACTCTACTTCTTTCATTAATTTTGGCGGTGCGTGCATATCATATGACTGGAAGGTAAGCGCACAAAACTGATGGTATGAGTGCATGTAGCTGGTCACCTACATGAGCTTATACCATCAGTTTTGTGTACCTACTTTCTGTTTGCGATATACACACTGCTGAAATGAAAAACAAATGGAGCAATGAATGTACATCCCTACTGCATACTAGCATTTGTCAGATGCCTCAGTACTTCCCTTGACTGATGGCCTTACTGCAATGAATACACTAAGCAAAATATGGATCTTCCTTTACTTTAAAGTGATTCCAGATCAAATATGTCTTGTGAAATCTCTTCTCTGCATCCTTGGAGGCTGATGCTGGCACTGGAGTTGAGGTTCAGGGTGGGCCATGAGGAAAAAAGTCAGGGCCATAACTCATGCTGTCTGTCTGCACTGCCTGCTCTTTTTAGAGATTGCTCTCAACACCATCAATATCATTTATCTCCCAATTACCCTGCTGGAGGTTAAGATGCTACTGATTAGATCTCCCAAATCTTGTTTAGCTACTAGCTCTTCAGTATCTTCTAATTAAGAGAATCCCAGACAAGATTCTTCCTCAGAATTAATTGTTACAAATATTGCCTTCATTACCTCAGAAGCAGTAATAATGAAGGAGTGTGCTGCTGGTTTTGGGTATTGAACTTCTACTGCCCCTTCCTTGCTACTGTCCTTGCTCCTACCCTTCTAAAGCTAATCTTAGATGGTGCTCCTGCCTTTTGCCTCATTGAAAACAAGGAGGTGGTAGCATGTGCTTTCCCAATTTCAATTTCTTATGGCTTAAGTTGGCATCTATTGCTGGCTTTCTGCAGCTAAAAAATTATCTTTTAAGTTTAGGGGCAGGACTCCCTTTTTTCATTGTTTCTAGTAGTGCTTGTACTTCTCATAGGCTGGGTTGGCTCTGCAGCAAATCCTATGCCCCTGCCATTCCCTTCTCTTCCCTTTCCTCGCAGTGGAATAATGCAATTTGAAATACTTACTGGGGGTGTTGATATCCAAATAGAATTTACTGATTCTGTACCAGCACTCATAGTACCACTCTAATACTGTAGTTCACAGACTGAGTTCACATCCGTGCTTAGCAAGCACACAGCCAATTTGCCAAGTAGAGTTATCAGCAGCTTGCTAGTGGGTGGCACAAACTCAACTCTCTATATTTCTAAGGATATCCCTCACAGTATGAGCAAAAATTTCTCTGCAACACACACAGACACATATACTGTGTATGCGTGTGCATTGCTGACTGACTCCTTTTGCACAAACAAAAGACTGTTAGAAAGAGATACAAGAAGGCTTGCAAGTCTGTGCTTCTCTTCATTTCAGTCTGTCTGCAGATAACCTCACTGTTCTGCACTGTGCCACTTCAGAGACACAAAAATCACTGGTGCTACTTCACTCCACTCCTACCCTGCCCCCCAGTGAACACAGAAAACAGTGCCATTGGCTTTTCCTTTCTGTCACAGTGAGAGATAGTACTGACTAAAGCAGAGAAAGTTAGAAAAAGCCCTTTGCCAATTCCTAATTTTTAAGCTTTTTCTGTAATTCTCAGAGAGCTTCTGAAGAGAGATCCTTCTTTGCAAAATCCAACAGGGCAAATAGTGTTTGTAAATGCTCAGACCTTTCAGTGGGAGGACGTCAATGTCACTTGATCCAGTTGGCAGCTATAGATTAGTTAAAAAGATGCTTCACCATGATTTGACCTTCATCTAGTTTCCTTGCCAACTTCTCCTGCCTTGGCTCCAACGAGGCTGCTATGTCACACAAGTAAGAACTGGTTGCCATAGTTACCAGTTAGTCCCTACCTGCACCTGCTGCTTGCTCAGTACAGCCATAGATTGAATGTGCCATAGACTTCAATGGGAAACATAAACAAATGAAACAAAAATGTTGCTTAAATTTATGGGCACACACTATTGTTTCAGGGATCCACAAATGAAATAAATGGTCTTATTTATTGCATTTTAACCATTAATTTCAAACAAATGCACAAGCCATCCCCTTCTGGACAGATGATAAGTCTAGAAGTAACTTTTCCTTTTAGATTTCCTCTCTGGTCCCTCAGCACAGATTTAGGAACCCATCCTCTTCCCCCCTGTGAAGAAATCCCTCTCTAGCTGATATTCAGGAAAACTGGAAGTCCACAATAGGACCTTCCTAGTCCTGGAGGCCTGGGCATGCTGACCTTGGCCTCAGCCACCTTCCTAGGGTATAAGGCAGGTCAGGCAGGTCTCTCCCTCTGGAGAGACCGCCTCACCAGTAAACCTCTCTCCCTTTCTTGATATCCTGGAGAGTGCAGGAGTTTTGTTTGACACCTTCCACTGGGGAGTGCCAGACACTTTCTATCATTCCTACTCTATTCTGACCTCACTGAGTTTGAGGCCTCAGAGTCTCATCAGAGATTTGCTACTAAAGGACAATTTTGTGACCCACTCCCCTATACCCATTTCATACCAGTTGCAGATTCACTGAAGACAGTATACTTTATAGATTGAATCTGTTTTGAAACTGGTCACACTCATTGCATCAGAAAGTAAAATGAGGAATGATCTGTAGGTTCATAAAACAGGCTACTAACAGCTTTGCAATGTATAAATGCATATTCAACAGCGAATATTGAGTGACTTACAGAGATTTAATAACAACAAATAGATTGCTCTTAAGATTGCAACATCAATATGAACATCTGAAATATTATACCAAGGGTTATATTTCATGGTAGATCAATATAAAAAATGTATCTTTTCAGTCATTCTGAGAACAGTATGGAGGCTTCTGCAAGCTCTGTAAAATTATGGGAATGAATGTCCTTAATACCTGATTTCACCTTCTCTGATGTGACCTTCCAGCTCTTCAATAAACCTTTCGCCTCTCATCCAGTAGATCGTTGGACCGGATTCACCACTAAAGCCAAAGAATGCTTTGCAGGCTATGCTGAGTGGGTTACCTGATGAGGACACAAAAAACAGCATGCTAAATATATACATTTTGATAAACTGGAAAAAAGAATCATAGCAATGATCATTCAACTTGAAAAGTCTTATCAATTCTTTGCCACATATTCCGAAAAGAAAGTTCTTTGCATTTTAAATTTGTTGGGTTAAAGTCTTCACATCAATTAAAAATATGCAAATACTCATGTAGGGATCCCATTGTATTCTCCACTAAATTGATGTCTCTAGTACTAGGACTATAATAGCTTCTGCCAATTCTAAAGCCGCCCATGTGTTTGAGATAGAAGTTGCATGATCCATGAAGGGCTAATGAGCTTCTAGAAAGTTCCTGCAGGATAGGGAATAGGTAGAGCAGGAGTTCTTATCCCTGAGAGGAAAGAAGTCCTTGTTTCCAAGATTGGAATGGGTTAGAATCATCTTATTGCAATCAAAGGTTCCACTAAGGGACTGCCAGAGGTTTTCTGGAATCTCATAGAGCATCGTTCTGTGTATCAAGAGGGCGAGGAGAAAGCAAGTGTGGCTAAGTTATATCAAGGTCCATATTCACTAGTCCAGATAGTAGATAAATTATCTGGCTAAAGTTAGCTGGTTAACTTATTTCATATATTCAGCAGGATGTTTATCTCGCTGAATATACCAACCTAAAGTTATCTGGCTATATATAGCTAGATAACTAAAAACCTAACCGGCTATATTCAAACATAGCCAGTTAGAAATTTAGTTATCCGGTCTTTCGTGGCCAGATAACATTCTACTCAGCTAAATCTCTTTTAAAGATATCTGGTTAAGCAGCATGTTATCCGGCCACTCAAGGCCGGATAACTCTTGTTTATTGTAAACCGATCTGATATGGTTATTTACTATGAAGGTCGGTATATAAAACTGTTAAATAAATAAATAAATAACCTTAGACCTGCTCAAAAGCAGGACTCAAGTTATCCAACTTATCTCAGCCCCTCCTTGGAATGCCCCAAAACACCCCCTTTTATCCAGCCAAATTATAGCCATACGACTACGCATCCAGCTATAATTGAGCTGAATAAGTGGCTGAATATTTCACATTTGCCAATTAGACAGATAAAAGATATCTGTCTAACTGGCTTTTGGCTGTTGACCTCTTCATGTTTACCAGCATATCCAGCTAGTGCAAGCAGTGAAAAGGAGAGAGAGGAGCCTTGTCTGCAGGTTGTGGCATGAGAATGAGACTGCAATGAAGATCTCCAGGGACTGGGGTGCACTAACAGGGGTGCACTAACTGAGGTGCACTAACAGGCCGATGCAATATTGGCACGCTTATAACGGGTGCTCAATCATGAGTGCTCACTCTCCTAACACGTTCCGATCAACCTCTCCCGGGCACCTAATTTAATATTTAAATTAGCTGCTGCGGTAAACAGGAGGTGCTAGGGGAAATTGTTCATCCCTAGCTCCTCCTTGGCACCGGGCACCCAGGAAAGGTGGCTGTCAGTGCGGGTTAGGAAATGGATACTCAACACAAGTGTCCGTTTTCTCCCGCTACTGGCACAATATATACCCACAATATACACGGCCTGGACCATGTATATTGTGGGTGTATATTGGGTGCACCCAAATTTTTTTTTAAACTGATTCTTCTTTCGGTGATCCCTCCTATTTAGTATCGTGATGATACTAGTAGGAGGGATCACAGAAAGCAGGAGTTTTGGGTTTTTACAATGAACCTTTGAGTGCGGCAGACCTTTACGTCAGCCCTGGGCTGTTGTAAAATTAGCCATGTTGCAAGGGTGCCTTGGACAATGGGAAATTTTTTGCATCGCGGGAATTAGCTAATAGCCTAATCTACATGTACTTTACATGTGACGAGCGCTATTAGCTGCATGCTTGACTGGATGCATGTTTTGGACACACTAATCCCCGTTTTGCATCAGGGGTTAAGGATGCACATGCAAAACACGTGTCCAATCGTGTGTTGAGCCATGCGCTGGCCGCAGTGCATGGTATTGAATTGGTCTGTAAGAGTAATCTGTTAGGACATCCATCCACATGCAATCAGCAGTTGGGAAAATAGCAAGAAACAAAGGTATGGTGCTATCTCCAGGACATTGGAAATAACATAAATAATCAGAGAAGCTGATATCCAAAGAAACAAATCCTAAAAATATTCTCTGGAAGAAGTTAAGTTGTGGAGCTACTTTTGAATCGCATTAATGGAGTTTACCAACTTATCGGCCAAAATTACTGTATGTGAGATTGTCACAATAGAAGAAATGTACAGTAACATTTCATAACATTTTATTTCTTTGTAACACAAATCTTGTATACTATATTCTGTTTGTGCCCCATTGTCCAGTTCCTGATAGCCGGCACCAGTGCTTTATCTTCTTTGAGGGAAAGAACTTCCTTCAAACCCCCATCTCCAGTAAGAACAGGGTAAGTGTGTGTGTGTGTGTGTTTGTGGGGCTACCCTCAATATGCAGCACTAAAAAATAAAATTGGTAGTTGCAGTCAGTTACTGATACAGCGTAATATCGGAAGCATTACAAAAATGTTTCCAGCAATATAAAGTTAGGTGGAATGGATTACAAATTGGTTGACTTACAGATGCGGCAAGTAGTGGTAAATGGAACATAATCTGAGGAGGGAAGGGAGACATGTGGAACGCCTTATGGATCAGTTCTGGGGCCAGTTCTCTTTCAGTAACTTTGTGAGTGATATTGTGAAGAAGTTAGAGGGAAAAGTTTGTATTTTTCTGGATGACATTAAGATAGAATGAGAAGTGATCTAAGAAAGCTCAAAAAGTGGTCAAAGCTTTGGCATTCAGTGCCAAAAAATGCAGAGTTGTGCATTTGGGGTGCAGTAATCCAAAGGAAGTGTGATGGCAGGCAGCAGACTCAGTGAGGTGCACAGACTGAGAAATAGATCGCGGGGAGATAGTGTCCGAAGATTTGAAGGCAGTGAAGCAATGAGACAAGGCAGTGACAAAGACCAGAGCCATGCCCAAGCAGCAGGAAAAAGGAGGTGACAATGCTCCTGAATAGGTCATTTATGAGACCTCACCTAGAGTATTGTGCTCAGTTCTGGAGATTATATCTCAAAAATGACAGAGACAAGATGGAGGTGGTCTAGGGAAAGACAACCAAAATGTGAGGCCTGCACTGAAAGCCACTGTATATGGGATACACTGAGGAGTAACCTAGTAGTCAGAGCAGTAGGCTGTAAACTAGGGAAGCAAGGGTTCAAATCCCATTGTGGCTTCTTGTGATCTTGAGCAAATCACTTCACCTTCTATTAGCTCAGGTACAAACAGATTGTGAGCCTGCTGGGACAGCAAAATATCTACAGCACCTTAATATAATCCTCTCTGAAATGGCTGAAAGGCAGAATATTACTAAATGGGTATTAATGATGCACATGAATCAAACATTTTCCAATGAAAAGGAAGCTGTAGGTCGTGATATGAAACTCCTAGGAGGTACTCTCTGGAACAACGTCAGAAAATATTTTTTCACGAAAGGGTGGTGGATGGATGGATTGCCCTCCCGAAGGTAATGGAATTTAAAAAGGGTGGGGGATAATCACAGAGGATGCCTAGTGGCTCGAGAATGGAAATGAAGAAATGGATGTAGTAACTTTCAGTGTGGCACTTCCGCATGGGGGTAACTTGCGTGGAGCAGCAGTTATAACTCTAAACAGAAGACACGGAGGTATCCCGGATGGCGCAGCAGTTACAACCCAAACAACTTGGACATTCCGACTGAACCATTGGGGTTTTATTTGCCATCATTTACTAGGTTGTGTTACTATGCTAATTCTCACATTTGTAGTGGTTTCTTCCCTACAATAAAACTGCATTGCTTTCTGTCTGAGGTCTGCAGTTGATTCTGGTTAGATTGGATAATCAGTAAGCAAAAACATAACTTTAATGGAACTGCATTGTTTAATCCTTGTTTTTTCATTTTTGCTATCATGTATTATTAGAATCACACAGATCTTGATGAGTTCCTCAGAACATATGCAAATGTGCTGGGGAAAGTAGAAATCCTCCTAATTAGATAATCAGTTTGCACAACGCATTGCCAAGTGTCTAATATTGTGTGTCAGGCCAGGACAGAGAGTAGTGGCTCGGAATACTTTATCACCCTGGGCAAATGAAAAATCAAAGGATAACTTTAACATAGAAATCATCCATAGACCGAGCTCATAGATTTACTGGGGCCGATGCAAGAAAATGTGCTGAAAGCGGGCGCGAAGTATTTAGCGCCCGCTTTCCTAACGCCGCCCTGCACCTCTCCTGGGGATGCCAAGCAATATTTAAATTAGGGGTCGCGTTGCCAAGGAGACGCTAGGGCCGATTGCGCATCCCTAGCACCTTCTTGGCAGCTTGCGCCCAGGAGTGGTCGGCTGCCCGTGGGGTAAGAAAACAGACGCTGAATTTATCCGAGCATTTTCCTAAACGGCACACAGCCACGGGTTAGGGAAATGGACACTGGTTAACTAAGCATCCGTTTCCCTAACCTGACCGCTGGCACTCTTTTTTTTTTTTTTTTTTTTTAATCTTTTAAACTTTTCCTTCCTCCGACTTAATATCACCACAATTTTTTTTTGTATGTGGGGTGACTAATAGCCTCATCGACATGCATTTGCATGTGATGAGTGCTATTAGTTTCACTGCGTTTTGGACGCGTGTTGTGGAGGCGCTAATCCCCTTATAGCAAAATGGGCTGCGGATGCGCCTACAAAACGCGCATCCAACCACGGGTTAAACAATGCACTCAGCTGAGTGCACTGTTTTGCATCGGCCCCATTGTAACTATTATGTCTGCTCCTGAAGGAAAAAAAAAAACCAATTACAGTAGTCAATAGTTAAGAAATACTGAAGCAAGGATCTGAGAAAGCATCAAGGAAGAACGAGGAAGAGACACAGAGGGAAAGTGATTGCTATTACACTGTATCTTTAGTGAGGGTTAATTTCAAAGGGACTTCTGTGGGGATAACATGCAGAAATGACCTTTTACAAAATCGTCCACCCAATATGCAGGTAAACTCATGCCGTATGTCCTGAATACTCAGACTAAGAGGAGGTGTTCTCGGGGGCGGGGTTGTGGAGGTTTGGATTTATGTACATACCTTTGAATTTCCAAAAGTCATATGTGAATTGAACTCATGCCCCCTGGTTTACAAGACCAGTGCTCTAACCACTGTCCTACAGAGCCTGCAGCCAGTTTGAGTCAGTCAGTTGCCTGTGGTGTATAAGCCAGGTCTTGTTTATGTTTATGCTAGGTGCGCCTGTGAATAAATTCTCGTCTGAATTTGACTGTGGCTAATGCCCGCAGAGCCCACCCGCCACCTGACAGATCAAGAGCGAACCAAAGAGAAGCCTAAATGCCTCTTCCCTGTTTTCAAAATAAAAGGCTTTATCATGGTACAACACAAAGCTAAAACATAAATGTTTCTATTTTATAAGAGTTCACCTAGAAACCTTTAAACGTTTCAGAATCCAATGGAGTATTTCCATAGTCAGCCGAGCTTTGCCATAAGATTTTGCTCCCTCTTCGTAGCTCCTGAAGGCTTGCCAGTCGGTATCTGCATTCAGAGCAGCTTAATATGTTTGATCGTAACATGAATGCAGCCCCCTTCCAGTTCTGGCCCTGGGAAGGGCCACAGACCATGCAAGGCCTCCTGCCCTCCTGGAGTAACCGCGCATTCGTATCCTTATAGCTCCTTGAATTGTTCTCTCTCCCTCTAGTGTATCTGGCTGATTGTAGCTGAATCATTCTTTGACTTTGGCAGACTTTCCCAGACAGGATGCCTCTCCTCTGGCGACAGATTCCAAGGAAAATCTTTTCCTCCTCAGGACCTCTCTGTATCTGATACTCTGGAGCCTCTCTTCCTTTCTATTCATCTGGACTTCCAGACTCCTCTTTCCTAGAATCCTCCGGATCTTCTCTATGGAGAGGTAGGCCCTATTGTGCCACTCTGTGAAGAGTTAGCTCACCTCCACCAGGAATCCAGATATTAGAATCCCTCCAGTTTGCCCCTTCTCCATGTGGATTTTATACTCTCCTGACACCCATACCTGGGAATTTTTGATTTTTTATCGCCCTGAGATTGTTGGGGTAGTAAGGGGGAGGGCAGTGGCAGCATGCACACACCTTTTTTCTCTCTCTCACACACACACTAATACATGCACATGTTCACTCACATTCTCTCTCACACACACATACATGCTCATTCTCACATACACTCCATGCACTCTCATACACACCTGCACATTCACTCCTCTCCCACACTCACGGGACATTCACTCCTCTTCAACACTCTCACACACACATGCACATTCACTCCTCTCCCTCTTCTATACTAACATGCACGCTCACACACATGCACGCTCACAGGACATTCACTCCTCTTCCTCAACACACACATACACGCTCACACACATGCACGCTCACAGGACATTCAATTCTCTTCCTCTTCAACACACACACACACACATTCACTCACTTCTCTCCCTCTTCCACACACACACACACACACACACACACTCATTCTCAATCCTAATCTTGATCCTCATTAGCCACAGCAGCTTCCTCTCTCCCCAAGCCCGCAGAACCAATGATCCTCTTCTTCCTTCTTCTGTAGTGTCAGATCAGGACACTGCCCCTGATTCATTTTTCCTGCACGGGTCCGACGCTGCCACTCATCATCTGCTCAGAGGGGCTGATGCTGCCCGTTTCTTCCTCCTATAGCTGGAGGCCAATGCTTCTGCTCTTCCTCCTCTTGCTGGTGGGGCCCGTGCTGCAGAATACCCAGAGTTTTTGGATGTTGGCCCAGAGTCATGACAATTTATTCAAAATTCTGGATTCTCCAGGTCAAATCTGGAGAGTTCCCAGGAGTGCTGATACCCCTCGCGACAGGGAATGCTGCTCCTGCTTAGCACACGGACATCACATGCAGGCAAGGTCAAGTGAGGCCTCGGTCACAATGAGGGTATTTAGACCAGCTGAAGCCTCCACATGCAGGTTTATAAAGGACAGGGATTCCTAATTAGGGGCAGAAAACGGGCACCCGCCTACAAAGCAAAGATACTGTTCAATAGTCATAAACCAAAATAGAAATTACAGTATCTCTACAAAACCACAGGGAAAAGCACAATACAGTACGGGTGCGCACTGAACACTTTTTACATTTTGATTTGTTTTTTCATTTCATTTTTTCTCTTTTTTAGTTTTTTTTGTTTTGTTTTTTCTTTCATGCATTCGAAATGAAAAAACAAACAAAGACATAAAAAAAGGAAATGAAAACCAAAAATATAAGTAAATGTCTGGCCTGCTCCATTGCACCTGCCACCACCACTGAAAGCCCCTTCTGACTTGCCCATAGTGACCCCCTGACTTCTGGATTACCCTGCCTAGCCATTTACCTCATCCACAGGACGAAGAGGCCTCAGGATCCACTGACACCATTTTGAAAAAGAGACCCAGTGTGGCAGGAATAACTGGGGATCCCTCCTCCCCCTTGGACCTGTGGATGATGGTGTGGGGGAGGGGGAGTTGGGTGGTCCAGAGATCTGGTTGGCTGGTTGGTTGGCAATGAGCAAAACTGGAAGGGAGCATTTGGCATTGTTTTTGTTTTATTTTCAAAATTAAAATGAAGTTTCATTTGCCTTTCTTTCATTTTCAAAACAACATGAAATGGAAAAGGAATTGCAGTGGTAAACCTGACTGAGGCCCTCATAGCTCCCCCCCCCAACTTGTACACATACGTTGTCCATCACAGGGAGCTACAGTCAAGGGACGTGAGTGCAGACCCGAGCAGAAGCTGGATTAGCAGAAACTGGGGGAGAGAAGTGCTGCAAGCTCTATCCGATAGCCCCAGACAGGGAAGTGGTGATAGGGCCCTCTCCTCGTGCAACACTAGCGCTGTGTTGGATATGCAGCCAGGATGAGGCACACATATGTAACCTAGAAGTACAACTTGTACCCTAGGGTATGGCAGCTTTGTCTACCCTGTTGTAGGTCTTTGTATCATTTGCAAAAAGATAAACATTTCCTGCTAACCCTTCTGCAATGTCATGTATAAAAATATTGAAAAGAAATAGACCCAACACTAATGCTTGAGATAATCTATTTATTTATTTATAAAATCAATACACCTCATAATCAGTACAGATACAATAAAAGTAGTTCACAACATCAACAAGTTGCAGCTACAATGCATCACCCACACATCCCACATCAAGATGGAAAAAGCCATGTTTTAACCATCTTCCTAATTTTAGAATAATTAACCTCACCTTGTCCTTGGAGCAGGCCTTGCTGGCATTGCTCCCTCAATTTCCGTTTCCAATCCTTGTTCTCACCCACCTGGATGGCAAGAGGATTGCTAAGAGTTCATGCCACAGCAGTAGTCCCCCCCCCCCCGTCGTACCTCCCGAGTCACGTCCTTTTCCTCAGAGCTGATGGACCAGAAGCTGCCGCCTCTGCAGCCAGCAAGTACAACGGCAGATGGTCCAGAAAGGCCCTTACCCCAGTCTCAGTGGGGTGGGGGCCTGCTCTGGCTGATTTGCAGCAGGCCTGGCACTGGCCCCCCTGCCCCCCCTTATCCCTCTCCCCCAGGGTCAGCCCTGACCGACCGTTGCTCTTGCCTGCTGCCCTGGAGCCTTGGTAGAAGGTGTAGTTAGAGGAATATGAAGGGATGATGGAATGTGAGGGTGGGAACGGGATACAGAGGAGAGATGGAAAGCTGTGGTGAGGGAGGGTTGAAGGTGCTACAGGTAAGTCAAGGGGGAAATTGTTCCCGTAATAGCTACAATTTTCCATTTTGAGCACTTGGTCTAAGTTCTAATCGTATTATTTGGCTAGCTGTCATGGAAATGTTAAAGTAACACATCAAATTAAATAGCTTTTAGTGATCCCTAGGTGAAGAAAAGCATGTGGGTGTGCTCTTCACATTTGATTTTAATGGAAAAGGACAATTACAGTACTGTGAAAAAGAGAGAAGGCTCAATATGGGCTATCAAGAAGGCCAGCATCTGGTCTTTGCCTGGTACATCATGCTGGGCTGTGAGTAGTACAGGAGCAATCGTTGAAAGAAACATTTTCTCTGCTAGGCTAGCAGATTTTTGCATTATAAACTCAAGGGAATAAAATGTGTGGGAGAAGCGTGCATGTTATATCAGTCACAGGACCTATACTGAAAGCATTATGTGATGTAAAATTTAAAAAAAGCATAAAAAAAAAGAATACAATTCTTCGATATTCAAAAATGGTACATATGCTCATGTTAGAATTCTCTATAACTCAAATGCTTTATTTCTCAACATATGTTTTTTGCATACTTGTGTCTTAATTTTGGAAATAATGATAAAATCTTACTATTCAACCCTGAGGGAACAAACTATGTAGAACTCCATTGGGATCCCTACTAAGGACAGCGGCCTAGTAGCTAGCTCATGCATGTACAGTAGAGGAATACATCATCTCTGCTGCAATGGTTTATTCCTGCTTGCATATTAATAATAAGTTTGGAATTGAGAGAAAAGGAACTTTTCCCTTTCATTTCCCTTTTGTTTGTATAGTACAAACCCAAATTCTTGGATGAGGAGTTTTACTGAAGAGATTTATTTCAACTCATATTCAGTGGTTGATAATGTATTTCTCTTTTATAGTTGTTTACTCATTGTATCATTTTTTTTTTGTTGGTAGTTTTATCCACTCTTCTTACCAGAGAGAGAGAGAACTGAAGATTTGAGTTTTTTCATGTCATTCAGATGTCCCTCAATCTGAAGGATTTGGTTGAAGAAGGCATGGATACCCAACTGGTACCATACCTGGGAGAAAAAAGGAGGAACTGAGTCACCTTCCCTGGTGAGGAGGTGACCATAATGTCAAGATCAAGCAGTGACTCCCAAGTATTTCAGAAGAATCTCTAAGGGGTAGGAGGATCCTGTTCAGAGTGCCCTGGGCTGCTTCACAGTCTATCTAAGGATAAAGAAGGGACCCTGAGGGAGAGATTAAGGGACCATAGATTCACTGATTTAACCTGAAAACATTATATCAAGTGACCTATTATTCAAGTTACCCCACTACTTCAGTATATCTTGAAGTTGGAACACCATCACCATGTCCAACTTCTTTATTGGCATTGAGAAGGAGATACAATGCTTAATACCCAGATTATTCAGAGGTTTTCCCTCCCCTCCCCATGGAAGAACCCCCTCCCCAGCAACCTCCCTGACCTGCTAATCTGTATAAATGTTGTAAATAAGTTCTAATCTTTATTTATAGTTAACTTAATTCCATCATCTATAATGGCTCCCCCAGCTCCCTTTTTCTCCCGCTCCACGTTATCTATTGTTAATGTTTTCAATCTTGGTTCCTCTGTAAAGAAATTCTGCTGTTGTTATGTTTTCATTGTAAACCGATATGATGTGTCTAACGAATGTCGGTATATTAAAAAAAAGGTCAAATAAATAAATAAATAAATAAGATCTGCAAGAGGGTTGTGTAAAACAAAAGTCCTGGTATTGAGTGTGTGCCCCATTGCCTTGAGGAGAGCCTGTGTTGGGGTTACAGTCACGACAGTTCTGCTGGAGTGTGTGATAGCTAGTACAAACATGCAAGCTAGACCATTTCCCTCTGTGTGGCTTGTACACAGTCCGAATAGGCATTATATTAATTTTTGGCTTTTTATCGTTACTAAAAACATTCAAAGAAAGCACCACTTATCTTCCGCAGATGTGTGTTAGTATCTCTGATCACTGTGTATTTCTCTTGTATGAAGGCGTCGCAATCAGTTATATCCCAGTCCCACCAATAAAGGCAGAGGACTAAACCTCCCTCTGGCCAAGGAAAGATGAATCATATGAAGGAAATAACTTAACAAAGGTTCACTCTCCGTGACCAGATTACTCAGTGTCCCATCTTCACTGCTGACTCCATGACAAATGGGCTGTCATAATCACTTGCCAAAAGCCTGGCAAAAAAAAAAAATCAGGTTTTTAATAGATGCTTAAAATGAAATAATTTGTTGCGAGAAAATGCTTCAGTGGGAAGAACGTTCCTAAAGGATGAAACTCAGAAAGAAAAGGTGTGCTGGCGGATACTGGGAAAGCTTGGCTGATTTCTTTGTGGAGACCAAAAATAAAGCTTTATTCATTCCCAACAACTTTCAAATATAGTGCACTAAATTCACCAAAAAACCAACCAACCCTAATTGCAACTGAAAACAAAGGTTGGTTCCTTGCCCATTCAGAATTGTGTTCAGTGTTAACCCATCCAGCACATACTGTACCATATGCACAGATGAAAAAAAGCAATTTAAAAATACATTATAAACCATGGCATGTGCCTATTCTGAAAGCGAAGCTCAGATACACTTTAAACAGGAAATTCTAATACATTTAATTCAATTAATATACATAGCAGCTTCCCTTCAACTAGATCAAATCATCTTAATTCCTAAATGCATTTTCCTTCTGGTGCCCATGAGTTGATAGAATTTGAAGCTTCTCCATTACTATCCAAGTCTGTAATTGTCTTGCGCTACTACAGCCATATCATTTTCGGCTTCCAAGCAAATACCCCATTTTGAAGACCGAGATTCTTCAGGTACACCCCATTATGGATGTTACTTTTGTTGTATAATTCACATCTGAAGTGGCAATAGAGCTTTTAACTTTTCAGTTTCCATAGCATCTCAAGAGACTTCAGCACTGGCAACAATAAAGCATCACTTATTGTTCCTATTATATCCTGTTCAATCTGTATTGCCCAACTCTGTCATTCTTTTCAAAAGAGGGATTATATTGATAATGATAAGTTTGGGGGCTTACTTATCTCAGTGCAGTCTGTTTCAAACCCAAGGAATATAGATGTGTGGCATAGGACACTTGACGAGCTAGCTGCTTTGAAGGTATGTAAGTTACATAGTACAACTATTGTTCTGTGGTTCCCTGGCAAACTGTGTGATGCTAGGTGCAAGCTGTGTAGGGTAGATTACAATGATCAAATGGATGCGTATGGACAGTTGTCCAACAGTGCAAAGAAACATTATTTTTCTCTGCATTTCCAGCAAGTGAGGAATAATCCATGAGAGATTTTTAGAATAGTAGAATGTTTGACCCCCCAAACCGACAGGTCAACAGTGAATAACAATCATATCTCAAGACAATCTCTCTGTAATGAGTTAAGTAGTAATAAGACTGCTAAATTACATTCTACTTTTGTTGGAAGTCTGAATTGGTCAGCGGAGTTAACAGATTATGCTCAATTAAAATGAGATCAATTTTCTGTAGTTTCTCAGGTTGACTTACCTGAAGAAGTGGAGAGATGAAGAGTGATTTAAGAAAGCTTGAAGACTGGTTGAAGGTTTGGCAGCTGGGATTCAATGCCAAGTGCAGAGTCATGCATCTGGGGTGCAGTAATCCAAAAGAGCCCTATGTGATTGGGGATGAAATACTAATGTGCATGGACCATGGGGTGACAGTATCTGGAGATCTGAAGGCAGTGATTGGGCAGTGCTAAAGCCAGAGAGGTGCTGGGCTGCATCATAAGAGGAAAATCCAGCAGGAAAAAGAAGATAATAATGCCCTTGTACAGGTCTTTGGTGAAGCTTTATTTAGAACTGTGTTTAATTCTGAAGAGCATACCTCAAAAAGGATAAAGACAGGATGGAAGAGATCCAAAGAAAGGCAACCAAGAAAGGCAGGATCTGTATAGGAAGACCTATGAGGAAAGGCTGAAGGATCTTAATATATATACTCTGGAGGAGAGGAGAGCAGGGGAGATATGATACAGCCCTTCATATTACTGAAAGGTTTTAATGATGCACAAACATCCAACCTTTTCCACTGAAAAAGAAGCTGTGGAATTAGAGATTATGATATGAAACTCCAGAGGGGAAGATTGAGAACAAACATCAGAAAATATTTTTCAGAGAGAGGGTGGTAGATGCCTGGAATGCCTCCCAGAAGAGATGGTGAAGACGTAAATGGTATTGGAATTCTTCAGAATGCCTGGAGCTTCTTCAGATGCCTGGAGGTAAGAGGATGGCATGAAGAAATAGGGTAACCTATGTTAACTTTAGGTGTAACATTTCTGCATGGAGGGTAACTTGCACAGAGTGGCAGTTATTAACCTTAACAGAAGACATGAGGGTAACCTGCATGGAGCAGAGTTACTACCATAAGCAATGCTGGTCAGATTGGATGGACCGTTTGGTCTTTATTTGTTGTCATTTACTATGTTACTATAACATTTTCTACATTATTATCACATTTAATCCTTCATCCGCTCTTTTGAATCCCTGTAGTACTGTGTTGTTAAAAACACTTAAAGAAGTGTTTTGCTCATACATTACACGTTCTGTGAATTTCTCATTAGCCGATGGGAAACTCCTGCCAGCCCTACAGAAGACCTCTTTCAGGCCGCTGTTACGGAAAACAGGTTTGGATCCAACAGAGTTGTTAAAGTACCGCCCCATCTCTTCACTTAATTTCATTCCAAAAATCATTCAATCAGCGTTTTTGAAGCTATTGGATAGTTTCATACAAGAGCATTCAATTTTAGATCAGAGTTGAGTACAGAAACCCTTCTCTTACAAAGCCCTAATATATTCAAGAGAGGCTTTGATAATGGTAAAAGCTTTGTGCTGGTTCTACTTGACATCTCCACAGCTTTTGACACCCTTGACAATCAGATTTTGATTATCGATTACGGTAATGTAGGGTCTTGGGCAAAGTCTTTGACTGGTTTCGATCTTATCTTTCTGAACAATCTCAGCATGTCAGGATCAGTGCGTGTATGTCTGACTGGCACATATTATCAACTGCTCAGGAATCTACTCTTTCAGCCACATTGTTTAATATCTACACGGCTCCCATATGTCGGCTGTTAGCAGGACTTTGCTCTTGATACCATTTGTATGCATATGATATACAATATTTTGTTTCTATTCAAACATCTTAGTCCACTACTTTCAACATGCTCTCAAGTTGCCTTTCTTCCGTGTGACAGTGGCTCACACACAATATTCTTATGCTTAATTTGAGCAAAACTGAAATGATCATTCTGCAACGACTTAGTATTTCACAAGTCCCTTCCTCATTTATATTTGAGGATGTTGTGATACTAGCTGCCTCACAGATGAAATGCTTGGGAGTAGCATTGGGTACGAATTTGACCGTGAGTTCTTTAAAGTAAGGCTTTTGCATAGATTAAAACCTTTATTAGGACATCAGAATTTCATCCAGCCCTTCAATCTTTGGTTCTATCTAGCTTGGATTACTGTAATTTGATCTTTTTATGGATGCCAGCAAACTCATTTAGATATCTGCAGGTCCTGCAAAAAGCAGCTGCTTGAGCTGTCTCTGGTCAGGGTTTGAGGTCACATATTGCACCAATATTATAAAATCTGCATTGGTTTCCAGTCGAATGGTGGATCAAATACAAAGTGGCCATGACTATACATAAAATGCATTCCCATGAATGAATGCAATGTTGCATATTTATAACTCCACCCGGTCCCTTAGGTCCTCACAGAGAGGTTTGCTCATGCTCAATGTGCCATCTCCATATCAAGCTCATCGTGTTGAAATGCATGAAAGAACTTTTTTTATTACAGGCCCAGTCTTCTGAAATTCTTTGTCAGAGAGTCTCCAGTTGGCAGCATGTACAAAGATGTTTAAGAGCTTACATAAAACCTATGAGATAAATTTTACGACCCGCTCATGGGTGCATATAAGCGCATGTTTGCCGGTGCATGCACATAGACATGCCAATTTTATAACATGCGCTCGAATGTTACAAAATTGGCTATACGAGTGTAAATGTGCACATGCGCAGAAATGCCACCGCGCGTAAGTGGGGAGGGGGGGAATTTTAGTAGCTACGTGCACCAATGCAGTAGCACTCTTCCCCAGTTCACCCCAAGGAAGGAACTTCCTAATCCACCTAGCTAACTTGCTTTCCTTTTAGCCTGTTATCCCTGACCCTTAAAACCCCACTGACTAGCCTATTTTTTTGTTACACGTTTTACACGCTGTCCATAGCAAAAGTACAGTAGGGAACCCTGGTGTATGCTTGTGCACATAAATTCTTACAAGCAGACTTCATGGTGCAGTCCTGGCCCGCCCATGTCCTGCCCAGACCATGCCCACACCCTGCCCCTTTTTGTGAAAAGGTTTTTTTTATATGCGCCTACTTGCACGTTTTTAAAAAATCTGCGTGTTGCGCACAGGGCTGAGTCACGTGCGTATTTCCCGGCTTTGGTGTGCATAGGGCTTTAAGAATCTACCAGTATCTGTTTAAGCAGGGTTTTGCCTAATCTCTAGGAGAGCTGTTCTCTACTTATGTAGCAGAGAGGAATATATGTGTAGCACATTGGTTTGATGTATATTTTTGTCTTTTTTCTTTTTTTGTGCATTTTGTAAATAAACTACGAACATAAATAAATAAATAAATAAATAAATAAATAGAAAAAGCCCCTCCCCATTCTCTATGAGGGGTCCCAATTTCTGTTTCAAAAGTGAATTGCAATTTATGCCTCTCTTTCTTATAGACCAACAGATGCTCTTTCCAAAATCACAGCCTCTGTGATTGCCATCTTCATTCACAGCAATGTTGGGTTTTTTTAAATCCCCGGTGGTCCTCCTTTGAAGAGTTGTTAGGAGGAGTTTCAACGGAGATTGTACAAAGAAAACTAGATATATCAACTGCCTCCTCTCTAGGGACTGAATTCTAATTTGTGCCCTAACATCTAAACTTTTTATGGCCCTTGTCACTTCTCTCGGAAATTAATACAAACTCCTGGGGAATGCCTCAGTGACTGTGGTCCACCATGGTGTAATGAAATGCTTTAATAGCAAGAGCAATTAATCCTACAGATGTTTTTGGCCACCTGGACACAATCATATGGGAGTTCAGGAACCACACATACAATGTACTCAGCAAACATATGTAAAGTTAGTAATTAAACAAGGTCACTTTCCTAAATAGTTAACAGAACATATTTCAGAACGGTTATGAAGACAGTCAGGTTGAATATTATTTTATACACTGGTGATTTACAATTAGTAATTCCATCTAATTTGAAATCAGATACATCTGGTCATTTTGTTAGTTTGCCTAATTTTAGGGAATGGCAACAGCAAAAACCCAGACAAATCAAAAACAGTTCCCTCCCCCCAACAACATTTCATATTTAGTTGTGCTCATAAGTTTACATACCCCTGCCAGAATTTGTAAGACATGCAGCATTTTAAGAAAGCGTGAGTGATCAGACAAGACACGTCAGTTATTTTAAATGTGTTTCAGATTAAACTATTATGCATCACAGAATAGCACAATCATTAAACAAACCTTAGCAATAAAGAAAATAATAAAATGGTCCTGTTGAAAAGTTTGCATACTCTTAGGGGCGGATTTTAAAAGGAGCGCGAATAGCCTACTTTTGTTTGCGCTCCAGGCGCAAACAAAAGTACGCTGGATTTTAGTAGATACGCGCGGAGCCGCGCGTATCTGCTAAAAACCTGGATCGGCGGGCGCAAGGCTATGGATTTTGTATAGCCGGCGCGCGCCGAGCCGCGCAGCCTACCCCCGTTCCCTCCAAGGCCGCTCCGAAATCGGAGCGGCCTCGGAGGGAATGGGGTCTAAACCCCCCCCTTACCTTTGTCGGGGATTTACGCCTCCCAGAGGGAGGCGTAAATCCCCGCGCGTCAGCGGGCCTCCTGCGCGCCGGGACGCGACCTGGGGGCGGGTCCAGAGGGCGTGGCCACGCCCCCAGGCCGCCCTGGGCCGTAGCCACGCCCCCGGGCCCGCCCCCGGAACGCTCCCGACACGCCCCAAAAACGCTGCGCGGTTCGGGCCCGCCCCGACACGCCCCCCGACACGCCCCCTCCGAAAACCCCGGGACTTACGCGAGTCCCGGGGCTCTGCGCGCGCCGGTAGGCCTATGTAAAATAGGCTTACCGGCGCGCAGGGCCCTGCTCGCGTAAATCCGCCCGGTTTTGGGCGGATTTACGCGAGCAGGGCTCTGAAAATCCGCCCCTTAGTTCTTAATATCATGTGTTGCCCCCTTTTGCATCAATGATGGCAGAAATTTTTTTGTGATAGTTGTGAATGAGGCCCATTATTTCTCATGTGGTAAAGCTACCCATTCCTCTTGGCAAAAAGCCTCTGGATCCTGTAAATTATTTGATGGTCTAGCAGGAACTGCATGTTTGAGTTCTCCTCAGAGTGGCTCAATGATGTTGAGGTCCGGAGACTGTGATGGCCACTCCAGAACCTTCACTTTCTTCTGCTGCAGCTACTGAAGGGTCGACTTGTCCTTATGTTTCAGATCATTGTCATGTTGGAAAGTCCAGTTGTGACCCATGCGCAGCTTCCTGGCTGATGAATGCAAATTGTCCTCCAATATTTTCTGATAAGATGCTGCATTCATCCTGCCACCAATTTTGACTAAATTCCCTGTGTCTCTGTAGCTCACCCTCTCCCGCCCCAAAACATCAGAGATCCTCCTCCATGCGTCACAGTAGGGATGGTGTGCTTCTCTTCATAGTGCTTATGGTTGTGATCATAAAGTTCAATTTTGGTCTCATCTCTCCAAATTACTTTGTTCCAGAAATTTTGGTGTATTGTAAGTGGGCTGTTTTGTGGTGTTGGTGCAGCAATGGCTTTTTTTCTGCCAGCTCCACCATGTATCCCATTTTTGTTCAAGTATCTCCTTACTGCGCAGGCTGAAACAACCACACCACTTTGTTTCAGAGAAGCCTGTATTTCAGTAGAAGTTGCTTGTGGGTTTTTCTTTGCATCCCGATAAATTGTCCTGGCATTTGTGTCTGAAATCCTTCTTGGTCTACCTGACTGTGACTTGGTATTAGCAGAACCCATCATTTTCCAAGTCTTGATCAGAATTTAAATGGTATTGATTGGTATTTTAAAATCTTTGCATATCTTTTTATATCCTTTACCTGATTTATAAAGTTGAACTACTTTTGCTCGCAGATACTTTGGCAGTATTTTTGCTTTCCCCATGCTTCAGGATGAAAAGCACAAGGGTTTCTCGAAAGAGCTAAGAAACTCATCTCAACCTGTGTGTGTCAACCTGAGTGTGTATATTATCAGCCCAAACATTCATGGGTATGCAAACTTTTGAGCAGGACCATTTTATTATGCACCTTATTGCTTTGGTTTATTTGATTGTTCTATTTTGTGATGCATAAAATAGTTAATTTGAAACACATTAAAAATAACAGATGTGCTTGGTCTGATCACTCACATTTTCTTAAAATGCTACACATCTTACAAATTCTGCCAGGGGTATGTAAACTTATCAGCACAACTGTAAATGGTGAATCACTATGAAATGAAATGATTTAAATAGCAACAGAAAAGGACCAAGAAATGAAAAGAATGTTCTGGTCATTAATTCCTTTTTCTTTACTGCAGTCACCTTGTCGCTTTAATACTTTTTCTTTCTCTACACTGTCAAATTAGCTTGTTCTCCCAGTTGATAAGATCAGATCTGCAGGTTATACAAGTACATCGAGTAGCTATGGATGGCCAAACCCTGTTGTGAACAGGACAGATTGCAACATTACATTGTTTTAATTCTTAACGTACTCTACAATTTAAGGAGATACTAAAGCTGCATGAAATCTCAGTATGCATGCACCTATGCTTCTATGGTAAAATACTGTATGATTAAGTATACCTACTTGAGATGTTCTGTATATCATGCCCACTTTTGCATTAGCGACATGACATGAACTCACAAATAATGTTTCCAATAATCCTGTAAACCCTCACCCCCCCCCCCCCCCATGCCAGTTAATCTCTTAAGAATCAATATATATTTATGGAAGTGAATGGTTGAGAAACCTAACCAAAAACTATTCTTAGATCACAGAGTCTCTGAGTGAGGTGTATTGATCTTTTCAGGATTTTGCTAAAAACCTTCATCGCATTATCAATGTATGTCCAGCATGGGATCTATTTAATGTCTGGATACTTGCCAGGTACTTGTGACTTGGATTGGCCACTGTTGGAGACAGGATACTGGGCTTGATGGACCTTTGGTCTACCCAGTTCCTATGTAGGTGATTCCAAGTGCTGGTGGAATTGCTTTTTGCTTACATTTCATACCTGAACCCTTTGTTTTAAGTCAGCAGGAGGGCATCTTTCCTCATGCCGCTAGGGATAAACCCATGGAAGGCTGTTTAAAAGGTTCTGCAGATTAGGTGTTAAAGAGGGCAATTTTCCAAAGCTATTTACCAGGGTAAAAGTCTGTGCATTGTGGAACAACTCATTTACTTTTTTTTGCACTGAGCAAAGGCATTTTCTGAGGCAGGGAACGCATCGATGAACATAGTATTGATTTTCCGCACATTTTTGTGAGAAAATATCCCTGCAGAAAGTGCAGGTGGTAATGTCTGTGGGTACTTTTTCCTGGGACAGTTTTCAAAGGCACTGTATGCTCATACTTCTCCTTTGATAATGGGTGCAAATCCCACGGCCGTTATAATCCATGGTTTTTCCATCAAATGGTGCAGTTTTGAAAATGGGCTCAACAGTACCTAAGGGGCATATTTGGGAGCTTTTGCATTATGGTCACTTAATATATCTATGGATTAGCAGGGGTGGGTGGCGGAGTCTGTGTGCGTGCATCAATTTTCTCTGTTCCACTTCCTCTCCTACATACTCTCTCTCACATATTCTCTCTCTTTTATCACACACACATTTTCTCTCTCTCTTCCCCTTCTCCAGGATATAGATTATAAACCCTCTGGATATAGGGAAATACATGTAATCTACTCTGAAATACCTGACATGCAGAACATACATTAAATAATTAAACCAGAAATAACTGTATCTGAGCATGCTATGGATTCAGGGAGCCAATGGGAGTCTTTAGCTAGAGCAGCGATTCTCAACCACCTGATGCAATGTGAGCCTCTATTTTGTTTCTGAAAATGTGAAGCACTGTAAATAAATACTTGCATCAGAACTGGACTAGTTAAGTCTCGTTGTGTTCCTGGTCTATTCCCGAGGCCACAGCAAGCCCGAATATGCTACAAAGGCATTTTCTTACTCTCTGCATTATCAGTAACCAATGAAGATTTACTAAAGTCAGAGTGATATGAGCTCTTAATGGTAC
Organism: Rhinatrema bivittatum; assembly: GCF_901001135.1. Classification (NCBI taxonomy): domain Eukaryota; kingdom Metazoa; phylum Chordata; class Amphibia; order Gymnophiona; family Rhinatrematidae; genus Rhinatrema; species Rhinatrema bivittatum. The sequence continues at coordinate 321,273,748 of NC_042620.1, forward strand.
ATTCTCCAATAATGTGGTGGCTGAATTTTGGATAGTTTGCAACACATGCAAAGATTTTAAGAGTAATCCATTATTCAAGGCATTACAATAGTCTAGCATTGAAAGAACCAGCCTCTGGACCACTGATCTAAAATCATTTTTCTCCAAAATAAATGCCGTCTTCGAATGACTCTAAGCTTAAAGTAGGCTGATTAAAAAAAAAAAAAATTATCATAAATATTTAGGGGTAGAAGAAGGTACAAAAATCCAGTACAAGTTACTGAGAGAAAAGATCAGGAAAAATATTACAGGAGATTGAAATTTATATTGAAAATTGCTATAACAGTATGGAATAAGATAGAAATTATCAATCAATTTTCAATTACACAATACTCCTAAAGCATTAGAGTTGTAGACTGACTCAATAAAGATCTCAGAGAGTTGGATGTAAGAACTATAAAACTCCTCCATTCCCACCATGTAATCTATAAGAATCAGTGCATGCTGAGATTGTATATTCCAAGAGCTGAGAGTAGTGTGGGTCTTACACAGAAGGAGATTACACATTTACAGCTGCTATTACAGGCCTCCAGACATAACCAACAGCATTAACAGAGCAAAATACTGAAGTGCAAAAGTGAATGGTCAAAAATCAGTCTCCATCTTTAAACTTGGAAAATATTTCAATGAGAAGAAGGAATGGGTGAGAATCTACCAACATACTTGGGGAAAGAGGCAACAGAATTTACAAAACAAATGAAGAAAAAAACTCTTTAAAGGTTTGCACCAGCACTTCAATATTACAACCAATAAGGCCACAAATAGTGTTCCACAAAATATGGGAGTTATATATTGCTGCCTTACCTATAGACACACAAAAAAGGGTACATTACTCCTAAGGGAGGCAGATGAAATGACATCATGATGATATTGTTGTATGGTGAGATATACCATGAAAAATGTTTTAGATTATCTCTCTGACCAGACTTTGTCAGTATAAATGTTATTGAGTGTTGGCAGGGGAGTTAGGGTGGGGGGAGGGGGAATGGATATTGGGGTGGAACAGTGTTTCTGGTCTTCTGATGTATATTTCTTTTTTGCATTATATTTTGTGCATGGTTCATTCCTTTAATAAAGACAAATAAAGTCAGACCAGCGAACAAGGAAAAACAATTGGTTAAAGAACAAATACAGCAGGAAATACAGTTATTTCTGCAAAGACAGATCAAACTTGACAAAAGCAATGGGTTAAAGGAGAGGTGGACTTAAATCTAAGGTGAGAGATTGCAGCTGTAGAACAGTACAATAGACTACGGGCAAGATGGTTCAGAGTAATTGTAGAAAAAATTGGTCAAACACACAAATGCAGATTCTGTAAAACAAAACTGAAAATGGTAACACATTTTGTTGCTGGATAAAGCATATTGGTTGGAAGATCTAAATACAGAGAGGCCCAATAAAGTGGCATAATCCATCCACTGGAAACTGTGTTAACACTATAGTACTGCTGAACCAGAAAACCATTGGGATCATGACCACTGTTCCTTCTAAGCTGTGCGCGTGCACAGCTGCACGCAACTTTTTCTCGGCCGCACACAGCTTTTACCCACCCGCACAGGGATTGGATCAGGCAGGGATAAAGCCCCCAGCAGCAGAAGATTTCGTTCAGACAAACGCGACTCCTGCTGCTGCACTCCCACAACTCGGCAGGCTGTCGCGGAATCTGTCCCATGGCAGCTGAAGAAAGAGGAAGTGGTGGCCACCAGCGGACCCCCATCCCACTGGTGGATGAAGACGAGTGCCAGGCCCTGTGTGTGTAGGGCTGGGCAAGAACCTGGGTGGTGGCAAGGTGACTGTCTGTGTGCATGGGTGACTGCTTGTGTGTATCTGGGTGTGGAGGTGAGAGCCAGGCTGTGTGTGTGTGTGGGGGGGGGGGGGGGGGTAACTGCCTGTCTATGGGTGTGGATGAGATTATTTATTTATTTATTTTTAATTTTTATATACCGAAGTTCTTGTATGGACTACAAATCAATCCGGTTTACATAAAACGAAGAACTGCTCAACAGAGAGCGGAGCTTTACATGGAACCGAGGAACATATGGAACAGTATAACTGATTGACAATTTAACATAGTGCTAAATAAAGTAATAATAGTTTAACTGGAAATAAATAAAGCAATATAATATTTTATAAAGACAGTTTAACTGTTTAACGTATCAATACATATAAATATAAGCAATGCCAAATATATATATAAAATATAGTAAATTTTTGAGCTCAACGGTAATTGTCCAGTAGCAGATTCTAAAATTAGTACTTGATGCAGTGTCCATAATTAGGGTAATTAGGATACTTAGGAATTGAGATCCTGTGTATGTGTGGGTGAGAGGATCTATGTATGTGGGGGTTAAGAACCTGTGTGTATATGGCGATGGGTGGGTGAGAGGCTAAGTGTGGCTGGGTGAGGGTATATAAGTGACTGCCTTGTATGGGGGGTGGGGGAGGGTAAGAGCATGTGGGTGGGTGAGAGTTTGGATGTGGGTTTGTGGGTAGGTGAGAGGTTGTGTATGTGTGTGGGAGAGGCTGTCTGTATGGAGGTGGGGTGGGAGAGCCTGGGTGGGAGTCGATGGCTAGGTGAGAGCCTGTGTGTGATTGTCATTGCATGGGTGTGGATGCAGGGAGGAAGGGGACAGGTGGAGAAGGAAAAAAACAGAAAGAGACCCTGTAAAAGGAATTGGGAAAAGACTGAGAAAGGGAAGGTAGAAACAAAAGGCCTGGGACCAACTGATTAGAAAAATAAGTTCAGATAACAAAGGTTAAAATTTTTTTTGAATTTTTAGTGATTGGCATATGTTATCTTTGGGAATGTGCATTACATATTTGTATTTTGTTCTTTCCGGCTTTCCATGTTATTTCTGTCTGCTTGTTTCTGTTTCTAATTTGTAGTCCCTTATTCTGTATTAGGTAAGGGTCTGTCTGTGTTCTGCATGGGTAACTGAGGTGCAGTATTTCTGCTGGCATGTAGTTTCTTTCTGTAGGTGGTGTATTGGTGTTCTAGGGCATGGTATAATATTTGCATTGCTGTCATGTCATAGATAAGGCTGCTGCTGTTTGAGTCCTGAGCGGTTTGTGTTTGACACTGAAAGGTTTGCAGTTACTGAGATGAGTGTGTGCGTGGAAGAGAAGGAGAACTGAGTGAGTGTGAATATGCATGAGAGTCTGTGGAGTAAATAAGAGGAATGAGAGTGAGTGTGTGTGTGTGTTTGTGAGAATGAGCATGTATGGATGAGGAAGAGTATGAGAGTGAATATGTAAGTGTGTATGTGAGAGAGTTTGTGTTTATGCTGCTCCAATGTTCCTTCTAAGGCTGGGTTGCTGTGAGCATAAAATTGATAGGCTTTTTGCATCAAAGAAATTAGTGCTCACATGGTAATGAAACCAAATGTTTTTGCTCATGAACAACCCAATTCTTAAAATTCTTCATTGATCATGACCCTGACAGAATTGCAGAGAATGAAGTTGTAATCACCTGGGACATTCCCATTCCAACAAATAAAAAGCTCAATACAAGAAAATCCAGGTATTTTGTTAAAGGAGAAAAACACAAGAATAGCACTGCTAATATAAGTGTCAGAACCAAGTGATTTCTGCACTATGCATGGACAAACAGAAGATCTTCAAGTACCAAAAGAGACTGAGAAAAATGTGGCAGAAAGATCCAGAAATAGTTCCAATTGTATCGGGTGCCATTGACCTGATTAAGACTAACTTCCAAGTGCACCTTGACTTGTTGCTTATGCTTATGCCTATTCCATCCCATGAACTCCAGGAGGCGGCTCTCTTTGACACAATGCAGGTATTAGGATGAGCATTAATAAGAAATGTGAGCGTTTGTGCTTGCACCTAACTTCTCTTATGAATGAGGTTAATTCCTGTCATGGTTTGCACAAAGCAAACCCATTTGGAAACACTACCCCTAAAGAACCCTAAATCCATCAGGACAGTTTCATTTGATAATCCAGCCAGCTTTGAGGTCAGCTGAATTGTTGCTATAGACAAAATATTTATTATTATAATTATTAGTGATTCCTTCAGTGCAATGAGTCAGAATTTCTAGCTTGAAAAAACACTTCAGAACCAATGCAAGAGTCCAAAATCTGTAGCCTGTAAGGCAGTGTTTCCCAACCATCTCCTGGAGGCATAGCTAGCCATTCAGATTTTCAGGATTGCCACACTGAATATGCATGAGATAAATTTGCATATGGTGGAGACCCAGTGTATGCAAATCTAGCTCATGCATATTAATTATGCAGAGCCTGAAAACCAGGTATGCCTCCAGGAAAGAGTTGGGAAACACTGCTGTAAGCTAATCTTGTTTTGTTTACAGTCTTTAATAGGCAGGAGAGCAAGCTACAAAAGAAAAAAGATAAACCTGAACCCCTTAATCCTGGGCTTTTCAGACAATTGTGAACAGCTTGAGCACAAACTAGTCTGAACCATTTTAGAAACAATCTGCAAAACTCGGTTTCTTGGATCACTTTTGGGATGGGAAAGGAGCAGAGTAGAAAGAGATAGGACACATGGGGCAATTTTCAAAAAAGGCCACCCAGATGCAAAACCCACGGACTTTGTACACATTTTCAGAGGAAAGGGCCATGCCCACTTTCAACTGAAAACTGCCCATCAGAACATCTGGTACATAGACTTTGCAGCTGCTTGTTGAGTGGGATACATTTTCAAGGGGCATGTGTGATTGCACTTTGAAAATGACCTAAGCACCCGGCAGACTTGAATCTACTTTTTCAGACTAAAACAATGTGCATAGTTTTGAAAAAAACAAACCAAAACCCTAAACATACACACATTGGTTCCTCTCCTGACACAAACCCCACCTTAGGAACACCGCCACCACAATGTGGGTAAAAATGCTAAGCTGCGGAGCTATGTGCATTATTTATCTGCATACAGGGCGGGCAGTTTTCGATGAGTCCATGGCCATTGTTTGACTCATGGAACTGGTTTGCAAAGTGCCCTCAGGCTGCCCATGCTCTCTCTCTCTCTTGCATTTAAAGTGAAGCAAGTTACCACCCATGCATGATACAGGATACAGAACTTTCTCCTCCCCCCAAACTCATGCAGGAAAGCACGGCATATCTGGAAGGATCCGACGCTTGGGCAAACTTATTTTGCAACGAATAGGAAAAATACATCTTAGGATAATTAAGTCTGAAGGACTGCACACAGGGAGGATGCGATTTTCAACCTGTCTGCCTTGCAACAAAGATCGCATGGCCTCGGCACCAGTTCTCAAAGTGAAAACGTACGTGTCCTTCTGCTTTGGAAATTTGCCACGGGTGAGAAAGGCTTGCCACTGTTCTTTCTGTGCGCTGAATTTTGCTGGACGAGTATGAGCACAGAAAACGCTGTTTCCACGCCTAACTCTCCTTCCCCAAACTAAATGCCCTTGGGAATGCCTTCTCTTAGCACAGCTAAAAAAAAAAAAAGTCTGCCTATTGTGAAAGAACACACAAATCTGTAGCCATGTTGAGGGAAGGCAGGTTCATAGAGTAGAATACTTATTACCTGCATGATGTAACATTTTGGCCAAATGTGGGACAGCCCGTGACTGCCCGCGTTCGCCTCCAGCTCCCCATGCTGCTGACACGCCATCCCGCCATGTCCCTCTGGCCTCCTAGGCGCGCGTGCAGTACAGCACCTCTTAGGGGGCCCCATGGCAGGAAATTCTTCATCTGGCACTCCTTGATGATGTCAGCAGCCCGGCTATTTAAACCTTGGCTGCAGCACATTCTCCTATTGTCTCCTTGCCTCGCCTCATCTCATTACCTTACCTCACTGTTTCCTTGCGTCGCCTCATCACCTTACCTCACTGTCTCCTTGCCTCGCCTCATCTCATCACCTTACCTCACTGTCTCCTTGCCTCGCCTCATCTCATCACCTTACCTCACTGTCTCCTTGCCTCGCCTCATCTCATCACCTTACCTCACTGTCTCCTTGCCTCGCCTCATCTCATCACCTTACCTCACTGTCTCCTTGCCTCGCCTCATCTCATCACCTTACCTCACTGTCTCCTTGCCTCGCCTCATCTCACCACCTTACCTCACTGTCTCCTTGCCTCACCTCATCTCACCACCTTACCTCACTGTCTCCTTGCCTCACCTGTCTGCCCTGTCTGTGTTCAGCTTGTTTGTCTCTGCTTGACTTCTGGTTCTGACCCTGGCCTCGGATTCTGAGTACTCTTCTGGACTGCTGCCTGCCCCGACCTTGGCCTGGGCTTGGCTACCCCTGCTCACTGCCATCCCTGACCACTGCCCGAGACCTGTCTTCCTCAGACCATGCCATACTGGATGTTTGCCTAAGGCCTACCAGCCCATGGAACCCAAGGGCTCAACCTGTGGGAATGGGGCTGGTATCAGTGACGCTCCAGCTCCTGACCCATTAGTGGGAGTCCACCGGCTGTCGGCATGGACCTAGTGGGTCCACCTACTAAGCTGTGTCAACCACGCCACAGCCCAAGGGTTCACACATGAGAATTGCTTTGAAACTTTTCCTCATTGATCTGTAAACTGTCTTATAGCCAATTACCTCTTCATTTTGTTTTCTCTGGTCATTTTCCTACAGTAAACCTAGGGATTTCAGGGCTGCACAAAAAACTTGTCCCTTCTACTGTTTGAGTCTATAATTGTGTGAAGCATTAGTAGGTCAGAAATGCTCACTCTCGTTTGAATTATGGCATTTTGGTTTAGGAACAGATTTTCTGAATGAATTATTTTCTTAAAGGGAAGGTCCAATGCCCAATGATCTTTTATGGGTGTTAACAGGTACATTAAACATTAAGATGAAGCATTCCAAAAACACTTTAACTTGTCATAGTCACTAATTTCACAGGATTGTTATTCTGGGTGACTTAAGATATAGCCTTAAGGTATCATTAAATTCTATTGACCAAAATTAGACAATTGTTGGAAGAGAGTTGGTTACAGATATAAATAGAAAGTGACCTTCAGATACACATTTCTGAGAGATATTTAAAGACAATAGTAAAACTCGTCTTGGTAAACTACAATCTCATTTTCTACACTAGAGGGCAGTCTTGCAATCCACGAACAGAAGGTTTACTGGGGGATTTTAAAAGAGGTGTATCAAGGATTGTGCTGAAGTAACTTGGCTCTCTGCTCACATTAAATTTCTAAGGATGTGTTTAAAATGAATGAATGCATTAAAGATTTAGGTAGGGAATCCCTGTTGAACAATCCCTTCCATAATGATCAATTCCAAATAGCAAATAAATTACTGTGTTAGGAAACAATTTTGCAGCACTCAGAAGTGGCTCTCTGCCTTGCACAGTGCATGAGGAGTTCAAATTTCATGCTTTCCACACATTACAAATGTGTTTTTGGAGGATTATTACCTCGGTATAATTATGAACTACGCTGTTGCCCATAGAGTTATATGAAAGACAGAGGGAAACATATGCTCTGCACAATCCCAAGCACTCAGACTGCTTTGCTTTCCTCTGTTTTGCACCATTTTATATTCCTCGGGTCTGCAGCATGGGCCAGCTCTGCGGCTCATGCAGAGGGACCTGGGTTCAGCCTCCCCATGGTGGCCGGAGCTGGGGGATGCTGCGGAGGCAGTGTTCACAGCCCCTGGGACAGGGAGGAAAATCAGTAATCATGCAATGGTGAAATCTAGTGGCCAGATTTAGTTTCCGGAAGGAGCCCCAGTGGCCCTGGTTTGTTGCTGCAAGGATTGGACCAAGAAAGGATTTGGCGGAGATATAAAATAAGGGGGAAATCCCTGGATAGTTTCAAAGGAAGCCCCCATGGAACCAGAACCCAGCTCTGACTATGGGCTAAAAAAAAAAAAAAATCCTCCTCCTAACACTTTTGTATCTCTCAACCTGCTGGGCCATTGTATGAGATTTCCATGACTTTCAATAGTCCAAACATGTAAGAGGGCAGGAAGTCACTGATGTGAATTATTCAAGGGAGGTACAGTTATGAGTACAAAGTCATTGGTTAGAAGGGTTACTGTCATCCTATGGACGTTTTACTTTTATATCAATGCAGGGATCTTACAGGTAAGTACCTTATTTAAAGAGGCTCCTCATTTGCCGAAATTGATATGTTTTCTCCTCCTCCCCTTAACATTCTACAAAATAGGTCAGTAGGATAAGCAAAACTACAAAATGGCCCCGCCTTTTTGTCGCACTAACCATTTTAAAATGGTTTTAGGGGCATAAAGAAGGAGCCATGCTACAGCACAGTTAGGTATACAGGGGTCTATAGGGTGCCCAGATTATGGGGGGGGGGCATAGATGGGGATAGATGACTGGGTAGATGGTTTAGTGTGTGAGGTTTAGATGAGTAGAGATGTATGGAAGGCTCTATACTCTCAGGAAAGAGTCCCTCTGCCTCGGGGGTCCTCGGTCACTCAGGACTAGACCAGATAGCCTCCAATTTTATTTAATTCAATGGTCAGAAGTGTGGGTTAAACTTAACTTCCACCTTGAAGCACTGCAGTTAAAACAGAAGTAAACTTAACTTCAAAGTTAACTTTACTTCCATTTTAGCACATTGCTTTACTTTGCTTCTGAATTAGCACTAAAATTTTAACTATTGTGCGCTATGCATCTAATTTGCTTTTCACATCAGAAATAAAGTAAAAATTTACTGCGGTAGTGAAAAAAGAAAAAAAAAATCAGTACTAAACATTTGGCATTGGTTTTTACCATAGTCTTATTACATTGGCCTATATGAAACTAACTTTTGCTGTATGGTCCCTATCATCCTCCTTGAATTAATTCAGGCCTCGTAACCAGAAATAGCATCTTTAAAAACTTATACAGAGTTGCTCATTACAGATCAACAGGTAAGAGCAGCACTGACAGTAATTTGGATGAGAGTGTTGTTCATCCAAACTGGATACCAATACACTTCACTTCACAACTAAGTTCAGAAACCCACAAATTTTGATGCCTGATCTTTTTAACAGCTTTGAAATGGGAAAGAAAGGAATAAATATGCAATACTATTCAAAATTACTAGATGATTACAGCTGTATAAAAGATTATGTGGTTTGCCCTACTAAACAGAGAGTCAGCAGTAAAGAAACATTTGTGTCAGGGACTTTTCTGGTTCTTGCAGGGTCGGATTTAAGACTGTGGCACCCATAGGGCACAGTGCAATGGCAGCAACCCTGTGAAGATGTGCCGGCGCATTGCTCTACAGCAAGCAGAACTGGAATCCTTTTTGACCTGGATATTTGGTACCTTCAAAATTTGGCACCCCTAGGCAGTTGCCTAAGTTGTCTATACCTAATCCGGGCCTGGGTTTTTGATTTACTAATCTAACGACTAGACCAGACTTTTCTGCTGTTGCTATTGTGAATGACTTGAGGGAGTTGCTTCCTTCATGGAGTAAAGAGCATCACCAATTCAAGAAACCAAAGGACCAGGGGGCCAAATCTGGGACATTGCTGGATCTCCTGCATGGCAGGACATTGCACCATGACCCACGATCACCACCCTGTCTTTTGCTAGATTTTATATTAATTTTCTGTCTCCTGATAAATTCTCTTCTATCTAGCTCCATCCTTACAATTTCCCCTTTATCCCTTCAACTGTGAGCTTAATGGGAGTTTATGTAATAACTCTTATTAAAAAAAAGACAGACAACATAGACTATATGCTGATTTTAATGTTGGCCTTATGGAGGGACTTCTTCACATTTCACATTATTTTCACTCAACAATTTACCTGAAAGGCACTTTTGGCGAGATGCAACAGAATAGAAAACAATTACAGATTATATAAAGAATAACATACATAAAACCCAGAAATACAATAAATAAGTTCAATCATTATCATAGAAGCAGAAAAAAAATTAAGAGCAGATGATGCATAAGAATAAATCATAATCTAAAAATAGAAACGTAACTAAAATAGCAATAACCCAGAGCATAAATGCAAACAAAACACATAGAGTACTAACACTAATGAATTGCACAACACGGCAGTGTTACCATGGCCACATTAAAGAGAGTGCAGCCATGGTAACGCTGCTACATTGGGAAGCCTCATTTTATTTCATTTATTAAAATTTTATATCCCGACTGTTAAGCACATTATCCAGGCAGCGGCACAAATAAAACATACATAATAAAATTAAAATAATATAAAAATAATCATAAAAACAATCATGAATCACAAATAAATGTAACATTAAAATAAAACAAAGAACATTCAATACTAAAAAATAACCAAATAAACTAACAGGACTTGTCAAACTGAAAGAACTGCATCCACATAGATATTACTGGGAAATGCACAAATCGTCCCATCTTCCTGTTATTATGATTGTGCTGTTGCTAGACACAATCAATATAAGCTTGGGAAAAGAACCAAGTCTTCATTGCTTTCATGAACTTTATTTGTCTTTGCTCAAATATCTGGGGGAAAGGAATTCCAAAGAAAGGGGGCCTGATAGGTAAATGAAGACTCCCTAGTGACAGATAACAGAGAAAGAGGGAGGGTGTTGTGATGTCGCTTGCTGGAGGGCCCTAAGAGTGGCTAAGTCACCTCCCTGGACATGGTTGTGGCTGCCGAACCATGCTGCTGCTCCCATGTGGTGCTGTCCTTTCTGCTGGTCTGCTTCAGTGCGACCAAATGCCACTGACTCCCTTAGGCACGTGTGCCTCTGTTGAAGATTTAAAGAGCCCACAGCGGGAAATGCTGAGGCACCTCCCAATGATGTTATCTCCAGCCATCCCTATAAAAGGGCTCTTTAGTCAGTTCCTCATTGCTCTTTCAAGGTCAAGGTCTTCCATGTTGTCTGTTCCATATTCCTGGTTCCTGTCTTCAGCGTCTTGTTCCTGAGTCCAAATCTTCATTCCTGCATTTCACATCTTGTTCCTGGTTCCAAATCTTTGTCCTGTCTTCAGATTCTTCATTTGCTGGTCCAAGTTTCTGGCAGTCCCTTGGTTTTAAAGTCTTGATTTGAATTCCTGAATTCCGGGGTCCTGTCCCTGGTCCTGAGTGTGAGACCAAGTTTCTAATTCCTAGGTCCTGTCTCTTGTCCTCAGTTCCTGAGTCTGCATCCAAGCTCCTAAATTCTGGAGTCCCATCTCTAGTCCTGATGCTGATTTCCTGAATTCTGGGATTCCGACCCTGTTTCTGAGTTTTGAGTTCCTGAGTCCTATTCCGGTCTTCGGTGTTCTTGTTCCAGCTTCCACCTTGTTCCTGAGTCCAATGTCTGCACTAATATTTGTTGTGGTCCACGATCAGCCCACGGGTTGTGTAGAGCATGCAGCACTGTAGGGTGCTCCCAGAATTTCATTTAGTTCCAAGTCTTCCACGCCTTCATCTTGTTCCAAGTCCTGAGTCTTTGCCTTGTTCCAAGTCTTCAGAGTTATGTTCAAGCTCTCATCACGTCTTGCTTATGTCCTCTGCCCCGTCTGTCCCGACACACAAACCATTTCCAAGTGGCAAGTCCGAAAGGGCTTGCAAATGGCCAGAGGGCTACCCCAGAGACCAGTATTGTGTTGCTGGGTCTCACTTCCTGTGTGTGCAGATTCAGCGAGGCCTTCAAGGGTTCTGAGTTCAAGACATGTACAAGGTCAAGCCATGTTCCAAGAGTATTCCCATCCCAGTCAGCTTGTGCCTGGATGCATTTGCCCACCAGTGGTGGTGGTGGACCGTGGCCAGCCCTGGGGTTGTGCAGGTTGCATCGCGGCACAGGGGCTCATGCTCTTGTGTGTCCATCCACGCTCGCAACAGAGGGAAGATTTAAATAGCCTTTCTGAGATGAATGGAGAGACTTGGAAGAAGAGTATCTTGACAGCAGTTTAGCAAAATATAATGGAAAACCAGAGTGTTAAGGCCCAAAAACTTAGACAAAGAATTTTAAACCAGACGTAATACGAAATAGGCAACCAATATACATGACATAAAACAGGGGTAATGTGATCAAATATTTTAAGACCATAAATTACTCTAGCAGCAGTATTCTGAAGCAAATGCAGACATTTTAACTGGTAATTTGGGAGACCTAATAGCAAAGAGTTATAGTAATCGTTTGGAGGTGAAAAAAGCATGAATCAATAAATGCAGATCACGAGAATCTAAAAGAGAGCATAAACGACAGATATATCTGAGATAAAACGACTTCTGAACAACAGATGAAATGTGAGGAACCTTAGTAAAATGGGAATCAAGCTGAACATCAAGTGCAACAACTGTCGATTTGAGTGGAATGGGTATACCGTGCATTATAGGGGCAACTAAAGGAATACTAGCATGATGGCTAAACCACAAAGCTTATGATTTAGTGGGAGTGACTTGTAAATTATGACTAAAGAGCCAAGGGCCACATGATCAAGGCAATTATTCAGGTAATTTAAGTTGATGATGGACTTACTGTTTATAAAAGCTGTTATTTGGATATTGTTAGCATAGAAAGACAAGATCCTGGATAAGCGTGGCTAATGGGGCAAGAAAAAGATTAAATGAAAGGAAATAATACAGATCGCTGTGGAACCCCAAAAGACAATGTAATTGGATCAGAAATATGATCATTCCACACTACCTGAAATGTATGATCTGACAAATATGATTTAAACCAAGATAAGACCACCCCCATTAGACCAATTTCTTTAAAGCACTGAAGAAGAAATTGATGGTTGATTGTGTCAAAAGCCACACCAATATCTAAAAAGATAGTGAGGGTGTCCTTCTCAGAATCAGGGTGATTTCTGATGTCATCTATTAAAGCAAGTAATGCAGACTCTGTACTATGGCCAGCCTGGAAGCCAGACTGAGTAGGGTGTAATATGTTGGTTTTACAAATGAAATCATTTAATTGATCAAGTATAGTTCTCTCAATAATCTTAGAAATAATAGCTAAATTAGAAGCGGGTCTATAATTAGATAAATTATTAGGGTCAAGAGACTTTCTTTAAAAGAGGTTTAACTCGAGCAGTTTTCAAATGAATAGGCAAAGAAGCGATAACAAAAGCAGAAATGGGCTTTGACAATGAGATAGCAGGAATTCTCAGTAGCTTGGAAGGCTTGGTATGGCCCATGGAAGTCGGTTTATAGAAGGGATAGTTAGTGCAGGAAATATCTCTCCCCCACACCACAAACTGCAGTCAAGGGTCTCCATAACTAAATCCTTCACCTGCCAAAGTAATGAAAGGACCTCTAGGCCCCCTCTTACACCCCCAAAAGCAGTAAAAAGACCTCCAGGCCCCAGACCCTCTTGCTTCCACTCATCCACAGACCTTATATACCCCCTGTCTCTTCCCCTCCACCCACCAAAGTCTTTTAGATGTCTACACCAGCAGGAGAGAGCTAGTTTCCTTCCTTCTGGCAGTGGTGCCAAATTCAAAGAGATGCCACTGACACTTTGTACTATTTTGTTGGGTGTGTGTTAACCCTCAGAACTATTAATGATAGAACATTCAGCATTAATACCAAACAGGGACATTTAAATAATGTTCTTATTTTTAATTTGTGTTAGCATGGCTGTTGGGAATCCATCAATAATGCTAATGCACATTAACTAGGGCTTATGTAATCCATGTTATGGTAGAACCAGAAAACAGTTCCAGAGGTCATTTCTCAGATTTCTATTTAAAGGTGGACACTTTTTATGTGTTAAGATGTACATTCCAAGATTTCCTGCATGGGGCAAAGATACCTTTCAAGGCCTTTCACATTGCTTAGTTTAAGTCCCAGTTTAATGTATTGTCTACAGTAGTGATAGTCTCAGCACTGAAACTCATTAAATTCACAAGTCAATGAAACACTAGGGAAGTTTGTTGGTTTCCAATGTTTCTCTTGACTGATAAGTTGAAATTGATGAAATAAAGTTCTTTACAGCTGAGTTAATTCACTTTGCAATGGTACAAGTGCTTTTTAGTAAGTTTGTGACCTCTTTCAGGTTCTCTTAATTCAGATGGTACAACCAGTTTGAGTCATAAAAACATAAGAAGAACATAGGAACATGCCATACTGGGTCAGACCAAGGGTCCATCAAGCCCAGCATCCTGTCTCCAACAGTGGCCAATCCAGGCCATAAGAACCTGGCAAGTACCCAAAAACTAAGTCTATCCCATGTTACTGTTGCTAGTAATAGCAGGGGCTATTTTCTAAGTTAACTTAATTAATAGCAGGCAATGGACTTCTCCTCCAAGAACTTATCCAATCCTTTTTTAAACCCAGCTACACTTACTGAACTAACCACATCCTCTGGCAACAAATTCCAGAGTTTAATTGTGCGTTGAGTGAAAAAGAGTTTAATAGTGCATTCTTTAAGTTACTGACTTATTTTAGTCTTTATCAAGTTCTTGTTGTTAAAGCAGTTTAATTTGCTTCTTAAATTTAGTTATATCTTTCCTCCCATAGGGTAAGTATTGGCTTCCCTCCCAATTTAGTGAAGAATCAAAAGTAGAATTTATACTATACAGTCGTTATCTCTTACCTCCTTCTTGCAGTTTTCTCCTTAAAACTCCTTAGCGTCCTTACTGTATCTGAAAGGCACAAGTCTTCCTCCTTCTCTCCTGTTCAGTATCATGAAGATAATTATAACTTATCTTCTCCTTATCTTTAATAGATTTTCATGGGCCCAGTTGGGGGTCTACTCCAATTCCTTTCGCCCTTCTCTCCTTCATCCTCTCCTTAGATCTTGTTGATCTCAGGTTCATTTTGCAGGAAGTTGAACCACTCCCAGTTCATAGGAAAGTGAAAAATAACTTAGCTTAACTGAGTCCCAAGTAGTGAGCACTCCAAACTTAAATAAATGGAATGAGAGGGAGGAACTACATTTTCATCCAAATAATATCCTCCATGGAGACAGAAGTTAATTAATCGAAAAATTGGAGCAAAGGGGAATCCACAGACAAAATGGTGCACTGGCTTTAAGTGCCAGAGGGACATACCATTGCTAGCTTCCACATGGGGGAGCAGTATACCCACACCAACTGGTATATTTTTTTTACCTAACTCTGGTAGAGGATTAACAGGATCCCTACATTTAATTTGTGGGGGAATGGACCGGAATAGAGTTCGCCAGATTCTTATCAAGAGGTAAGACCATAGGGATTTCTGCTTCCAAGTAGCCTTCAGGGAAGAGTAAGGGAAGAGTGGGTGGCTGACGGGAATGACGGCTACTGCCTGGAGATAATACCCTTATTCAATAAACATACACATGGTTAATGCGACTCCAACATTGCTCTAAGCTTCAACGGCAAGAGGAAACGTGGAAAAAGATTTGCATTCACAAAAAAAGCGGGGAGTAGCTTGCTTGTTACTGCGGTTACTACCCCAAACCAAATAAGCCTGGTACTTCACTTTCAATGCATATCCAGCATAGCTCTCTGCTTCAATGGCAGGGGAGAAAGACTGATACATCACGCATATCCAGCATAGCTCTCTGCTTCAACGGCAGGGGAGAAAGTCTCATAGTTCACTTTCAATGCATATCCAGCATATGCTGACAGGACCTTGATTCTTCAAAAGGATGACCCAGCTGCAACAGATAGTGAGAGAGCTGTCTTCATGAGGTCTTCATGCACTCCAGATTAGAGAAATATTACCTGGCTAAATCATGGGATGGCCCCACAAGTGGCTTCACTCACCCCCGATGACCACACAGCTGGCCACCACCATGTCTGCCTCCTCCAGATCCCTTCCCAATCCTAGGGCTCAAGTTTTGTGATGCGTCCTCAGCCCAGGCCATTGCTGGATTGGCATTTCAAGTGCAGCATCAACAGGACCAGCTGAATTCCTTGACTGGCCTCCTTCAAGGTCTAACCCATGGTTTGGCTTGGTATTTAGATGCTGTGCAGACCCAACTATCTGCTCCAGAACCAGTTCCAGTGAATACTCCACCCTTTCCTGTTCGGGAATCGGAATTCATGTTTCAGCTGCCATCATTTCCCAGATACAGGGCTGTCTCCAAAGGATGCAGAGGGTTTCTTAATTTTTGCACAATGCCTTTTGAACTTCAAGCATCTCATTTCCCCTCAGATTGCGTCAAGGTGATGTATATACTTTCTTTGTTGGGTGGTCCTGCTCAGGCCTTGGATTCTCCCTTATGGGAATGAGCCGAACCCTTCCTCAAAAACTTCGTGTTTCGTCCGCAGCCATGGAACTCCTTCGTATCTGTCAAGGCACTCACACCATGGGCGAGTATGCAGTGGAATTTCATACTTTGTCTTCCAAGCTTGGCTGGAGTGAAAACAGCCAACCGCCATCTTCTGGCAGGGCTTAACTGGAAGAATAAAGGATGAACTGGAGGCTTGGGACTTTCTACTCTTTATGTCTTGTTGTTGTCCGCCTACTGATGGTGTGGGCCTAGTGGTTCGCCGGCTAGGTGGTGCCAACTGCGCTTCAGTCCTACGGGTCACATCTCGTGACACTACTTGAAATTGGGTAGTTTACTGGCAGTGCATTTGAGGTATGCAAGCTAACTTTGAGTTAGATGCAGGGATTTTCATAACTTTTGTAATGAGTGATTTAGTATGGTAAACCAGAAACTAAAAACATTTATTTAAAACCATCATATATTTTATGCTGCTACAATAAAACTAATTTTCTACCTCTAAAAGGTGTAGGCATTCTGCTCCCTTTACATAAACCTGAGAGGCTTGTAATCTGGTTTAAATAAATCAGATAATCTGTAACTATATGAGAACTCTTCCAGATGACAGAGCAGAGAATAACTACTCTGGTCCCTAATCCAGCCCTTTCCTTCCTGTTGGTTCTTTCCCCCCAGCCCCACCCATACCTCCTGTTCTGCAGGGAACAAGGGCAGAAGGTGTGGTCCTGCAGAGCAGATACGAAAAGAGGAAGAATTAGCACAAGTTTGAAACTTCTGAGCAATCATGCTGATCATCAAGGCTTCAGCCCTAACTTTGATGACTGGCACTACTGCTTACAAGTTTGACATTTGTGCTAATTCAAGCCCTTAATATCATTGAACACTGGTGGACAAAGAATAGCTGGGGGCTGATCACCTGTGAGGGCTGTGGATGGAAAGTCACAGGCATAAGGAGAAGGAAGAGAGAGAGAGGGGAGAGAGAGAGAGAAAGAGTTCACACCTCACCCCTTTACACAGGTCACACCTGGCCCTGACCCCCATCTGCTTCACTTGCCTCACAGTTCCACTTTTTTTTGTCTACAAATTAAGCTCTGACATTAATGGTATTAAGCATAGGTGTTAACGTAATGTCCATTAGTATGTAGGCCCCTAAATGAGGGAACAGTAAAGTGATAAGGTATTTAAACTGACCGTGCTTTTGGGCATGAAGCTAGTTGTACAAGATCTGGAAGCTTCTATACTCTGTTCTACAGAGCCCTCCCTACATTCTTCTTTAGCCTTGTCTCCTTCAAGATATCACAACAACCTCCGAGGGTCAGAAGGGCAAAACACACATCCAGCTCCAGTGGGAGATACAGCCCATGCAATACCCAGGAAGATGAATTATATTCTTCTTCATGTAAAGGGGAAAGCTTTCAGGAGGTTTTCCTGAGGGCAAACAGGTGTTTACCTGTGGACGCATGCCTTCCGAAAACTGCCCTTCCCCATTGCAGGGGCAGGTACGTGTGCTGTCCAAGTGCACAAACTTTTCCCTAGAGTGAAGAAGCCAAGAGAGTACTGGGGGCCATCCCGGAAAAAAAAAAAGTGTGCACTTCCCAGTGAGGAGTTTGCTCCTGCCCACCCTGGGGGTACTTGTGTACCCATGATGCCCACTGAGAAAGACGTTTTCCAAGGGAAACTCCCGAAGGCATTTCCCTGGTAAAAAAAAAAAAAAAAAAAGTAGTTGCTGACTCACAAACTCCCTAGGAAAATGGAAAATTGCCTCACTGAAACATGGTTTATCTTTCTATTTTGAAATGCATTAAAAAGTAGGAAGATAACTGTACCAGTGAGAAACCTGAAGAATAGTTTTAGCCCTAAAATATTTCTGCAGCCTTTTTGTTTCCTGTTCCTCTCATTTAAGATTCTAGCATCTGAAAGTAATTGATCTGCTAGTGAGAGACTCTCAGCCAATATTGGTTTAAATTAAATTAGGGTAAATATACTTCAGAGCTCCAGTACTGTATGTGCTCTTGGACATTTCTGCTTTTTCACAAAATCCCCTGAGGCAGACTAGTCAAATGACTCATGTCATGTCTTGAATGAATAAAACTGTTTCAGATAGCAAAGTTTTTTCAGTTTTCTGCTGTAATAAGCTCACAAGTCTCTAGAGCAAAGGCAGGTCTACAGTTTATACTATATATGACAGCCTGCTAAGTAAACAGTAATGCATGACCAAGTGTGCATTAAAGGATTTCTATGTATAGTCCAGTTCCATTGGGTGGCATTAGGGCAAAATGTCAAGTGCTTTCAACACCTGGGAAGTGTATTTAAGTCTTTGGAGTGTTATTACATCTTAGTACTAAACAGTTTAGGAAAAAAGTGCTGGTCACCATTTTTTGGGTGAAGAAGTACTTTGATTTGTTCTTACTGTGTTTCAGGATTGCCTACAGATATACAGTGGACATATTCAAAGGCATTTATCCAGATAACTTTTGAGCCACACGCCCACTCACCCTTACCCTCGTGCTGCTACACCCCCAAAGCCCTTCCATGCACCCAATACCTCAAAGTGGCACCTTTTTGTGGACCAGGATCGGAGTATGCAGTGATCTTGGGTGCTTCCAGAATTGTTCTGGGTAGCAGCGCTGGATGCGTAACCTATGAGCACAACAGTCCAGTTACACTGCCAGCTTATGTATCCGGTCCTGCTGGCCAGAGAATAGGTAGTCAGATAACTTTAGTGAGTATATTCAGCGGGATATTTATCTCGCTGAATAACCGGGACAAGTTATCTGGTTAAATTGAGCTGAATAACATCAGCTTGCCGGTTTACCAAATATAGAGCCCTATGTGGATAAGTGGGAGATGCTCCAGGGTGGAGTTGAGTTAGCCAAATAACTTATTCGGCTAACTCTAATATTCGGAGTTAGCTGAATAACTTGTATAGCTATCTCTGTGTAGCCTCTGTCCCAGTCAGCTCTCGTGCCCGGGGTGTTACACATGCTGGCAGACCCACGGCATGGCTCCCTCACCTTTCTACAGTGACTCCAGTTTCTGGTTCCTCCTCGCTGGTGGCGGTGGGCCATCAGCTCGGTCCTCGGGCCTCCCCTGGTACCTCCAGCCCTGCCACAGTCCCTGGCATTCCTGGTCCTGCTACCACTTCTCTTTGGACCTGCTACTCGTGCTGCGTCCCTCCCTAGGTACGCGCGCACCATTGATCCTTAAGTAGGGACCGCGGCGGGAACCTAGCTGTGGCCCCGGATGATGTCAACTTAACTACAGTATTTAAATTCAGGCTCTGCTCCCTAGCATTGCCTTTGCAACAGGTCTCCTCGCTGGTAGTACTCATTGCCTCCTAGAGATTCGTCTCATCCCTGCGTTCCTGTTTCTCGTTGTTCCTGGTTCCTGTCTCCTCGTTCCTACCTTGCTTCATTCATCGGATTGACTACATGGACTTTGACTTTGCTTTGCCTGACTTCGCCATTGACTCTCCAAGCCCGGACCTTCACTTTGCCTGACCACGCTACTGCCTATCTCCAGACCCAGACCTCTGCTTCGCCTGACTACGCTACTGCCTATCTCCAGACCTAGACCTCTGCTTCGCCTGACTACACTACTGCCTATCTCCAGACCCAGACCTTTGCTTCGTCTGACTATGCTACTGCCTATCTCCAGACCCAGACCTCTGCTTCGCTTGACTACGCTATTGCCTATCTCCTGATCCAGACCTCTGCTTCGCCTGACTACGCTCTTGACTATCTCCGTGATCAGACCTCAGCCTTGCTTGCCACTGCCTTTGGATTGCCGACAGCCCTGACTCAAACCTGCCCTTGGACGCCTCTCCAGCTTACTCTCTTGACGTGGTTTCTTCAGGCTTTGGCCTACTTTTGCTCGAGCACCCTCTGTCTGCCTCCGTTCCATTGGCGCCCGAGTTTCCAGGACATTACCCAGTCCAGAGTAAAACTGTACCATCTCTCACCTGCTGTTTTCTGGGCTGAACCAACTCTTACTTCAACTACACACAGAGGCCCACTTAAGTCCTGCCAGCCCTGGCACGCAAAGGCTCAACCCGAGGGGAATTGAGGGCTGGTATAGGTGAAGCTCCAGCGGCCTCTGTCTATCAGCCCACTCCGCCTGCCGACAGTGGGGACCTGTAGGTCCTTGCCTATGGGTTGCGCCAACCCCACCTCGATCCAAGGGTCCACCTCCGATGCAACATGGGGGTTGAGGTAGAGGCTCTCTGACAATGAACAGCTTCCTGACCTTCTGGGGTTCCTGCACAGGGGGGTGGGGGTGGGGGGGAAGTAATCTTGCAAGGCCCTTAGGATTTTGTTTTCTCACTGAGGCTCTTCTGCCCACCAATCCAGTCCCTCTGAAATCACACCAACTCCAGATCTGTTCAAAAAATAAAACTCTTTTCTAGTAATTAGTGAACAGGTTCAGCAAAGTCCAAAAGCAGTACACCAGTTGACAGAGCACCACAGTAACAGTCCAAAAATCCAGTGCAAATAATAGAATCTGTCTCTTTCCATAACATTCCACAGAATTCCTCAAAACAGTAAGCTCTTACGGGAAGGTACGCTATCTCCCTGGGCCCGCCACAGTACCTTGTAAGTAGGCCAGGCTATGCACTTTCCTTCCCACAGCTTCTTTTACCCGGCTGAGCTTCTGGTTGAACTCCTTTATCAGGCAGGAACTCCTGAGGACTTTCCTCTGTAGACAGCTTCACTTTGAACTTCCCAAGGGACAATCCTCATACAGGTTCTGTATCTGAAATAATCCTTTCCTTCTTGGACCCTCAGAATCTCCACACATCGCATCTCTTTTCAACACAAACTGGAATCTCAGGAATTTACCACTCCTGGGATTTTTGATCTCTTCCCCCTCTCAGACACCCCTTGGCTTTCTCCTCTCATGCATCCACTCTTCTCAGGCACCAAATGTCCTCTGCAAAAAAGAGACACTCGCTCTCTCAGCCCTGTGCTAAGGTGGACTCCGACTCCCACTGTGTCACATAGGCACAGGAGTTTTATCATCTCAAATGACTAATCCCAATGGGAAGTGACACACCTCCCTAAACACTCCTTATTACCATAATCTCATAACAGGGGCTGACACAAACTGAGGCACTCAGATCAGCTGAGGCTGCTGCTAACATTTTGGTAAAGGGCAACACTGCTAGTAAGGGGCAGAATTTGATCCCCTCCCCCTTTATACCTAGATGTGAGCAAGTGGAGGGTTAGTTATCTGGGATTACTTTAATATCAACCAGAATTGTTCCAAATTCTCAGTCACGGCAAGGGGCTTATGTGGTCCCGGTGATAAGGTTAGGGTTGGTTTAATGAGGTTGAAAGAGGGCTGTTGCAGGGGACCTTTAGTTTAATTCTATTATGCTAACTTGGTGGGTGGGGGGAGGGAAGCTTTTAAGGTCTATGGCCTGCAATGATTTGTAAATATTTGGGGGACTCTTGGCCACCAGGATCAACATTTGTTGCATCAGTTGAGGGATCAGGTGACATTCAAACGTAGCCAGGTATGTTTCAAAGTTATATGAGCATGTTTTCCCGGATAACTTTATTCAAGGACTAGCACAAAGTACCCAGCATGTGTGTGTGTGCAGGAGCTTGTGTCTGGGTGTGTGTTTATGTGTTTGCTGTGTGTGGGTGTGCTTGGGTGTATATGTTTGCATATGTGAGCCAGTGTGTGCGAGTGTAAGAGCCTCTGCACACTTTTGTGAGCTTGCGTGTGTGCTTGTGCATGCTTTTGTGAGCTTGTGCGAGTTTTTGGGTGTGCTTCTGCATTTCTATGTGAGCACTTGTGTGAGTTTGTGTGCGCTTATGCCTGCTTATACCTGTGTGTGGGAGCATGAGAGACAGGGCTTCACAGACAGATCATAATAATTAACACTACCAGACTGTTCAGTTTGTCTGTGTGTGTGCACAGATGCGTTTGTCTGTGTGTGCCTGGGTGTTTTTGCAACAGTGTTTTGCAAACAGAACATATTGTCTTTTACATTGCACCTTCCATTGTTCTGGGCACCACCACATAAGCCATATACGGTATATATAAGATTCAGTGGGATCTTTTCCAGCTGAATATCCTGATAACTTAGCTGGATAAGTTATCTGTTTTAGGGTTTTTTGAAAATTAACCTCACAGTGTTTTCTGGTTCACAGAAAAAGCTTTTAGGCTAGAAGAGGAAACTTGGACCCACTGAACATCTAGTTGTTTTTCAACAACCAATTACGTGAGTATGTAACCTAATTCTTTTTGACTTCATGTTGAACTCATTGTTATAATTTGTCTGGCCATTAGTTGCATGCATTATAGCATGCTGACAGCACAACTTTCAATCAATAAAAAGAACCTCGTGAAAACAGTTTATACATTTCACAGGGCAATTACTTCTTAAAAATTATGTAGTGGAAAGGGGAGGGTTCATATTTTTTTTGGCAGGAACCATCCAGGTTATCTCGTCTTTATTTTTAATCATCAACCAGCCCTCTTTCCACCACAAATAAATTGTCATATGTATAGTCAATGTCATGTCTCCTTCTGATGATGTAATGTGTGACGGGATCAACCCAATTACTGCCTTCAATAGTAAAAGCGCAAACTGTCCACTGACCACATTTGTTATGAGCTCCCCATCTGGTCGGAACTTGGTTTCTCAAACCTGCATGCACAAGCTGATCTCTGATGTTTCTGCCTTTGCTGGTTGCTATAAGCGGAATATCCTGAAAAATGTTGTGTAAGGCCAAAACATGCCAATGTTGTCTTATAGATGCTACAATAGATCATGTGTATACACTATAAGGTAGCACACAAACCAACCTATCATTTTCTTTTCGGGGTTTGTACTGTAATTGAGCAGCACGGTCACTACTTAGCCCACTTATAAGCCTGTTTAACAACTTTTTTGGGGTATCCCCTAGAAAGAAATTTTTGGCTTAACAGTCGAGCCTGCCTTTCAAATTCTACTGTAGTCAAGCAAATGCGTCTTATTCAAAAAAATTGTGACACTGGTAAGCCTTTTTTGAAGGTGGTAGGATGTTGACTTTCATAACAGAGTAATGTGTTCCGGTCTGTATCTTTTACATTGACCGTAGTTCAAATCTTGTTGCCATGCAACTTCACACGTACATCAAGATAAGCTACTTGATCACGGCTCCAATTATACCTAAATTTAAGATGTTTATCTATCATGTTGATTCATCAGCCAAATTGATGTAACTCCTCTACAGACCCCCTTCCAAATAAGAAAAACGTCGTCAATGTATCTATACCATTGCTGTATATGGCCCATCCATTCAGACGTGTAAATACTTTCTTGTTCAAAATTGGACACGAAAAGATTGGCAACTGCCGGTGCCAAAGAGGACCCCATAGGGATTCCATGATCTTGGTGATATAATCGGTCATTAAATTTGAAATAATTGTTGAACAAAACTAATTCCATGAGGGTAATAAAAAAAAACCAGCAGAGGCAGAAACATCAGAGATCGGCTTGTGCATGCAGGTTTGAGAAACCAAGTTCCAACCAGATGGGGAACTCATAACAAATGTGGTCAGTGGACAGTTTGCGCTTTTACTATTGAAGGCAGTAATTGGGTTGATCCCGTCACAAATTACGTCATCAGAAGGAGACATGACACCGACTGTACATCGGACAATGTAGTATATATCATTCTATGTCCATGTCCCAAGATATTTATTTATTTATTTATTAAAGGCTTTTATATACCGACTTTCTTGATACAAATCAAATCAACTCGGTTTACATCGAACTAAGCAGTAACTATAACTAACCAATTAACAAGAGACAATTTAAAGGAGCATAAAGTTACATTATAACAAGGATGCCTTAACTGGGAGTAGGAAATAAAGAAAGGGAGAACAAAGATAAAGTACTATATGCATGGGAGGGAGGCAAGGAGCCAACCTCATGATAGCTTGTAAGCGTGATTTAGCATTTGTTTATTTACATAAGTGATAGAACAATTCTAAGTCAGGCTGTGGGGCTTGTAGTGGAGAAGGCTCGGCAGAACAGCCATGTCTTTAGTTTCTTTTTAAAAGTTAATAGACAAATTTCCTGTCTCAGGTCCGGAGGCATGGCTTTCCAGATGGAGGGGCCTGCGATAGAGAATGTCCGGTCTCTGATGTTTGAGTGGTGTACAACTTTGATTGGAGGAACATGTAAGGATCCCTTGTAGGCATCCCTTAAGGGTCTGGCCATCGAGTGCAATTTGAGAGGGTGTAGCAGATCAAGAGGGATCTGATGGTGAATATTTTTATGGATAATTGTGAGTGATTTATGGAGAATCCTGAAGTTTACTGGGAGCCAGTGAAGATCTTTTAGAATGGGAGAGATATGCTCTCTCTGATTGGTATTTGTCAAAATTCTCGCTGCTGCATTTTGGAGCAACTGGAGAGGTTTTATAGTAGAAGCCGGGAGACCTTGCAAGATGGAATTGCAGTAGTCGATCTTGGAGAACAGAATGGCTTGGAGGACGGATCTGAAATCGTAATGGAATAGGAGCAGTTTGAGTTTTTTGAGTACTTGTAACTTGTAGAAGCACTCCTTTGTAGTGTGTTTTATAAACTGCTTTAGGTTCAAGTGACTGTCAATTATGACTCCAAGATCTCTGGCGTGGGATATTTGTATTTGTAAGTTAGCTTGCGATTGGTGATGGAAGGGACTGCCTTCTGGAGTGATTAGCAAAAGTTCTGTCTTGGAAGTGTTGAGCACCAGGTTGAGGCTTGAAAGGTGATGGTTGATCGTTTGCAGGTGAGAGTTCCATAACCTGAGTGTTGAGTCCAGTGAGTTGGATATGGGGATTAAAATTTGAACATCGTCTGCGTATATATATAGAATTTAAGTTTTAGGTTTGAGAGTAGGTGGCAGAGAGGGAGAATGTAAATGTTAAACAGGGTGGGGCGATAAGGAGGAGCCCTGGGGGACTCCGAATGGTGCGTTAGTGTGAGAGGATTCCTTATTATTGATTTTAACCTTATAGCCTCTATTGCTGAGGAAAGAGTCGAACCATCTAAGAGCTGAACCTGCAATTCCTATGTCTGAAAGCCGGTTTAGAAGGGTATTATGATTTACAGTATCGAAAGCTGCAGAGATGTCGAGAAGAAAAAGCCAGTGTATACTTGATCAAGGAGTGAGGTGAGGAGGGTTTCGGTATTTTGTTCTTTTCGGAAACCATATTGTGACGGGTGTAGAATATTGTGGTCTTCCAGGTAATTTGAAAGTTGCTTATTTACGATTTTCTCCATGATCTTAGCTACAAACGGGAGATTTGATATGGGGCGGTAGTTGTTAAGGTTGTCCGGGTCCAGGTTAGATTTTTTGAGTATGGGTTTGAGGGTGGCCAATTTGAGAGCATCCGGGAATGTTCCTTGTGAGAGAGAACAAGATATACGTTGGGCGTACAAGCAGAACAGTAAAGCAAAGAATGATCGAACATCGGTCGAGATTAAACACTCCCAATATGACAGCTCCACTTGTTTTACACTGTTTAGAAGCTTACTACAAGTTTGAACATCTAAAGTGGGCAGTAATTGATCATATACCCAAAGGGGAAGGAAATCAGTCAGCTAAATTAAACTATTGTGAACAACTTTGGATTTACAAATTGAAGACGGAACCACCCTATGGGTTGAACGAAGAACTGGATTGGGCGTCTTTAATTTGAATTTCGTGATTCTGATTGGTACTCCAGGTATTCCTAGGTGACTTTATAATATGGAGAAAGATGGCAGATAGTCAGACTGCCACTAAATGTGTTTGGTGAGGAGGTGTTTTTGCCCAAATAGGAATTTAATGAGTGACGAAATGGAAGAAGTTTATGATCCAAAAGGAGAATAACTTTTGTTACAAGAACACTGACTCCTGAAGAAGGATTTATTTCGAAACTTGCGCAAGTCGGGTTTGATGATGAAGTACCGACATTAACACCTCATCTTAATCCAGCTAAGTTTCTGTTCTGGGCGGTCTGTGTATTTATTTATTTATTTATTTATAGGTTTTTATATACCGATAGCCGTTTGCACATCGTATCGGTTTACAGATAACTAAAACTTTTTGACAGTGTCATTATACAGAACTTTTGGCACTGAAATCGAAAAGCCCTTCGGGCATTTTTTTTAACATTTAAAAAAACATCTTTTGTCACGATACAAGTACACTTTAACCACGCATTAATTTCACAGTGTTTCACGCAATTGACTTATATAAAAAAAAAAGTGGTGGAAGGAGGGCTGGTTGATTATTAAAAATAAAGACGGTATAACCTGGATGGTTCGTGCCAAAAAAAAACATATGAAACCTCCCCTTTACACTTTACATAATTTTTAAGAAGTAATTGCCCTGTGAAATTTATAAACTGTTTTCAAGAGGTTCTTTTTATTGATTGATTGAATGTTTTTGAATCTCGTCGATGATCCTTTCATTGATTTGGTTTGTGACAGCACAACTTTAGCATCCAGTAAGAAATAATGAAATATGAGTGCAATTTTTAAAGCCATTTATGTAGGTAAAACAGTGTTTTAATTGTGGGAATGGGATCTATGAAAATTGTCCAAAACACCACAAGTGCAGAAGAACTTGTCAAATCCAAATGTTTATTATTTTTGCAAAAATTCATATGGCAACTCCACTGTCAAAATTTTCATGTATAATTCCAATCACAGGTATCCTTTTTCCCCAACCCTTCTTCCACATTTGGATTCTACAAGTTCTTCTGCACTTGTGGTGTTTTGGATTATTGATTGAGAGTGCAGTTCCAGCCCGTGTGGTGTTTGGATCTATGAAAATTGCCCATACTTTGTGATTCTAAAATTTCATGTGCAGCACCTGTAGCGAGATATCAGACATTTCACTTGGACCCATTGAACATCTAGTTGTTTTTCAACAACCAATTACGTGAGTATGTAACCTAATTCTTTTTAACTTCATGTTGAACTCATTGTTATAATTTGTCTGGCCATTAGTTGCATGCATTATAGCACCTGAACAATGCGCAAGTCAGCACATTTAAGAGCCGACGAATGCTAAGAAAAATATGCAAATATTTCCTCTTACAAATGCTTAAAATTAGGTGCACGCAAAAACACGAAGAGGCATATTTTGTGTAATGTGCAAGCGCTGATGTGAAGAGAAAATAGCAGTGCATGTGCGTTTGTACACACATATCTGTGTATGTGTGTAGGCACGCTCATTTTAAAACTATTCCCCCTGTGTGCAAGTGCCTGAGTATGCGCAGCTGGAAATAAAATATACAAATAGCCACATTGTTCAGGTGCTTTAGGCACTTTACTGTTAAGAATATCTACAAATTTGTTGAGATGTTATATACTAAGTAGCAGGAGGAAATATGCTTGCTGCCTGAATGATTCACTCACTGACTAAGCTGATCACTTCAAAAAAGCTATATGATATATCTGAGACCCTGATTGCCAATGACATTCAAATACTGTACAGTTGTTGTTAACATCACAAATACTTGGGATATTCAAGCATCAATACGTTCTCTTATTTATGTATATAGGATCACTGGCTGAAATGAAGAAAGACAGCTACATCCATTTAGTCAATAGTCTGATGACACTAGGAGTCCAGGCAATAAAATGAGGAAAAATTGAATGTGTGTATGAGATGAATGTAGATGCATGAGGCATCTTTATATAGCTGTCTGATTAATGTCAGTTACATCACCTGTCATTCTCTCTGAAATGATCCACTGCATAAGAAAGGAAATACTCTGTTACTATGTGAATGACAAGCAACATAAAAGTAGAACAACAATGTAATCTTGAGGCCACTTTGCTTGAATGTGAACACGTTGCAAGGAATAGCATCTTATATAAACACACACTGCCCATCCTGTTCAAGCAAAAGTTACATAAGATTTGTTATACTGGGTCAGACCAAATGTCCATCAAGCCCAGTATCCTGTTTCCAACAGTGGCCAATCCAGGTCACAAGTACCTGGCAGGATCCCAAAAGGTCGATAGATTCCAAGCTACTTATCCCAGTCCTCTTTCAACTCAGGTTGAGCCCTTGGGTACCGAGGCCGGCAGGACTTAGGTGTGGGTCTCCTCAGTGAAAACGGGTCCAAACGGCAGGCAGAGGTGGAATCAGGAATCCAGGTCAGGGAAGGCAGCGAAGGAGCAAAACGAAAAGCCAGGCCGAAGGTCCAGGCGAGGCGGCAGATGAGCGGAGACGAGGTACCAGGCCAAAACGGGCAGCAGATGAGCAGAGACGAGGAAGCAAGCCGAAGTCAGAACCAGGAGATCAAGCCGAAGAAGAGGACACAGGAACCAAGGACGAGGAAAGACACGAGTCAGGAACAACAAGAACAGTCAGGAACACAGGAACAAGAACCACCAGAACAGGAATCAGGATTAGGAACTGGAATCACAGGAACAGCAACTAGCACTCTGAAGAGAAGGACCTGTTGCCAAGGCAAAGAACTGAGGACTGCCAGGGTTTAAATACCCCTCAGTCCTGACGTCATCATTAGGGGCAGGGCCGTGGTTTCCCGCCGCGGCCCCTCTAAGAGTCCGGCTGAGTCATGTACATGTGCCTAGGGAAGCGCCCACAGCAGGGTGGTTGGCGGCATCCAGGGCCACTTGAAGACCATGCTGGAGGCTGACTCGGAGTCAGAGCACGCTGCACTGGAGGTTGCCACGGCCAGGAGCCCCAACAGTACCTCCCCCTTTACGCCTCCTCACAGAAGGACCAGGCTTGTTGGGGTGCATTGGATGGAAATGCTGAAGCAGGGACTTGTCCAAGATGTTTGAAGCCAGCTCCCAGGAGTTCTCCTCCGGACCAAATCCTTCCCAGGCTATCAGATACTCCCAAAGCCTATTATTGCATCTTATGTCTAGAAGCTCTCTAACTTGATAGACTGAATCTTCTTCAGAGGAGACATCCGGGGTCTCAGGAGGT
The DNA here is from genome assembly GCF_901001135.1 of Rhinatrema bivittatum. NCBI lineage: Eukaryota > Metazoa > Chordata > Amphibia > Gymnophiona > Rhinatrematidae > Rhinatrema > Rhinatrema bivittatum. The sequence goes on from NC_042620.1 coordinate 321,302,788, forward strand.
GTAGAGTGGAACGTAGAGAGTACCAAGGGTTTTAACAAGGACACATGGAAGGAGTTGTGTATCCTTAAGCTGGCAGGCAGGCATAGACGATAGGAAACTGGCCCCAGCTGCTTGCTGACAGAAAATGGTCCAATACATTTAGGAGCCAGTCTCATGGAGGGCACTCGAAGGCGTATATGGCGCGTGCTTAACCATACCTGGTCTCCAGGTCTGAATAGAGGGGCCGGACGGTGTTTGTCCGTAGTCTGCTTGGCAGCATTGGCGGCTCTTTGGAGGTTAGCCTGTGTGGTATTCCACAGAGCATGGAGTTGCTGAGCTGTGAGTTGGGCCAATGGGGAAGGCACAGCCAGAGGAAGAGGCAGTGGAGGTGTTGGCTGCTTACCGAAGACTATCTGGAATGGGGAAGTGCCCATGGCAGAGTGAACATTTATGTTCTGCGAGACTTCTGCCCAAGGTAGCAAAGATGCCCAGTCGTCCTGACGGCTCCCGACGAGAGAGCAGATGACGGTTTCAGGCCCCGATTGATCTGTTCAGCTTGGCCATTTCCCTGAGGTTGGAAAGCTGACATAAAATCGAGTTTTACTTTGAATTTCTTGCATAGGGACCTCTAATATTTTGCCGTGAACTGGGGACCACGGTCAGACATGATGTGCTGTGGAAGGCCATGGAGGCGGAAGATGTGCCAGGTAAAAAGCTGGGCTAACTCAGGTGCCAAGGGCAACTTAGGTAGAGGAGTGAAGTGTGCCATCTTGGAGAACCTATCGACTACGACCCAGACTATCTGGCTCCCATTGGACAAGGGCACGTCCACTACAAAGTCTGTGGAGATATGTATCCAAGGTTCTTGAGGCACTGGGAGTGGTTGCAGGAGTCCCCACAGCCGACCCGGCAGTGGATTCTGCTGGGCGCAGGTCGGGCAGGAGTTGACGTAAGCCTGAATGTCCTGGGACATCTGAGGCCACCAATAGTAGCAAGACAGGAGTTCCAGAGTATGGGCTCTGCCCTGGTGTCTGGCGATGAGAGAATCATGGCCCCAGGATAAAACTTTTCGCCGAAGGCAGAGAGGAACTATGGTTTTCCCCGGGGGTACCATGCTGGTGGCAACAAGGAGAATCCTGGCAGGATCTAGGATATACTGAGGTGAATCGGGTAGATCCTCCATCTCGTGAAGTCTGGATAGGGCATCCACCCTTGTGTTCTTTGATGCTGGTCGATAACGTAAAAAGAAGTCAAACCCTAGGGAGAGGGGGGTGTGTTAATTGACTGTATGGGCATTGAAGCTTGCTTGTTGATTTGCTAGTTGGAGGGTGTTGAAGTGTAACACACCCTCTGACCTGTTTTGTATATTTCTATGAAAACTAATAAAATGTTATACAAAAAAAAAAAAAAAAAAGAAGTCGAACCGACTAAAGAAGAGTGACCAGCGGGCCTGGCGAGGGTTCAAATGTTGAGCCTTACTAATGTATTCCAAGTTTTTGTGATCGGTGTACACTGTAGTGGGATGTTGCGCCTCCTCCAGCCATTGTCTCCACTCTTCGAATGCCATCTTAATGGTCAGGAGTTCTTTATCTCCGATTCCATAGTTTCGCTCAGCTGAGGTGAATCTGCAGGAGAAGTAGGAGCACGGTAAGAGGGCTCCATAACTGGAGTACTGGCTGAGGACTGCTCCCACTGCGATGTACGAGGCGTCAACTTCCACAATGAACGGTCGTGACGGATCCGGGTGATGGAGGAAGGGTTCACGCAGGGTTCACGCAGGAAGGCCTGTTTTAGCTCCTTGAAGGCCTGGATGACCTCTGGAGACCAATGTCTGGCATCTGAACCCTTCTTTGTGAGTACTGTAAGAGGTGCCACGATGTGGGAATACCACAGGATAAAGTTCCGGTAGAAGTTAGCGAAGCCTAAAAAATGCTGTAATGAGCTGAGCCCTACAGGTCAAGGCCAATTCCGAATACTGGCCAGGAATAGACAGGAACACAGGAACTGGAACCACCGGAACAGGAATCAGGATCAGGAACTGGAATCACAGGAACAGCAACTAGCACTCCAAACAGAAAGACCTGTTGCCAAAGCAAAGAACTGAGAACTGAGCCAGGGTTTAAATACCCCTCAGTCCTGACATCATCATTAGGAGCCGGGTAGTGGTTTCCCACCACGGCCCCTTTAAGAGTCCGGCTGAGTCGTGTGTGCGCCTAGGGAAGCACCCACAGCAGGGGGGTCGGCAGCATCCAGGGCCGCGTGGAGACCATGCCGGCGACCGACTCAGAGTTGGAGCATGCCGCGCCAGAGAGCAGAGAGCTCGTTGAGCATTGGGGCAGGTAGGGGGGACCGGCCGTGGGTTGCCATGGCCGGGAGCTTCAACACCCAGCTACACCTACAGTTTTTATCACATCTTCTGGCAACAAATTCCAGAGTTTATTAAGCATTGAGTAAAAAGATTTTTTTTTCCATTTGTCTTAAATGTTTGGCTAGTAACTTTATTGTGTGTCCCCTTGAAAGCATAAACAACCGATCCACTCCAGTCATTATTTTATAGACCTCTATCATATGTCCTTTCAGCCATCCCTTCTAGAAGTTAAAAAGCCCTAACCTCTTTAGCCTTTCCTCATAGGAGAATCATTCTATCTGCTTTATCATTTTGATTGCCCATCTCTGTACCTCCATTCTTTTCCTAATAATTCTTATCATTTTATTTGCTTTCTTAGCTGCGGCTGCACACTGAGCAGAAGATTTCAACGATGACACCTAGATCCTTTTCCTGTGGAGACTCTCAATGTGGAACCTTGCATTGAGTAGCTATACTTTAGGTTGCTGTTCCCTATATGCATCATGTTGCATTTGTCCACATTAAATGTCATCTGCCATTTGGATATCCAGTCTCTCAGTCCTTCAAGGTCCTCTTGCAATTTCTCACAATCCTCTTGTGATTGAATAATTTTGTATTATCAGTGACTTTGGTCTCCTCACTCATTGTTCCCATCTGTAGGCCACTTATAAATATGTTAAAAAGCAATGGTCTCAGTATAGATCCCTGGCACACTCTACTATTTACCTTTCTCCATTGAGAAAACTGACTATTTAGTCCTACTCTCTGTTTTCTGTCTTTTAGCCAGTTCTCAATTCATAATAGAGCATTGCCTCCTATCTCATAATTTTTAATTTCCTCAAGAATACCTCTAAGTACTTTGTCAAATGCTTTCTGAAAATCCAGATACAGTATATCAACTGGCTCACCTTTATCCACGTTAATTCATGTCTTCAAAAAAATCTAACAGACTAGTGAGGCAAGACTTCCCTTGGTTGAATCAATGTTGGTATTGTCTCATTAAACCATGACTATCTATATGTTCAGTGATTTTGTTCTTTATAATAGATTCAACCATTTTTCCAGGCACTGATGTCAGGCTTGACAGTCTATAGTTTCATGGATTATCCCTGGAACCTTTTTTTGAAAACTGGGATTATATTGGCCAGTCTTCAGGTATCATACCTGGTTTTAATGATAGTTTACAAATTACTAGGGATGTGCATTCGTTTTTCTCGAATTAGGAAATTTCAACGAAATTGCCCAATTCGGTATGGTTCGGGAGAACCGAAAAACAAATTAATTTTTTCCGAAATTTTGGAAAAATTCATTTTTCAGGTTAGTGCACACTATCGGGAGTTAGAGAGCACTAACCCAAAAATCAGGGCACCCGGAAAAAAAACACCCTAAACTGTGGGAAAAATGAACTACCATTGGGGGAGGGTCCTGAAATGAAGCCCGACACGATAGCAAAACTCGAAGCACATCTCTACAAATTACTAACAGTAGGTTTGCAATTTCATTTTTCAGTTAATTCAGCACAGTTCATTCAGCATTTCATTTTTCAGTTCATTCAGATGATTTGCTACTCTTTAGTTTGTCAATTTGCCCTATTTCTGTCATGACTGGAGGGGACCAGCTGGATATGGAGATTTCCCCCACAAGGGCAGTACAGGACAAGGCAGGTCAGGACAGGGTCTTCCACCTGACCAAACAACTCCCTCTTGGGTTAAGCCCGCAGGTTCTTGTAGCTGGCAGGACTTTGGCTGGAGCTGGAGATAACCTGGGTTTGGAAGCAGGGCAGGCAATGGAGACAAGGCAGGCACAGGTGGTGAGACAGGAACCTGAGTTAAAGCTGGAACTGGAGGCAGGGGCTGGAACCAGAGGCACAAGCTGGTACTGAAAGCAGATAAGGGCTAGAGATAGGCAGGGTTAGAGATAGGCAGGGGCTGGAGAAAAGGGCTGGAACATGAGGAAGGCCTGAGAATGGAGACAGGGACAGGAACTAGAGGTAGAGCCTAGGACTGAAGGCAGGGACTGCAACTGGAGGTCCACAGGGAGCAGGGGCCACAGGGAGAACCAGGCAGGACAAGACATGACATGACAAGACTAGGATAGGCAGAACCATGAGAACAGGCAAAGAATATACACCACAGGCTAACAGGAACTACTGCAAAGGAAGGTACATATGAGACAAGACAAAGAAGAAACAGAGAAGGATGCCTAAGCAGGCCACAAGGCAAAGCAGAACGAGACTTGTAGACTGAAGGCAACAAGACAGGGCAAGAAGGAAAAGGAGGCCACAGGATATGACAAGAAGGTCAAGGAGGCCACAGGCAAGGTAGGAAGGTAAAGGAGGCCACAAGGCTAGGCAAAACAAGAAGGCTACAGGGGTCATGCAATAGCAAGACAAGGCAAGGTGGGTCAATGCAAGGAACCAAGGTGACTCAATGAAGAGACTCTGAGTTGTGGGAGAGGCGGGATTAAATAGGGCTGGCCTTGCTGAATCATGGAACCATTGAGAAGGTGGCTAGGGTTAGAAAAGGCACGGCTTCATGAGGACCTCTATTGGTAGGGGAGGTGGGCTATCTAATAGCCAGAATTTTTACAATTACATCTCCATGTTCACTGAGATTTTTTTCAGTTCCTCTGGCTCATCATCACCTTTAAATATAATGTCTGATATGAGTATCTGCTTTATATCATCCTCTGTCAAGAGCGAAGCAAAGAATGAATTTAATCTCTCTGCTATGAACTTGTATTCTCTTATTGTCCCTGTTACTGATCATCTAATGGTTCAATGGGTACCAGCAGGCTTTTTGCTTTGAATGTATAGAGTCAATATTGGGGTAATTGAAATCTCCCATTATTGCACTACCAATTTGGTTAGCTTCCCTAATTTCTCTGAGCGTTGCACTGACCATCTCATCATTTTGACCAGGTGGATGGTAGTGGACTAGTAAACTATCATCCTATTAACATTTTTTGGGGAGAAAGTAGCATGTTTTAACAAAGTCCACTGGCAAACCACCTTCCTGAGGAATAGTCAACTTTCCTGTTTTATTTATTATTTATTTATCTAAAAATATTCTATTCCGTGACTTGCAAGTATCTGTTCAGTGCAGTCAGTGTTAACCCTCATAGGCATTAATGCTGTACAATATATCCAGCATTAATACCTAATGATGCCATGTGGATGTTCCACACTTTAAGGTGAATTTTAAAAGCCTGGTGTGTGCAAAAATCAGGAGATATGCACGCAAGCTGGGCTAACGCTTGCCCACCGAATTTTAAAAGCTGCCTAGATGCGCGTGTATCTCCCTCTGCATGCATATCTCTTAAGTTTTGAAAAAGGAGTGGAGCATGGGCAAGGTCTGGGCAGGGAAAGGGCGTTTCAGGGCATAGCCAATAGATGTGCATGTAAATACTTACTGGTACATGCCTGGGTGCACCCCCAGATCCCCTGCCACGTAAATTTACTTCTGCTATGGAGGAGGTGTAAGTTGAAAAATAAAAAGAAAGAGCCATTTATGAAGGGTTTAAAGGGTCTGGGGTAACTGAGGGTAACTTGGGGAGTGCAGGCTATCAAACCAGGAGGGTTTGGAGGATCTAGCTATTAACTAGGCAAATTGGTGGATGAACTGGTGAAATTGGCAACGGCGTGGATGCACGCCCATTTTAAGCTAAAGAAGGTATCCCTTAATAGTACGCGAATCCTCTCTCTGTCAACCTGGTTATTCATATCTACCCCTTTTTTTAAATCCACCATGTCACAGGCGATTAAAAATTTAAAATTTAGGCCATTTTTGTGTGCGTTAGCATCCTCTTCTTAATATTATTGCACAGAAATGTGGTATTAAATGTACAGTTTTTTAGAACACACATAAAGCATACAATTCAAATCTGAAAAATACAAGTGAGATAAAATGTAGTGCCTCGTGGAACTGTGATAAAAATATAGCTGTAAAATTGTGAACCAGCCTTTTCAGCTCAATATTGAGCAGAACCTTTTCTTCACTTGTGGCCCACGTGTGGATTTTATATGCATTCTTGTCCTTTTTTGTGTGTGAGAAAAATGAACTAAAAAGGTTCTTGCAATTGCCTTAAATTAGTGCACCAAGATGAGGCTGAATTCTGCTATGACAGGATCCTCATCCAATATTCCGTTATCTCTTAGATTAGAGCTAGATTTGAAAAAATGTTTGACAGAAAGGCTGACATTCTGAAGGAACACATTTGGTCATTTTATTGTTCTATAAAATATTATCATATGATATGATGTACAAGTAATATTGATTTAATGTTGATGGTTGTAATCCACTTTGTACAATACCTTTGATAAAGACAGAATATAAATTTTGTAAATAAATACATTTTTTTTAAACTTTTTATTTAACAGATTTTCAAACCACACAGGAATAAAAGATAAAATATACAAAATGCTTTGACAAAATCTAAGACAGGCAATACAATCCACAAATCACTCTCAGCCAGGCACGAAACATGAATCTTCAATCTCTTATAATAGGGCCCCAGACAGTTTGATATTTAAAACTTTCATTTCGTAAATCAAATCGCAAATGCTCAATATCTGCTATTGCCCGAACCTGCTCCCGCCAAAGAAGCATCCCAGGACTAGTTTTACAATAGGGTGGCAATGGTAAACTTAGCAGCAAGCAATAACTGACCCACCAATGGCCTGCATTTCCGGGCAATCTAAATAAATACATTTTAAGCAAGAACTTTAAATCAAATGAATGTACTACTATACCCTGCCTTTTTTTTTCAAACCCGCTTTTCTCCACCACCCTAGAGAAAGTCGAGCGTACGCCCTGAGAGGCTTCTCTCTGGAAAAGTCCCACTCTTTTTTTTTTTTTCGGGAGAGTTGCGATTCCGTTCTGCACAATTTCTAAATTCATTTTAAAATACTGCACTACCACCCTACTTTCTAAATGTAATTACGGTGCCCTTTGCTCTAAATTGCAGAACAGAAAACATACCTGCAGAACACTCTATTTTTATACCACCTTAACCTTAGCTTTACCATCGTAATGCACCTGTCTCCTTGGAAACACTTTGCTGTCTTACAGGACAGCCAACTCTTCTCTAAAGTGTTTCTTTGCTTATTTGTGCCCTTGCGCTGATGGCTAGAAAGTCATCCTCCTGCCACCCATGCTTGACATCAGCTGCAGGGGGGACTTGCAGGAGGTAAAACAAGGGGAGGACACCAAAACGTTAGCCCAAAAGACAACAAAAGCATCTCCTACTTGATAGTATTGCACAGAGTCATGGTATTTATTGTACTGGAATAGCAGCCGTAGGCTAACAATACCGGGGACTATGGTATTATTTATAGAAAATACTTGTTATTTTTATGCTCTATGTGCATGCATGGATGTTATTTTGGAGAATTAATCCGTTTTTAAAGATGCATTAGGCAGGTAATATGAGAGAGAGAAAGAGAGGGAGAGCATTTAGGGGAAAGAAAGTGTCTTGTGTTTTTTTTTCCTGCATTTGTTTATTACTTTGAAAAAAAAAAAAGTAAACCTTGACAAAAGCATGGTTTCCAGGTTGCACAAGCAAACAGACCACTGCATCACTTACAAGGTTCTCTACACCTTTGCCTCTGAAAAGTACAGACAGGAAATTCACACCTCATCCTGGCCACATGGAACTCGTACATGGGACTCTGCCTTAATATATGGGTATCATGTCAGGAGCTAGGATTCCTGGTCACCAAATCCATCACTTGCTAGAAAAGTCACAACAGAACTGCATATTCAAACTGTCATAATGCTGAGGGGGATAACTTTCAAACAGCTGGGCGCGCCCCCATATATGCGTGTATATGAACATGTGAAAATCTACACCTGTATTTTATAACCCATATATGATATATGCAGGTCATAAAATACACAGACATGCATCCTGCAACATGTGCATGCATGTAAAAAAAATATAAAACTGCACTTATTCGGATAAACTCTGACTTATACCGCTAAGCAGCAGCACTTATCTGGATAAGTTATGATTTATCCAGCTAAGTCAGATATCCAGATTAGTCTAGAAAGTGCTACTTATTGGCTAAGTCAGATAGCCAAATAAGTCTAAAAAGCACTACCTATCTGGCTATTTGATATAGCCGTATAAATAGCATTTTACTTATCCGTATAAGTAGCAACTTTGCTGCCTGCTTAGTCAGATAAGCCAGAACTTGTCCAGATAAGTGTTGCTGCTTAGCTGTATAAGTTGGAAACTGTTCAATTAAGTGCTGCTTTCAAGATTAAGCTGGTTAAATCAGAATTTCTCTGATAAGTAGTCTACAACTGCTATACTCACCTATTTTTAAGTCTAAAAATATATGCGTGGAGATTTTTCCTGCATAATTTGCCCCTCCCCGTACATCAGCTTTTATGTGTATAAATTGGAAGGTTGACATTCAAAAGCCTTAACTAAAAAGTTATCCGTCTAAATGGCAAAACTGGCATATTGAGAAACTTATCTGGCTAGAATTTAGCCGCTTAAATCAGGGATATTCCGGGGGTGGGCAGGAGGCAGGAGACTGGAGATAGCTGCCTAAGGTAACCGGCTAACTCTGATATTCGTGCCGCTGACTTGTGTCCTAAGTTTGCCAGATAAACATATCCGGCTAACTTCAAGATAGCTGGGTATATTCAGTGGCACAACCACACAACGGAACATACCCTGCTAGTTAGCCGGATATGTTTATCTGTCTAACTAGCTGAGCCGCTCAGCGGCTGAATATTGCCCCAAGGAGATTTTGTAACATGCACGTGGCATTGAAATGACCAGTTTTACCAATTAGTCTACCAGCTCGCCCATTCCATCTGCAGGTCATCGAGGCCCTCCTGGTTCTTCAGCCTGAAGTCCCCCCCCCCCGCCCCATTTCACACAGACCCCTCTCCCAGTCACTATTTCACTTTTAAGATGTTTGCAATCACTTACTCCAGATATAGAACAGGTGTTAAGTATACGCGAGTTAGTTGCCAAATTCACACGCGTAAATAGCCTATAAAATAGCAACAAGTGACGTAAATGTTTTCCCTGCCCATAAATGCCCCTGACCCGCCCCTTTTTTTTTTTTTTTTTACACGTGCAAATTTACTCGCGTCCCTTTATGTACACATGTATTTTGAAGCTTATAAAATAGTATATGCTATTGACGAGCGCATGTGCTGGCTTTTACATGCACGACTCTTTAAAAATTCATCTTTTAAGGTTCCATAAGAAGGCTTCCTGCTGCTTTGATGGAACCAAGCCCATATGTGTGCAATCAACATCCTTGATCACATTCGGGAAGCAAACTCTCTCAGAAAAGCCCCATTGCACCTCCCATCTTTCCTGCTGTGTACCTGGGTAGTAGATGTAGTCAGGTACATAGACAACCATGCCATCCATGTGCAGAGACAGAGAACTGATGGATGCCAATCCTTGTTACTGCCACCTTTACAGTTTTAATGTCCATAGCCAGGCTGTGAATACGGTTTACACTGCAGCCCCAGCATCCATACAACTCCTCATACTGCTTGCAAATAAGAAGTCTATTCTGCCTCTGCTACACATTTCCTATGCACGGCTCCAACAGACAGCTTAACTCATTCCCTACGTGCAGACAGAGGAGGCTGCTTCTTCAACTCCAAACTTTATTAACATGTAGAGCAAACGAGTCTTACTGTGCATAAACTGAAGATTACAGTGAGCAGTGCAGTCTGGGCCGCAGAAATAAGGATAGGTAAAATGAAAATAACCTTCACGATCTCATCATGGACTAGGATCCTTTGAATCCCGTTACTGTATTGCTCTGGGGGCTACTGCATGGGGCTCTTAAGATACTTGCAGAGCATCGTTTCACTCATTGCCTGACTCAGCAGGCAAGATGGCAGCAGCGCGTACATTTCTCCCCTCCTCCTTTTGTTCCCACCAGTCCCAGGACAGGCTGGCATCATTTTGAAAAACCAACCCACAGCACAGGAGCAACCGGGGATCACTCCTGCTCCCTTTGGACTTTGCCGACCCCAAGGGATAAGATGCATCTGGGGGAAGAGGTGGGAGAGATATGGGCAGGCCCTCCAGGAAGCCTTTAGGTTTTTCAGCAGTAGTTTCTTTTGGTAGGGGAGAGGGGCGAAGAGGTGGGGCTGGTGACTGCTTAATGGAAAATGAAACAAAAAGAAAAACAAATTTCGAGAGCACATCCCTACTGCAAACAGAGGGCCCAAAAAATGTACTGGAGGTGGCAGTGTAAAAATATATGCCCCTAGGCTTATGGGGGATTAATACATTTGAGCATATTTCTCTTTGGAAAAATGAAACACAGCCAGCACACACTTTTTGAAAGAATTATTACACACACATACCTGAATTCACACCACAAATAATATCTTCACAGGCAAGAGATTTCATAACAGTGTGGAATCAGACAGGCTCCAAGTTATTGGCATGATTCTCAGAATCACTATTATCATTGCTGTGGCTATTCTTGTAACAGAGCACTGCAGGTGTTCAGAGATTTCATCTTGAATAGTATTATTATTATTATTATTATTTTTTGTTTTTTGTGGGAGGGAGGGCAGTACCTTCTCCTACAACCCTTAACAGAAGGCTTGGGGGTAACCTGTATAGGGCAGCATTTACTACCGTAAAAAAAAAAAATAAAGCTGGCTGAGCAGACTGGATGGACAATTTTGGTCTTTATCTGCCATCATTTGCTATGTCACTATGCTACTAAAAGCAGGGGGGCCTTCTTCCAGGGGGCACATCCCCAGAGGCAGGTGATCACTTGGAAGGCTTCCTCTATCCTCCAACCCCCAAATATACAAAGAAAGCTTTCAAAGAGCATCAGCAGGACAGAGGTGACATGGAGGAAGGGGAAATAATGGCACAGAGTGAGGAGGTAACAGAGGATCTATACCCGAGTACGTCAAAATCCAATCTGCCTTTCTTTACATAAGGTAAATGTATTTTCAAGCCATAGGGTACCACAATAACACAAAGGTCTTTGCTGTCATTCACATTATTAGGGTGGCCAAATACCACTGCAGGCATTCAGATGCTGAACTACAGTCTGAGCCTTGAAAGCTTCTATGAGCTGACCATTTGTTTTGGTTTGAGTGGAAAGCTTATATCTGTGAGGTCTGAGGCACCAGCAGTGCACCTACTCTACAAGGTGGTCCTAGAGGAGGAAATAGCCAGGTGATGATGCCCTTCTGTGTCAGGTGGTCCAAATTCATCCATTGGTCACCCTTTTCTGTACTCTCTTCTCTCCCCAGCCATATCCTTTTACATTGCTCTTTGAAGATTCTTACTGATGTTTGTTATTCTTACTGATGTTTGTTATTCTTACTGATGTTTGTTTAGAACAGATGGTTCTAAACAAGCATTCATGTCAGTTTTCTGCTGTCCTGGAGCTCTGCTCTCATTTCTCCTCCTCTGCTGGAGGAGTAGCTCTCCCTCTTCTTCTCTAACAAACACCTGTCATATACCTAGCAGGAGGAGCCAAGAACAAAAATGAACTGAGCATAATCAGTCTTGCGTGATGATGTTATTTAGCTTTTCCTTGGTATGTAACAAATTCACACTATTTAGACAATGCTTGTTCAAGTTTCTATGCACAATAACAGCATGAGAGCACTATTGGGAAGATATTTTTACTGCAACCATGATATGCACTTTTGTTTGCAAGTATTTAGCATAAGTTTTATTTTATAAGACTCGATACGTTGCTAATTGAGGGTGCAACAACAGGGATGCTCAAACCAGTCCTCGCCCTCCCCAGCAGTCAGGTTTTCAGGACATCTCTAATGAATATGCATAAGATTTATTTGCATGCACTACCTGCTATGGTTGGAGGAGGGGGGGCCAAGGACCGATTTGAGCACCCCTGTGCTACAATATTTGTTTTATCTACCTAAGGAAGTATAAATTGTCTTGTAATAGGAGTTCATTAACGATATCCAATATGTTAATATATGTTATCTAACAGCTTTTTTATAACTTATTTTCTTAAACCAATAAGTGACCTGTTGGCATCCCTTTCTTGGTGCAGGACAGCTTCTCTCTGAAGTATCACAAGAAAAAAGATGGGAAACTGGAGGACAGTCTGGTAGGTACCTTAGCCCACAGGGAGAGCTGTGGTGGTGAATAGGATTTGTCACAGGACAAATACATACCAGTGCAGATGTTTTGCATGCTTGCATGGCAGTATATGTGTGTGTGTGGTTGCAAGTGCGGTTTCATGTATTATTTGATTGCAGTGCATGCTTGTGTGACAGCATGGCCAAGCTGGTCCATGGTGTGTGCATGAGTCTATTCATACTGTTGCTAAATCACACACCATGTCTAGGGGAGTACTGTCTACACTGTATGACTCAATGCTAGCTACAAATAGTTTGCTAGATGATTTCTGTGCATTGGGGGGAATGTTTTGTTCTTTACGCTGATCAGCATTTTATACCTTCACTTGTCCTCTCTTGAACTTCTCCTTTCCCTTTCTGCTGCATCATGAGATGTAATCATTTATATTCAGGTCCATATTCGGGAGTGCGATGCAGCAGCACTGTCAGAGTAACAGTGGATGCCACCGAGAACAGTATGAATGTTCCATGCTCCCGGTGGCCTTGGCAGACTTAGGGGATAAGGGGTTGTGGGTAGGAGGGAGTCTGGAGCCTACATAGCAATTTCAATATTGGAACTGGGGAGGCTTTTTGGGGCTGCTATGTTCCACAACTTGTTTTAATTCTTTTTGGGGGTCAGGGGAGGGAGGGGAGCTGTCGAGCACTATACCCCAATATAATTTGGCCTGCTGACTCAAAAGGATTTTTATGTGCTTAACTGACTGTATTTTGAATATAGATGGTTAATGATAAAGTTATCTGGATAAGTTTTGCCTACCCTGGAAATCCCCTGGCTTATCTGACTAAAACGTTAGAGGCGGACAAACAGGTGGCAAACTTAAAAACCTGGGGTTTGCCCAGGTAAGTGCCAGCTTAGACGGACAAATCCTTTTGAATATGGACCTCTTTATTCTTACTTTGCAGACTCTTCTGACAGCCATATCTCCTTGTGTTGTTCTTTTCTCTGCTGCTGTTGTTTCTTTCCTGTGCCACGCTCTGATCTGTCTGCTTTCTGTGCTTCCCTCTCTGTATTGTAGTTAAGATGGGTGCAATCCTTCGTTTGATAGGTTTCAGTCCTGCCTTCTCTGGCAGCCTTACCATAAAATGCTGGTGCTCGAACTGGGAGCTATAGTTACAGTTCTATGTATATTTAGCAATAATAAATAAGTTGCACTAAATAAACAATACTTTTGCCTGTTTACTTATTTTAAGAAAAAAATCTATATTATTATGAAAGACATTGAACAAGCCTTTCCTGCTGTCTCTAGGCCTGAAATTATTGGGCTACAGAAACAGACTGATTGACGTTGCTTGATGAGAGTAAATTGGATTTCCTTCTCTGTAAGGCAAGGGCAACTTGCCTTACAGTTCAAGGGGGAGTTGCGCTATATTGATGTCTGAACCAACTGCAATTGAGGAGGACGTGGTCAGCTGTTGGGAGTTCGGGTCTTTGAATTCTATGTTTAATATGGCTTTTGATATATGTTAGTTTAGCTTATTTATTTGTGTTTTGTATGTTTGTCATTGTATTTAATTCATTGCACTGTATCTGATGTGATAAGTGATATATATATATATACACACAAATAAATAAATGATTACTAGTAGTAGTAGTAGTAATAGTAGTATAAATGTGTATGGTTTGAAGGAGGAGAGGGATGTATATGTAATAAACTTTTGTGTTATGTTTTTGGCCTCCATTCACCAGGATGCCTACCAATTAAAATGGTATGGGAGCTTCTGCACAGTATGTATGCTTGTGCAGCTTTTGCAGTAAACTGAAGTGACTAAATTAAAATCTATACTGTACTTATTTTATACACTTTTTTTACTGAGATGGATAGAGATACATAATCCCCTCCATTGAAACATTCCGCATTAACTTAATGTTTGGAAAGGTTTTCTAAAGACAAAAAAGTGTACAGTCACTTTGCCAGCATCGTTGCTTTTAAAGAAAATCTGTATTTGTAACCTTACTTGGCAATGAAACGCTGCCAGTTATTCATAGGCAAAATTCAAAGATGACAAAAAAGTTTGATGCTGCTCACAACAGCACTTATTGCTATTTACGTTTCATGTATGTGCAGGAGAAATGTACAAGGTTGCTAAGGAAACTGCTTACACTGATAAAAGGCTCCAAAGAAATCAGCCTAACCTCCTTCAACTTTTCATGTTCTCAGCTCCCTAAAATCACTAATTGTCTCGAAAAAAACACATGGCACGGGGAACTGTGCGACAGCAGCAAGGAAGAATTCTGACTTTCTACTTATTAAAAATAACAAATATGTGCAGTTACAGTGCCTTTTTCCAGTGAATATAAATTGATCTTCTGTGCAACAAAAATCGTCAGCTGCATTGCATATTTGATAAAAGACATTAAAGTCTTTCTTTCCACTCCTATTCCTGAGATTCTGTGGAGCTCTGAGATGGGGAATAATTTTTATTGGACCTGCATAATGTAGATCATCACTTCATAAAGTATCTACTGAAGAAGATTTATTTCTCTCTCTCTCTCTTTCTTTTCTTCTCGCTGTCTCTTTCTTGTTTGCAGATTTAGAGATTTCCAAGGCAATTTTATTTAATGATGAATACAAAATTAATGAAGGAATGACACACTATGAGCATCCACTAAAGCGGCCTTCCACCTGAAAGCTGAAGATCTATTAGACTGAAATACAGTTTGTTGGGGTATGGGGACCCCCAATTTGCCCCTTACTAGTGGAGTTGCACTTAAGGCCTCAGAAGCCTCTGGTGTTCCAATAATGTAAAGTCAGTGGTCTTGACAGACTCAGTGCAGGTGGGGGCGTTTTAGGAGGTTTGATACTCCACGGTGGGAGGGACCTTATTCTTGATAAAACCATTGTGCCCATGTGACGCAAACGTGGAGGGATTTGGAGTCGAAATCAGATAAGCTAGTCTGTCCACTGCGGTCTGAGGATGCCACCTCCCCATGGAGTGGTACCGTTGTGTGCCTTCAGTACTGGTGAGGTATTTCCTTTTACAGGCAAAGTAAGTACTGGGCGTGGGATCCTTCCCATACTGAGGAGGGTCTGGAAGAAAAGAAGAATTCCTGTCCAGTGAAGGGGACCGAGGCCCAAAGTCATCCAGGAAGGAAAAGGGAACTAGGGTTCAACCAGGGCAACCCTGCGAGACCTGAAGAGAAGACGTTGCCAGGAGGCACAGGTATTCAAAATTCCACATCTGCCTTGAGAGAAGCTTTAGAGAAGTGTTCACGAAGAAAGGATTTTGTCGTTGATGGGAACTGAAAAGGGAAGAAACTGCCCATATTAGGAAGGAGTTTCAAGGAGTTGCTGATTAGCCAAAAGCTCGAGCGAGTGGGAAAAGTTGCTGTGATATCGGAGAAGAGCAGCCTTCAAAGCAGGTACTTGGGAGAGCCCCGAGGGAGGAAGGTTCCTGTCCAATGAGTTTACCTGTTTGGGAGAGCAATTGCTTAATGATGCTCAAAAGGGACTGAGATTAATTTTTTTGTGCTGCTTTGGACTAGGGATGTACAGGAGAAAAAAAATTGTTTGCGTTTTTGGTTTGTTTTCGGGAGATTTTTTTTCCCATGAATTTTGGTTCATGGATTTGCTTCATTCATGATAAAAAAATCAAACAATTAACCCCCCCCCCCACCCCCCAAAAAATGGAAAAAACAGAAAATGAGGCCTCCGGGACCTCCTGCCTGCCCGGCCGAAAAATGCCAGGGCCGGGATCCCCCCCGGCCTCCACTTGCCCGGTTCAGTGGGGATCTGCTAGCTTCAGCCTAGGCCCAGGTCAAGGGCACAGTAGGTCACTGTGACCTTGGCCTATTCAAGGCCAAGACTTTGGCCTGAACTGGATGTCGGATCCTGATGCCTGGACCTCAGCCTAGGGAACACCACGACCCAACCCGGAGGCTGGGTCATGACACTGGGGCCTTGGCCTATACCCAGACCCAATGCCACGACCTGACCTAGAGGTCAGGTTCCAGGCCTGACGCCGTGAGGCGACCTGGAGGCCGGATCCCGATGCTAGGCCTCGGCCTGGACCCAGGCCCAACACCATGATGTGACCTGGAGACTGGTTCTTGATGTCTGGGCTTCAGCCTAGGATTGAGCCCAAGCCTTGAAGCCCAGGCCTCAGAGCCTCTTCTTGGTCCTCTTTGCTTTTTAGTATTTGCAAGCCAACTGACGCTGTCAGCTGGAGTCACGCTGAAGTTAACTCTGGTTAACCCCAGCAGACAGGGCCATTTTGTTGTACGGCAATGCCTCCAGGTTGGGTCGTGATTTCGGGCCTGGGTCCGGGCTGAGGTCCCAACATCGTGACCCAGCCTCCAGGTCAGGACGTGGCATCGGGCCTGGGTCCAGGCCAAGGTCCCACAGTTGGAAACTGCCTTTGGGTAGGTTTTAGCATCAGGCCTGGGTCTAGGCCCCAGCATCAGGCCCCAGACTTCATTGGATACCTGACAAATAAGGTAAGGGTTTTTTTCTGTTTAATTTTTGGGGGTCTGGCATGGGCCTGTGCCTCTGTCAAGGCCCTGGCATCACACTCAGGTCTACGCTGAGGCCCCTTCTTTGGTGATTTTTGTGTTTTTGAGTGGGCTGATGAGCAGAGCCGCCCCAGTAAGGAAAAAAATCTAAGAGCTTTGAAAGTGAGATCCCTTTTCCTCCACCAATCTAATGCAGGAGCCCGAGAGGCTATGGGGCCTAATCTAGGCCATGAGCCCCTGTGCCTAGGACAAGATTATGATATGGGTTACATTAGCTTGCTACAAAGAAATTACCTCAGAATAGGGTGAGGCAAATTTTTGCCTTTGATAGTTCATCAGCTGAAAGCAAGGGAGTTATGTTTAATATATTTTTATTGAGTGAAGCATATCAGAAAACACAATCCAGTCATCATTGAAACAGCAAACAGAAAAACATAGCATGATGACCCCACTAGAAAACAATGGCAGAACACTCTTTTCACCTTACACAAAAAAACCCCGCTACCCCCCTTCCCATCCCACCCCTAACCAACCCCCCCGGAGACGTAATCCCAAACAACAGTGACCAGACATTTCCCAAAGTGGACGCTCAATCATTAAGAGCCAAACTGCGCGCTCTATGGGGCAGAGACTGTAAATATATGTCCCATGTATCCAGAAAAGTCTTCCGCCGCTTGGGTGAAGAGCGAGCATAAACGGCATCCATCTGAAAGCAAGGGAGTTATATAAGATTTAAAAGTTAACAGTACCGTATTCTTTAAATTGCTCTTTCTGTGAACTGGGCATGCACTGCCTTTTCTTTTCACAGCACGCAGGGAAATAATTTTGAGGAAAGGGATGCCTTAATGCCAGAGTATGTTGAGAGGGCAGCAGCTCCTTAAGAGGCAGGAAGCAGTGGAGGCACCTCTGCACCAGCTTACTCAGCATGTAGGCACATTATTCTTGACTGGCACCCCAGTTGGTGGAAAATTTGGTCTTCATTAAGATAAACCTCCCTCTGATGGGTTTTCTCAAATTTCCATGTGAGTGGCAGGAGGACTGAGTGCACACTGAACCAATGGAGACCCTTTCTGCACAGCTCCTTGGCTGTGTTGCCAGCTGTGGCATAGCCACTGGTGGGCCTGGGTGGGCCATGGCATCTCTGTAGGGATCCTACCCCCCATGGGCACAAGAGCAGAACCACGGCAGCATACTGAAGATCTGCCCATGAGACTTCCTCGCCCGCCCCCCTGCGGGCTGAAGAGGACAACGATGATCAAACAGCTTGGTGAAGACCAGGCTGAAGAATATTGCAATGATGTGACAGGCCACAGGAGGTGAGGGAGGCAGGCTGTGAAAGGGAAGGGAGGAGGAGTGAGAATGTCTCACTCCCTCGTCTCTCTCCTCATCCCTTACCTTTCCATCTGCCTCACTCACTCAGCTTCACTTTCCTTCCCTCTTACTGAGAAGGGAGGGGAGGAAAAGGGAACTGAGCTAAATAGGTGGAAGGAAAGGGAGGGGATTGTGAATGAGAAGGAAGGGGATTAGTGAGAGGGAAGGAATGGAAAGGGAATAGAGGAGGAAGGAGAAGGGAGGGAGGGAAGGAATTGAAATGTAGGAGGAGGGAGAGGGAAGGAAAGAGAGTAGTAGTAAGAGGGAAGAAAAGTGGGTGAGAGAGAAGAGGGAAAGGGAAGGGGAATGAGTAAGAGGGAAGGAACAAGAACAAAGTAGGCAGTGAGAGAATGACTGAGACTGCTGGGGTGGAGGGGCAGTGAGGGCTGAGTGTGAAACTACTGGAGATGGGGGCAGTGAGGGGGTGAGTGTGATACTCATTTCTCTTGTGTGTGTGTGATTATAGGCGTGTGTGTGTATATGTGAGAGTGCATGACGGGGTCTGTGTTTGTGTGAGGGAGCCTAAGTGTGAGAATCTGTGTGTGTGTGATGGAAAGCATATGAGAGTGAGAGCCTGTTGTGTGTTTGTGTGCATGAGAGAGATGTTAGGGTCTATATTAGGTGTTACCACCCAAGAAAAGGACCTGAACATCATAGTGGAAAATACTTTGAAATCCTCTGTTCAGTGTGTGGCGTCAGTCAAAAAAGCAAACAGAATGTTAGGAATTATTAGGAGAGTGGGAGCTTTTTGTGAGAAAAGAGAGAGCATTTGAGAGCGAGAGAGAGAGTGTGAGTGTGTTTGTGTGTGTACGTGCATTTTTTATGTACGGTATTTGTATTTTGCTCTTTTTTTTTTTTTTTTTTTTTTTTTTTTTAGAGTTTCTACTGTTCAGAGTCTGGTTTCTTAGGCTTTCTATTTTGGTTTTCTCTGCATCTTTTCATTTCTAATTTGCAGTCCCTTATTTCTCTGTTAGATAAGGGTTGGTCTGTGTTCTGCCAGTGTGTGACTGAGGGGCAGTGTTTCTATTAATGAGTATTTTCTCTGTAGGGATTTGTACCAGTCTGGCTTGTTCTCTTTGCCTACCAGTAGAAGGTGTATTAGTGTTCTGGGGCCTGGTGTAACATTTGTATTGCTGCTTCTTATAAATAAGAGTGCTGTTTGATTCCTGAGCATTAATCAATTTTTCCCTCTCCTATACATATTCAACGGCTACAAATTGGCACTTAATATTTGATTTTGATATGTTTTTTGATTTAACTAGATTCTTTATAATTTATTAACCTTTTATTTCATTTTATTACTATTATGAGATTTGTGTAATTTTTTAGGTTTTTATTTTTATGTTTTCTACATTTATGTAAACTGTTTTGACTAAAGTTTTTAAAAGCGGTAAAGAAAAACTTTCATTTAAATAAATAAACAATGCTGCGATTTTATGCAATGGCAAGGTTCTAGGTGTATTTTTTTTTTTTGCAGGGGTTTGCGTTACTTCACACAGGGGCAAAATGACGCACGTCTATCCATGTACGCGTGGTTCCCGGTGCGAGAACATGGATGAGCACACACGCTATAAAATCCAATACCCGTGCACACATGTGTCCAATTTGGTATCGGCGCATGATTGAGCGTGCGGGTGCCCACTCGCGTGCGCGGGGGGGGGGGGGGGGGAATTTCTTAACACATATGCGGCCACATGATCGGGCCTTTGCCCAGTTCCCTATCCTGCTAACTTTACTCCCTTTCCCCCTCTCCACACGGACCCCTAAACCCTCCCTAACTATCCTATTTTTATTTATTTTTTTTAGAATTTACCTGCTCCTCTGCCAGCACGCGCTTCACTGGGTCAGCACAAGATGGCGCTCCCCTGCTCCAGCCCCCCGGGCTCGCCCCTTTTTCAAAACCCCAGCTCTTCCGCACGTACCAGGAGATACGCGCATGGCTGGGCCGCTTTGAAAATGCTCTCGGCGCACGCTCGGCCCAGCCAAGTGTGTATCTCCCAGGATTTCCAGGTGCCTGGTTTTGAAAATTTAGTTGAAAGTGTTTCGCAGAGGAAGGAGTTTGTTTCGCTGAGGTGATACCGGAATTTAAATTTTTTTTTTTTTTGGTTTTGCATGTTGGGTTGTAATGTGAACAGTCCTAGTTCTGCTCTGCACTCGTTCTTATGATTAGTGCTATTTTATTGTAGTTATGAAGATCTCTGCCTTTCTAGAAAGAGGATTCATGAAAGAATACATTGATATTTGTTTTATTACTTGATTAATTGGGTCTGATGTTTGCGGTGTTTGCTTTTTCCATTATATTCTTGTGTATTTATAACCTACAATAAAATACAGATTAGTAAAGCATATATAATGTTGGTAAGTGCATGAAATAATTAATTTAAAATATTTTCAAGTTTCACTCATGATGCAAAACAGCTGTTGCAAACGACGTAGAAATTCTTTGTCACGTGCACTCTAAGGCATTATTTATGGATAAGAGTATAACTATTAGGCTTCAGACCTGTATGCCTACTGCCCACCCATGTTAACCTTGGTCCTCCCCCCCAAAAAATCAGTTCTGGCTATGCCACTGGATGCCAGTTCCACTCCTTATTGCTGCTGCTCAGCCTGCTCCTGCTACCCCGACTCTCTTTTGGTAGCACTGGGATATTTTGGCCCCCAGACCCCCTGGACTCTTGATTCACTGTTGCTGCTGACGCCCACTCTGCTCCCACCACCCTGCCTCAGTCTTGCTTCAGTGCCTTGCTGTGTTTTTATGCCACTGTGCTTCCTGGAACTCAGTGCTTTGGAGTTTTTTTGATTGAACTCTTCTTCCTGACTTACAGCTCACTCTATGCTTTGGGATGCCAATGCCTTGCTCTGCACCTGTGCTTTGGGGTTTTAGTATCAGTGATCCTGCTGCTTTTTCCCCCTCTTGGTGCCTTTCAATGCTTTTGCCTCAGATTTTACTCAGTGCCTTGGGTGACACAGGCTAACTGACATCATGATCCAACCAACTGTTTGAATCCTGCTGATGTACTGCATAGACCTTACTCATTTTTCTCTAATAATTGTATGCCCTCTTTAACTATTCAAAATTCAAACCAAATTCCCTTATGGTACTTGCTGACTGTTAGTCTCCTCTGGAGCATCCAAATAAAGACATTCAGAATCAAGCTTCTGAATGCCTATCATGCATTTTGGCTCGACCAAACAACATTGTGAAGGAAATGACAATCTTGCAAATACCGTTACCAAGATGATCCAATGCTTTCCCCGTGCTGCACCTCTGGGGCACTTGGGGTCTTCATACTACTGTGCTGGGTGTGTCACTCTGCAGCACTCTATGCCTTGGAGATTCTTCTTCCTCCCTTACCCCTCACTCAGGGGCCGGTGCAATAAAAAGCGCGGAAAGCGGGCGCTGAAACGTCAGTGCCCGCTTGCCTAATGTGCGCATGGGGTGCCCGTTTTCATTACTGGCAGATGGCCGGTTATGAAAACCGATGCAGAGTTTACCGGCGTCGGTCTTCATAACTCGGCGGGTTTTTTACTTAAATAAAGAAGTACAGAAAAGCAGTTTTTTCTGCTTTTCTGTACTTCTTTTACCTGCGCTCAGCTATTAACACCTGCTCCAGGCAGGCGTTACTATCTGAGAGCAAAATGTGCGTCTGAGATGCACATTTATCTTTTTGCATGCAGAGTGAATGAGTAATAGGCTCATTCACCTGCATTTGCATTTGCTAATCCACCCCCTATTGCATTAGGGGGTGGATTAGCGCCTATTTAACCCGCGTCGGAGTGCGGGTTATACAGTTCGCTTGGCTGAGCGCACTGTATTGCATCGGCCCCTCAGTGTCTTGGGATGTCTCTTCTTTTTGCTCTGCTCTGCAATCACTGTCTTTGGGGTTGATGTCAATACTCCTATTATTTTGTGCCTCTCTTAGTGCCTTTGGGTGCTTTTGCCGGTGCTCCTGCTGTCTTCAAAGTTCTTTTAAAATTCCCTTACAAACACTTACTTACTCTTGGTCTCAGCTGTTATTTGGTCTTCCATGGATTTTGCCACCCATTTTTGGCTGCATTCCCAAAGAAGTTTCCAATGTCTGGCATGGAATAAAACAAACCCCCCCCACCACCACCACCACTATCGTACAATTGGTTAAGAGGTAAACTGGAATAATAATGATAATCAAAATATAATAATCCTCCTTCCCTCAAATTCAAACCACTAGGTTCTCTTAGGCCCTAATAAAATGACTTTCATACTAGGCATTATCGGTTCGTGTTACCACACTTATTCTCAGCCTTATATGTAATCATCGGTCATATAACATTGACAGTTCATCATTTCTTCACTAGCTATTTTATGTATATTTTTAGTTTTTCAATTGCAATTAAAATACTCAGTCTCTATTATCTAATAGAAAAGTCATAGAAAGGGACTTAGCGCCTAAGAGAGCCTAGTGGATTATTATATTTTGATTATGGAATAAAACCATACATTCATCTCATTCTGATTTCCCGCATTTACAGGCCTGAGATAAAAACTGTATTTATTTGTTTTGATTGTTTTTTCTACATAAGAAAGTGCTTGTTGAGAAGGTAATATTTCTGTAGTGAATTTAAAAGAATTTTAGGAGTGCTATTTTTGCTAGATAAACAAACAGTCTTTGGAGGTTGTGATACCTTTCCAGAGGACCAACCAAACAATGCTGCAGTACGCACCTCTGCTCCTGATGTCCTGCCCCTTTCGCAGTGCATTGGGTTGTTCATACCGGACTTCATGCTCACTTCTGGTGCTTTTCCCCCCTCTTGCAGTTCCCTGGGGGTGTTATTTTTCAATCTCCACTCCTGCTCCCTTGCTCCTTGCTCAATGTCTTGGAATATTAATTGCCTCAGCGGCTTCAATCTTGGCCCTTGCTCAGCGCCTTGGCAATTTATGCCACTGCTCCTGCTACCCTGCACCTCTCTCAGTGCCTTCGAATGTAGATGCTACTATTCCTGCCACTTTGCCCCTTACTTGGAGACAGAGTGTCATTATGTTGTCAGCTGCTGCTGCCTTCTTCATACCCCCGCTTCTGCTCCCTGCTTCTTCATAACTCCACTTCTGCTCCGCTGAATTTACCCTGAGGAGGCAAAACTCATCATCTTTTGGCCAGCAGTCCAGCTGGTCAAATTAGCATTTTGCCCCTATTTTAATGTCTGAACCACTGTGGACCTGCTCCAGGGATTTTCTCTGGCTTCTCCCTGCCCAGAGACAATATGTTCAGTATCTTTCAGCTACTAGATAGTTCAATTATCTAGTTCTTTTGCCCCTGTAACCAGGCTTAATGGCCAATTTGCATGTGAGGACCACTACAGACCTTCTTCATAGGTTCCTCTGTCTTCAGCTCACTCTTCATGGCGTTTTGCCCCTCTTAGGGAGCCTTGGGGGGTTTCTGTCACCGTTCGTGTTATTTTTGCCCCTCTCGTGGTTCTTTAGTCTGTTCCTGCCTCTGTTTGGGCTTCTTGATCCCTGTCATGGAGCCTTGGGGTGTTCCGGCCACCGGTGATGCCCATTCCTGGGAACTCTCCGGATTTGGCCCGGAGACTCCGGAATTCTAAAAGAATTACCGGATCTCCGGGCCAATACTGGAAATCTCCGGGTGCTGCAGCAAAACCAATCTGCTTGGACCTGGAAAAAAGAAAGGACCATCTTTGGTCTTGCGCAGCTGAAAAAGGAGGCACTCAACAGTGATTTCTACCATCTCCAGACCTTTTTAACTCTTAACTTCCCTTCCTCGTGACACCAACTGCTCCTGCACAGCCTGTTTCCTGTATCCAGCCACTTGCCCACCCCATCCTGTTTGCCTTGGCCAATCGACATCGCGATTTCCTGCCCGTGCATCAAACGAGGAGTAAGAAACAGGCAGCGTCCACTTCTGCAGCACAGGAGGAGAAGGTCAGGAAGAGGCTGCTGCTGCTCCAGGAGTCCAAGTTAGAGTCTGCTGTTGCTAGTGTGTTTTGAAAGAGGGGGGAGAGAGGATGATTGAGCATGTCTGTGAGAGTGAGTGAGTGTGTATTCATGTAGGAAGAAGAGATCTGAGAGTGCATGCAGGTGAGTAGGAGAGAGCTGAGTGAAAGTGAGCATGGGTGTGAAAGTGAGAGGGCATGTGTGTATGGAAGAGGGAGAGACATGAGTGAGTGAGTGTGTTTGTGGGTGGGAGAATGGCAGAAGTAAAGGTGTAAATGGACATGTGAGAATGTGAGAGAATGAGCAGTGACATAAGTGTGAACATGTAAGAGTGTTTATGAGAGCAAGTTTGTGAGCATCCGGTCCCACTGTGCAGTTGCCCTCCACCTGTCATCGTCCCCCCCCCCCCATCCCTGCTAATCCATAGTAATCTCAGGGTGACTGGACGTCAAACGTTCCCAGGTATGGTGATGCCACTTTACCCTGTTCTTGGTATTCCTGCACTGCTTTTCCCTCTGCTGATGATGTCTGCCCGCATGTTTTATTAAAATTGGATAGAAAACCCCAGTGTTAGAGTCCAGAACTAGAATATGTTGCTTCCTACACGACTTTAATGGAATTGAAGTAAAAGACATAACAAAATAACCAAATTAACTTTGGAACTGGAATAAATTTAACAACAGAAAATGGCAAGTGAAGTGAACACACTGTTTTTGTTTTTACATGCACAGCCCTAAAGAGCAGCACTGGAAGAAATTCTGGAAATAGCTTTGCTTTGGTTTTAGCCATGGGAACCTTGTGTTGTACTCAACCTATTCACATCAGGGGCTGTAATAGATAACTGGGAAACACCAAAAATAAGAGCTACGAATGAGACGAGATCATATTAGTAGAGAGGTCTTGCGGAGATTTTAAGAAGAAAAGATTTTTTTTTGGAGGTAACAGATGAAGAAACAGAAGTGGGTATAATCATAGAAGGAGTATTAAAAAAACTAGACATATATCAGTGTTCCAGTGATGACCCATATAACAAAGCCATAATAAGTTACAGGAGATAAAAAAAACCTTCTTTCAGGGGCTTGTGCTGCTTGCAAGAAAGTTATTGTGGCAACACTCTGTGTTCAGTGATGTGAGCTATGATATATCAGCTCAGGTAAGTGTCATGTTGGAGATGACCTTGGATTTCTTTGGCAGATATGATTTAATGAAGTCAATATTCTAATTGCCCTAACCTATTAGTAATGAGAATGCCAGTTTACACCGTGTTCCCTGCCTTCCATTCAACTGATAAAACTTGAATTAGCTGCATTTTTAAGAGGCTAATTTTCCACAGCGGCTCAACATGTACATGCATAAGTAGGTGCACCTAGGATTATGTCTCTATTTTATAAAACTGTGCCACAGGAGCCGCACAGTTTATAAAATACCATAGATCACTGGCTGAAAAGTATGCTCATATCTTTTAGTGCAGCGATTCTCAAATGGTGTGTTGCAGCTTCCTGCGGCCCCGGTTGTGCTTCCCCTTCCTCTCCTCCACTGCAGCATAATGCAGAAATATTCCACTAACACTGCTATCCTTCTGCCCAGGCAGGAATGGCAGCAGTGTTAGTGGAAGCGGGCAACATTAGCGGCATAGCCCTTTCTTCGTCTGTGGGAGGCACAGAAAAATGGAGGAACATGTTGCTTAAAGTAATGCCAGCAACACAGGCCTGGACCAAAATGAAGCACAGCCGCGATCAACGGTGGAAGAAAGAGCAGCATTAGCCCCCGCAGCCAATGGGATTCTTCATTTTTGGGCGTGGGAGGACTGATGGAGGAGGCTGCTGCAGCTGCCAATTGTGCTGGGGAGGAGGGGGGTTATGAGTGAGAGTGAGCTAGAGGGAGAGAGAGCATATGTGTGTGATTGAGAGCATGTACGTAAGAGAGACCGTGTTTGTGCAAGTGTGATTGACAGTATGTGTCTAAGTGAGAGAGCATGTGTGTGGTTGAGAGAGAGACTGTCAGCAAGGTGATGTGTGTGTGTGAAAGACTGGTCAGGGAGGTGACGTGTGTGTGAGAGACAGAGACTGGTCTTGGGGTCTAATTGCTGTGTGTGTGTGAGAGAGAGAGAGAGAGAGAGAGCGCGTGAGAGAGAGAGACAGATAGGTGGGGCTGTTGGAATCATTTTTTGTTAGTTTGGCTAAAAATGTATGTAGAAGTTAGGCTGTATGGATTCAGAGCTCTCACCCACACACAGACTAGTTTGAAGACCACAGGCCAACCTCTGAATTATTATTATTTACTGTTTTATAGTGTGAAATGCTTATGAACAGGCCAAGAGTATTTATTTTAGTTATTCCAGTAGGTTTATGATGAGAAAGCAAGGAATTAACTTATACTATTTTATTTATTATATACCAACATTCGATCTGAGATATCACATTGGTTTATATTCAGGTAATATGCACTTCTGCCTGGCTTCCTCGCCCTCTTCCGCTAGGTCTTCGATGACCCAGGGCAGACAATCAGCATCTGGATCCATGCTCCTTCACCTTCGGCAGGGCACTCGATCCCTCGTGGACTAAGTCATTGAGTTCCGAACCCTGGCCTCGGAGCTGCACTGGGGTCCGGATTGCCTTCGATCCATTTTTCTCAAGGGGTTTAGCTTCTGGATCAAGGACGATGTGGTGGCCTGCGAACTACTCACAGCCCTGGATTCTCTCATTGATCTTGCCGTATGGATTGACCGGTGGTTCCAGGAACGTTCACAGGAGTTACAAGCTTCAAAAAAACCAGCTACTATCTCCCACCGCAACCGACGCTCGCCTTCCCTTAGGTCGGATTCTGCTTCTCAAGCCAAAACTGGAGAAGAGCCCATGCAATTGGGCCGGGGTAGGCTCACTCCCAAAGAGTGCCTCTGAGGCCAGCTTTCCGGCCTCTGTCTATATTGTGCTAAATCAGGACACATCCTGGCTGCCTGCCCCATGCGTCTGGTAAACTCCCAGGCCTAGGTTCGGTAGGAGGAATGCTCCTAGGCCTGATTTCACCTTCTCCTCCATTAATTGTTCCGGTGTCCATCACCGTGAATAACCAAGAATTCCATACCTTGGCCCTCGAAAACTCAGGAGCCGGGGGTAACTTCATCTTGAAACAGCTGACGGAACACCTTCAGATTCTCACAATCCGCGCCCCGGTGCCTCTGCTAGGGATGTGCAGGCAAAACGTTTTCGTTGCGTACGTGATCCGTATTCGTGGGGGGTCAATTCCGTTTCATGCGGAAGTATGGAGAATTCAATAAGTTGTCGATCTGTAAATACGTTACTACTAAATTAACTACAACCCCCACCCTCCTGACCCCCCCAAGACTTACCAAAACTCCCTGGTGGTCCAGCGGTGGGGTCCGGGAACTCACTCAGACCCTCTGTGCTAGTTTCATCATGGCGCCGATAGCCTTTGTCACAGGGGCTACCGGTGCCATTGGTCAGCCCCTGTCAAATGGCCATCGGCACCATCTTGTGCTCCTACCATGTGACAGGAGCTGACCAATGGCACCGGTAGCCCCTGTGACATAGTATGGGCAAAGGCTATCGGCGCCATTTTGAGTCCTGGCGTCGGACGGCAGGTCGCTCCGGGACCCCCGTTGAACCCACAGGGACTTTTGGCCAGCTAGGGGGGGCCTCCTGACCCCCACAAGACTTGCCAAAAGTCCAGCGGGGGTCCGGGAGCGACCTCCTTGCATGCTGGCCATCCGATCCCAATACTCAAAATGGCGCCGATCGCCTTTGCCCTCACTATGACGGCGATCGGCGCCATTTTGAGACTCAAAATTGCCGTCCCGCCAATACTCAAAATGGCGCCGATCGCCGTCATAGTGATTCGAGTGCAGGAGGTCGCTCCTGGACCCCCGCTGGACTTTTGGCAAGTCTTGTGGGGGTCAGGAGGCCCCCCCAAGCTGGCCAAAAGTCCCTGGGGGTCCAGCGGGGGTCCGGGAGCGATCTCCTACGCTCCTGACGTCGGGGGACAAAAAACAAAATGGCGGAACTTTTGGCCAGCTTGGGGGGACCTCCTGACCCCCCCCAAGCTGGCCAAAAGTTCCGGTTGGGTCCAACGGGGTCCCGGAGCGGAGGCGCGGAGGAGCACGTGACGTCGGTGTCACTCGACGTGACGCCGACGTCACGTGCTCCTCGCAAAGGAATACAGGGATGGCTTCCTGACTCCCCGCTGGACCACCAGGGAGTTTTGGTAAGTCTTGGGGGGGGTCAGGAGGGTGGGGGGTTTAAGTGTTTATTTAGGTTCAACGTATTCAACATAGCTATGTTGAATACGTTGGAACTCGCGATGCGTTTCTCCTCAAACCTTTTTTTTCTCTTTTAAAAATATAAGTTGCGTTTTACATATGCGTTCAAAACGAATGCACACCCCTATTATCTTATCTGTCACTGGATTGCATGAGGATCCAACAGGGAAGCTGGATCTCATCAAGGAAATAGTCTGAACTCTGCAAGATTAACCCTAGGTATGTCGCAGGTACTCACTTTCAGCATTTTTTTTTTTTTTTTAATTTTATTTATGAGGGTTTTTTTATACTGAAGTATTAGTGTTGGCCTTCACTCCGGTTTACAATTAAAACAACTCGATACATTAAAACAGAGGTCAAATAGGTGCACCTAGGATTATGTCTATATTTTATAAAACTGTGCCACAGGAGCCGCACAGTTTATAAAACACCATAGATCACTGGCTGAAAAGTATGCTCATATCTTTTAGTGCAGCGATTCTCAAATGGTGTGTTGCAGCTTCCTGCCTGTCTGGGCACTTTTCAGCTTGTGAAGTGAAAATATTGCGGGTACGATAAATTTAATGTGCCTTGCAGTAAAATAGCGCACGCGTTACGGTATCTCAAAAATGTCCGTAACCATGCTCCATTTTTTATCGCAGGCGCTATTCACACAAAATAATAAATCTAGGTTTTTGGTAGAGAATTTGCAGGCTAATACTAGTGCTTTGATTAAGGATAATTTGATCCTGAGTGTCAAAATGGGAAATATGGAAAACCTCAACATGAAAAACAATCTCCACTTTTATCAACTTACTTAGATTGTAGCTAGAATGTACCACATAAATGCATTTTTAGGAGATATTTGATAGAATCTGCAGTTTCCAGAAGAGCCTAGCCCACTGGTTGCCATAATGTATTGTCTTCCTCTAATTAAATGTAAAAGAGCTGATGTTCAAGGAGAGGCACTGGCCCAAATTTGCAATGATTTCTGAAAGCCAAAACTACAATAAAAAAAAAAAAAAAGAATTGTGTAAGGGTATGCAGTGCCTACCTTATATGCCGTGTGAGTACAGAATACTGTTTCCCTTTTCAGTCTGATTTCAATTCAAATTTCAATTCAATTCCCTCCACCTAGTACCCCCATACAATGTAGCACGTCACCGGAGCATCCCACTTCACCTGTTATAGTACTAATAATATTATATTATATTATATCATATGGTTAACCCAAAGTTCTTACGTTATTAACTGTTAAAACTGCACCCAGTTTTTAATGTCTTTAATATTTGACCTCTGTTTTAATGTATCGAGTTGTTTTAATTGTAAACCGGAGTGAAGGCCAACACTAATACTTCGGTATAAAAAAACCCCTCATAAATAAAATAAAAAAATAAATAAATGCTGAAAGTGAGTACCTGCGACATACCTAGGGTTAATCTTGCAGAGTTCAGACTACCGTATTTCCTTGATGAGATCCAGCTTCCCTGTTGGATCCTCATGCAATCCAGTGACAGATAAGATATAAAGATAACATGGAAATGGTTCTCATCCAATCAGGAATGAGTTGACAATAGTGGGAAAAGACTTTGTAGTTTGCTATGCAGCAGAAAAAAAAAAGTATCCCATTGAGGGGATACAAGGAGACAGAGAGGAGAGGAGAAGCAACAGCTGCTCCCTGAGTGGCTTGTGGAGTGAGGAAAAAAGCATTATTCAGATCTATAAATTCATAGTGAATTTGCCTAACTTAGGCATAAGTTAGGCAAACTTAGGCATAAGTTAGGCAAACTTAGGCATAAGTTAGGCATAGTGAAATTGCCTAACTTGATTCTTGTGTTTCCCCAAGAATTGTGTTGGCATTGGATTCTGGAATAGAGGCAGTGTCTGGGAGAGCGACATAATGTAGTAGTTCCCCTGTAAAAAAATATAGGGTGGAAACTGGTGTACTGCTGTTCAGTTGCCTGTGTCCCTGAGATGACAAGGACTGGTGGAAGGTAAATGGAGAGGAAACAAATGGTGTCTTCAGGTCTTGAACTGCAACAAGTCCAGATTCGAAAGGACTGTAAAACCTGACTACCCATGAATTGCTGGTTTCTCCTAAAAGAATGTTTACTTTAAGCTTAAGGACAGCTGGTAAGCATAGTTTCATTTTGCTGTATATATGGAAAGTTTGCGCATGTTTCATGTTTTAAATGAACTTTATTCTGTTGAGTGAATCTGTTTTGAACTGCACCTTTAATATTTGTTGCGGAGAGAGGATAGGAACAGAAAAACCCTAAGGAAATTCAAGGAGCAGTAGTGTGCAAGTGAATCGCTGGTCCAGTAAAATCATAATGCTGCTGTGGATATGTTAAGGAATAGCTGGAACAGGGGACCATGAAAGCTTAATTCCCCCTAATCAAAAAGAGTCTGCATTGTTACCAATGGTATAGAAATACTGCAATATTAGAATATTTGTTTTCCAGGGTGAACCCCTTTCCTTAACTAGATTCAACTGTAGGAAGGGGGTTACAGATATCTGTAGCTCCAAATGAAAACTGAGAATGTGAACAATATCAACTTTGGTGACGTGAATAATCCAGACAGAGCATATTATGAAACTGTGAGTTCCCTCTCAGTAAAGTACGATTGAGATGAATTGCTATTTTATGCATGCCTTTGGGAGACACGTCCTGGCATACTGAACAATTTGTGTGTAAGTTTTCGACAAAGTCCTGTTTTCTTCTCCCCCCCCCCCCCCCACACATTCACACTAAAAAAAAATGCTATTTAAAAGATTGCAGAATGAATAAAAAACTTTAGTTTAGGGTTTGGATGGCATTTAAAATTATTCCACATTCTCGTCAACGAAAGCCAGGTTTTGGGCCTCGTCAAAGAACGATTAATGCTAAAATATTTGTACAACTGCGGGGAGTTTTTATTTTATACTTGGGGCCCAAATTACTATGGCAATTCCCCCGTTTTGTATCTGGTGGGAAGAAAGTTTGGTAAATCAGGCCCTTGGGATATCCCCGACTCTTCCTCAGCTTTACAATAGTTAGAAGCAAACAAGAAAACACATTTTGCTGAAATGACAGCTTTTTAAAAATAGTGCAGTGTAGGTAGTGCCCAATAGTTAATAAAGGGCTCAGTGATAGATTTGAACTGTACAAAGTAAAAGGCAAATCTAATCATCCTGAGTTATGCTTTCTGAATTGAATTAGCCACACAGACGGGACTGCAGCAATATTAAAGTTAAATATTTACATAGTCAAAGCATTTTTTCCTCCTAGATTTCATTTTAATTTTTTTATGAAACAACAAACGTTGAATTTTTTTAGTGAAATAAATGCTCAGTGAGAAATACAGTAATCTCATGGCTGCTCTTCGTTGCTCTGCTAATTTCCTGAGTTTCCTACGTTTTTTCAGCATTTCGCGGTTTACTAATTTCAGTAAAGCCCCACAAGAGGAAGGGTAAGGTTAGGATTTTTCCATCCAAACCTAACCTACCTGCAGACCAACGATCTGTGAGTATGCGACATCCACCAGGTTGTTGAGGGACTCTAGCCCTGCTGGCGAAACAGAGGAGCTCTGTTTTCGCCTGGGGAGATATCTTTGACCCCTCCTGACCCTAGACTACAGCTTCAGACTTCTCCCTCAGGCAATGCTGTCAGAGATGGGGTTCCGAGAGGAGACTCTGTGGGATTACCTCATCCGGATGGAACTGCCGGCGTTGTGCCTGACCGGGTGCAGAGTTCCCTTCCAGCCCAGAGGGTGGAGTTCCCCGCGGAGGGGTTTAGGATTGGGAGCGACGCCCTCCCGGGAACATCTATCGGGAGTGGTTACCCTGCTGGGACTGGTGAAGGTGCCATTCAGCCACCCCAGGAGATTTTGAGAACGGCTGTGTTCACCTTGGAGTCCCTATGGGATTTAATAGCAGGAATGTCGTCCATCTTTAAAAGACAGACCCGATGCCTACACATTGTTTCATTAAGATTGGATACAGTTTCTCAAGATCAACAATGGATCCTCCAGGACCATTCTGCTACTATCCAGAAGTTGGAAATAGATATTAAAAATCTTCAAGCATCCAATGCAGCTATTATTTGGGAACGTCTGTCCTCTGTTAGGAGATAGGAATTCTTGAAAAATTCTTTGCAACATTTAAGAACATAAGAAGATGCCATGCTGGGTCAGACCAAGGGTCCATCAAGCCCAGCATCCTGTTTCCAACAGTGGCCAATCCAGGCCATAAGAACCTAGCAAGTACCCAAAAACTAAGTCTATTCCATATTACTGTTGCTAGTAATCGCAGTGGCTATTTTCTAAGTCAACTTAACCTACGGTTATTTAACTTTCCCAAGGTTCTTGGTGAACTGCCTTTGATTACGCTTAAAAAATATCTGGCTGAGATATTAAAGATTCCTATGGATGTGACTCCTTCTATAAAGCAGAGTGTGTTTCTTTCTCAGAGGCAAAGGATATCTCAGTCTAATGTGAATGGGAATTTTTGCAATTTGTCTGAATACCTATAAAATTCTACTGTAGAAGTTACTGGAAGATTTATTTTATTAGTTTCTTTTTTCTTCTAGCAAGATCTATGTTTCGCTATGCGATATTATTTTAAGAATCTGAATGTTCCCTTTTTGGGTAGAGTGACGCAGATGTGCCTGAAGGCTTTCTTGAGCATGAGATCTGAAGGCATCTGTCTGGGTGCAAGCTTTCTTTTGCGCTTCCCATGTAAATGTGTAGTTAAACATCAGAGTAATCCTTATTTTTTTTTTTTTAGTTCTGAACAATTGAGGGAGTTCTTAAATGATAGGGTGACAACTCCTGCTAACAATTGACATCTTTTGTGGGTCATATTGCGATTAGTGATTTGCGGTGAAGTTCACGCTGTAATTCCTATATAGTTTCTTTTTTTTTTCTTCTTTTCTCCTCATTTTGCCTCCTCCTCCCCCCCCCCCTTATTTACCTCTATGATAGAGA
Organism: Rhinatrema bivittatum; assembly: GCF_901001135.1. Taxonomy (NCBI): domain Eukaryota; kingdom Metazoa; phylum Chordata; class Amphibia; order Gymnophiona; family Rhinatrematidae; genus Rhinatrema; species Rhinatrema bivittatum. The sequence continues at coordinate 321,336,220 of NC_042620.1, forward strand.
GCTGATATTGTATTTCCTTTTTTTTATGTATTCTTAAATATATGTTCTCCAATTTCTACTCTCAGAATTTTCTTTACAAAGTATTACTTTGTGGTTGTCAAATTAAAACTGAAGATAAAATTAAAAAAAAAAGAAATACAGTAATCTCAATATGGAGTGAACGTGTAATCTAGTGGTTAACTCCACGGGTGGAGGAACAGGTTTCAAATCCTACATTCTCTACTGACACTCCCTGTTTCCTTGGGCGCTATATCGTCCGTTGCCCCACTTAAAGGTGAATTTTAAAAGCCCAGCATGCCGAAATTAGGGGATGCGCAAAGAATTCGGGCTCGCGCGCGCCGACTGTATTTTAAAAAGCTCCCAGATACGCGCTTAAATGCTATGGTGCACACATCTGAAAACTTTCCCAAAAAGGGGCGGTGCAAGAACACACTTTTGCGCCGCGGCGTGCGCCAAGGTCCCTGCCGCATAACTTTACTTCTTCTATGGAGGACGTGTAAGTAATGAAATAAAATGATCGAGCCATTACGGAGGGGTTTAAAGGGTCTGGGGTAACTGAGGGGAGTGTAGGCTATCAAACCAGGGGGGGGGGGGGGTTTGGGGGACCCAGCTGTTAAGTGGGCAAACTGATGGGTAAACAGGTAAAACTGGCAAAGGCATGGGCGCCCACTTAAAATCCCCCGACTTATGCGGTAGAAGCGAGATTTGTGCACATATGCACGCAGCCAGGCTATTTCGTCACATGTGTGCATATACTTGTGCGAGTTATAAAATAGCCACGGCCCTGGGCGTGGGCTGATGCACACAAGCAAATGGTCGCCCACATGCCAGTTTGAAAGTTACCGTCTTAGAATGTAAGCTCTTTGGGATGGGAACTTATTGTACCAGAATACTAATAATATTGTAAGCCACCTTGCGTATTCTTTGGAAAATGAGCTAAAAATCCAAGTTATTAACATGGAATGCATTATTTTTAAAGTATTGTTGCCACATAATTGCCCATGTTTGATCAGATTCAAATAAGCGACACTTTGATCTTTTATTCCTCCAGGTAACCCAACCAGTTTTATATTTACCAGAATGAGTAGAAAAAATTTTTTAGAAGAATTTTTGAGGATTTCTTTTTAAATATTTATTTCATAAGCATTTATATTCCACCAATCCAAGAGACCTAGCTCCCAAACATGCCTGTCCCCCACATACTCATCTATCTCCCCCCCCCAAGCACATGTCTGACTCCCACACACTCATCTCTCTCTCCCCCCAAGCACATGTCTGGCCCCCACACACTCATATCTCCCCCCCCCCAGCCATGTTTGGCACGGACAAAATTATAATGAAGAACAAATACCAGATAATAAAACCACATTTCATTTTAACTGAGAGCACTATCATTGACCTGTCAGCTGCTAATGCTGGTCCCACAATAGCACAGCATACCATCACTGTCTAGTGCCAAATATCTTGCTGAAAAAAAAATTCTCACTTTAACTTTTTCATGGAATTACAGGTAGTCTTTTTCCAGCCCAAGTCCTATTGTTAGAGCATTCCAAAGGCTTGGTCCCTTCACTGATGGAGTTCTAGAATGTGTCCTAGACAGCTGATTTATCTTTGATGGAAGAGCAATAGCAGGCCGGACCCCATACTATCAGTTCACTTTTCAGGTAAGAACATAAGAACATGCCATACTGGGTCAGACCAAGGGTCCATCAAGCCCAGCATCCCGTTTCCAACAGTGGCCAATCCAGGCCATAAGAACCTGGCATGTACCCAAAAACTAAGTCTATTCCATGTTACTGTTACAGGTATTTCCAGTGGTAGCTAATCTATACCTATTTTCCTGCTTTATGAAATGTATTTCCTGCTTTATGAAATGTATTTCTATTGGCTAAACATGTAGAAAGGAAGGTCAACAAACAACTTTTTTTTTTTACTGGGCAAGCTTAATACATTTGTGACCAACTTTTGAGGGGTGTACTTACTTTCTGCAGCTAGTCACTGTCTCATATTCTAACCAGAAATACATTGTTAGGCTAATAAAAAGTTATTATCTACAACGTATTGTTAGAATTTTAGCTGCTATGCAGCCTCACCGTTCCTCACTATAATGCCTTCCTGAGCCCCACTCAGAACTATCCTCACCATCTCTTCCCTGGTCTCATGACTTAACCTGTCTTGCAGCCTCCCCTTCACCAGGGGACTAAAACGAGCATACTCTCCAGGCTGGCCAAGCTTCTCCTCTCTGTTTTCACCTTGCCCAGGTCTCTGTCCTATGTAATTCAGCCCTGCCATAGCCACCTGTTCATGGAGTTACCATTGGCTCCTTAACCTGGCCTCTGTCTTTCTTGCTACATTTCCTCTAGCCTTGTAGCCTACAGGCCTTCTGCTCCTAGCCTTGCCTTGTGGCCATCCGGCCTTCTCGCTCCTTGCCTTTGGGCCTTCTGCCCTTTGCTTTTTCGCCATCCAGCTTTCTTGCTTTGCGGTCACCTGACCTTCTCGTTCCTTGCCTTGCCCTGCCTTGTGGCCTGCAGGCCTTCTGCTCCCTGTGGCCTGTCTGGTCTTATTCTGTTGTCCAGTGGTCTATGGGCAGTCTTCCTAACTGCCTTTGGGCGTATTCATTCTGTGTGATCTTACTGCCTCTGTCCTGTCTTGTTCCATTCCTGTCCTGCCCAGTCCTAGTTTGGTGGTGTTGTGTCTTGTCTCTGTCCTTGTCCTATGTTTGCTCTTAGACTAGAGCTTTCCAAACCTTTCATGTTGGTGACACACGTTTTAGACAAACATAATTTCACGACACGGTAGTTCAGTCTACTAGCAAACCAGAGGTTAAAGATTAAACGAACGAAACGTATTTCAACAATTTATGTATGTTTCCTTAAATATATACATAAATAAAATGTTTCAAGACACAACCTATCTCATTAAAACCTTTCATTTATATTAAAAATATATATTCCAAGATTAATGTTATTGTTATAATTTATGAGTAACAATAATAAAACAAATTGTCTGTCCCCCACACACTCATATCTCCCCCCCCCTCAGCACACGTCTGGCCCCCACACTCATGTACCTCTTCTTTTTGATGCCAGTGTTTCATGAAAAATCAAGCGCTATTTTCCAAAAAAACAAGCCCAAGCACATGTCTGTCCCCCACACACATCTCTCACTATAACTCACCCAAACCATACACCTTTCCTTTCTGCCTTACTCACTAACCCTTTCTATGCCTTAATAGAACATGTTGTATGTAATAACTAACACTCAAACCCCAAAACTGTAATCCGATAGCAAGACAATCTGTTGTGATGATGTTCATCTAACCTTTTTTTTTTTAAGATTACTGTAAACCGTTCTGATGGCAAAACCTAATGATGGTATACAAAACACGTTAAATAAATAAAAATAAATAAATAAAGCTCTCTCTCTCCCCGAGCACGTCTGTCCCCCACACACTCATCTCTCTCCCCCCCCCCAAGCACATGTATGTCCCCCACACACTCATCTCTCTCCCCCCCCCAAGCACATGTATGTCCCCCACACACTCATCTCTCTCCCCCAGCACATGTCTGTCCCCCACACACTCATCTCTCTCCCCCCCAAGCACATGTCTGTCCCCCACACACTCATCTCTCTCCCCCCCAAGCACATGTCTGTCCCCCACACACTCATCTCTCTTCCCCCCACCCAGCACATGTCTGGCCCCCACACTCATGTACCTCTTCTTTTTGATTGTTGCCAGTTAAGTGCTTCACTCCCTTCAGGGTTCAAGCCTGCCGTGGTGAATAACACCTTCCATGATCACCAGACACTGCTGCTTGCAGTCAGTACTCCTTCTGGCCAGGCCTCATCGGCAGCAGCAGCCAATGATAGGGACAGCTGGGCTCAAGTCTCACCCACCAAGCCCAAAAAACCAGCGATTGACAGCAAAAATTGCCCAATAATAATCAACCCACGAACTGAAAAAAAAAAAGGGAATCACTAGAAAAAAAAAGCCCAAACTCGCATGGGAGTTGACCGGGCTTGCGCAACACACCTTCACACTGCAGGCGACACACTAACGTCTTACCCATCCTTGGTCTACTGCTTCACCGCATCCAGCCTGTCCACAACCTTGCCAGGTCCAGCTGGTCTACAGCTTCACCTAACTCAGACTGTTCACTGCCTCACCTGATCCAGCCTCCTCTCAGACTTATCCATGTACTGCCACCACACTGTACTCCTACTGGCCCCTGGCACCCAAAGGCCCAATCTGTGGGGGAGGGGGCTAGGTAGTGAGAAGACTGCCCTATGTCCCATTCTGCCATCCTGCACTACCCCTCCAGCGATGTTCCCTGAACAGGGCGTGCACAACACTTATTTGGTATCTTTATTCTTAGTGAACTGATGTGGCAACCACATGACTTCACTGGTTAAACAGGAAGGATGCAGAGATAACTAGAGATATTACAGGTACTCAGGTCAGAAAGAAAGAAGTGGGGTAGCCCCAGTCTTAAGTGGAGTTGACTAGAAAAAGAACAAAGATCTATAATTAAAAAAAACAAAACTAAAATTCTGAGGAAAGAAACATAAAACTTCTTTGGGGCTATGGAAAGCCATTTCTACTTCTTTTTTTGGGATATGGCTTTAGGAGGTGCTGCAGTATTAAAGCCTATAACGTTTATCTGGTTCTACTGCATTCAGAGAATCAGTTTTCACATGCTCCTACTATGTCATATCATCTCACATGTCCAAATATGGATGGTAAAAAAAAAAAAAAAGCTCTTGAAAGATTTTTGTCCCTTTCTTTTCAAACAAATTGAGGTCAACTCTAGCTTGAACTGCAACAATTCTAATTTCAGCACGAAAGCTAATGTTACAGATATTGGTATGAGATTAATTTAAATTATTTATCTCTGCACTTTACAGGCGCCCTTAACCAAAGTGCCTTATAAGACATTGATGCTTTTGACAAGAACCAGTTAAAGCTAAAAGGCATCATTCAAAAAATGGGAAGGAGACCCAAATGCTGAAAATAATCAAGAGCATAAGCACTGGTTAAGTTAGATGTAAAACAGTAAATAGATGGGCCAAGACAGACTTTTAGTGAAAGCTTTCCAGTGAGGCAAAAACTAATAATAAATACTTTGTCAAGTATATTTGAAGGAAAACATCTATGGGGAATCAGTTGGGCTTCTAGATGAGCGAAGGGCAAAAGGGGTGTTTAGGGAAGACAAGGAAGTAGTAGAAAAACTGAATTTGTTGCCTCGGTCTTAATGGAGGAGGATATTTGGAACATATCCACACCTGAAACATTATTAAAATGGTGGAGATTCTGAGCAACTAGAACACACATCTGTGACAATGGAGGATGAAATTGATCTAATTGACAAACTAAAGAGTAACAAATCGTCAGGATCAGATGGCATCCACTCCAGAGTTCCAAAAGAACTAAATCATGAAGGTCCCAATTTAAGTTAGCCAGATAAGACTTATCTGGGATATTCAGCAGCACGGCTATGCTGTTGAATATCTCCATATTTGGCAATACTTAGCTGGTTAAGTTATATCTGGATAAGTTAGACCTGCTCTATGGCATCAATGTCCAAGTTATCCAATTAACTTAACTAGAACTTATCTGGTTATATTCAGCAGCACAGCCATGCTGCTGAACATCCCTTCTAAGTTATCTGGATAAGTATAATCCAAATAACAGATAACTGGATATCTTTGCATATTGGGCCCAGAAAGTTCAACAAAGTACAGATTATACATATTTTGAGGGCAGCAAATAAGTAACTGCTCGCAAAGTTTCCCTTTGAAAATTCAGGAGGCTTTTGTCCCCATGGACTATGCACACGCATGGTCCAAGAAAACAAACCGGTAACCGATCCAATATGGCTAGCAGCAAAGAACAAGGAGGTGGAATCGGTAAAAAATGGACTTTATTGAAACTTGCCCGACTCTGGCCGAGTTTCGTTCTACGAGCTGCCTCAGGGGCTTTTTGAACCACTTGAATTGGCTCAGATCAGTGCAGGCATCATATGTGTCGTAGTTGAAGAGACATGAGTAAGCAAGCTGGATATCAACCTGTTCTAAGAATAGATACTTTCAAACATAGATCACTATGCAGGCAGTGATATCATTAGCTAGGGCGGCGAGTAGCTGCATGCCGTTCTATCCAAGAATTTATGATATCACTGCCTGCATAGTGATCTATGTTTGAAAGTATCTGTTCTTAGAACAGGTTGATATCCAGCTTGCTTACTCATGTCTCTTCAACTGCGACACATATGATGCCTGCACTGATCTGAGCCAATTCAAGTGGTTCAAAAAGCCCCTGAGGCAGCTCGTAGAGCAAAACTCGGCCAGAGTCGGGCAAGTTTCAATAAAGTCCATTTTTTACCGATTCCACCTCGTTGTTCTTTGCACACACATGACAGGAAGTGCACAGTGTGAGCATTAAAGTTTGTGAGGCGACTGTGTCGTACTCTCCCTCTCCTGACATAACCTTGCCCCTTCCTCTCCATGGGCAGAAGCTGACGTGCTGTGAAGTGCACATGTACATTGGGGGCAGAGGCAATATTCAAATAGGATTCTTAAGTGGGCAAACATGCATTTCACCATGTAAATACTTTTGATTATTGCCCAGTTTATATTATTGGTAGACAAATGAGTTAGCATGCATTACTGGCCTTTGTTAATGACATGCAAATGAGTTAAAAAACACAAAAATATACATATTTGCTTATTTTTAAACTTATACATTGACTTTCTGCATGCTCAAAGTCACAATAAAACAATCTTAAAATTATGCAAACTGCATTAAAATAAATGAGTTCAACATGTAAATAACAATAGAGAAGTTATGGGTAATCTTAGAACAACCTGCAAAACTTATGCATTGCCAAAAGGGCAAACTTATGTGCATTATTATGCTTTGAAAATGATCCCTAAGAATGGTCACAGATTACCCTGCAGAATGCTACATCTGTTTTATTACAGGGCCTAACGTGTGTGTGATTTATTTTATGCGCTTGCTTTATAAAATCAAACGTTTGTGATTAAATCCAAATCCGCCCCAATTTCACTCCCCCCCCACCCCACAAAATGCGGGCAAAATTGGGTTACATGCATACTTTAATGTGCGCAACTCCCAGCCGAATTTCATAATAAGCTATTTACGTGTGTAAAACTGTGCTTTATGGAGTAGATTTTCAAAGGGGTACGTGCATACGATAAGCACGTACCCCCCGAAAACCTACCCCAAACCCCCCTGTGCGCGCCGAGCCTATTTTGCATAGGCTCGGCGGCGCGCGCAAGACCCGGGATGCGCGTAAGTCCCGGGGCTTGCATGGAGGGGCGTGTCGGGGGCGGGCTGCGAGTGACGCGGCGTTTCGGGGGGCGGGCCCGGGGGTGTGGCGCCGGCCCGGGGGCATTGTCGAGGCCTCCGGACCAGCCTTTGGGTCAGGTGAAGGCGCGCCAGCAGCCTGCTGGCGCGCGCAGATTTACACCTGCTTTCCGCAGGCGTAAATCTGCCAACAAAGGTAGGAGGGTTTAGATAGGGCCGGGGGGGGGGGGGGTGGGTTAGGTAGGGGAAGGGAGGGGAAGGTGAGGGGAGGCAGAAGGAAAGTTCCTTCCGAGGCCGCTCCGGAGCGGCCTCGGAGTGAACAGGCAGCGCGCGCTGGGCTCGGCACGCGCAGGTTGCACAAATGTGCACCTCCTTGTGCGCACCGACTCCGGATTTTATAAGATACGCGCGGCTACGCACATATCTTATAAAATTCAGTGTACTTTTGTTCGTGCCTGTTGCACGAACAAAAGTACGCCCGCGCGTACATTTATAAAATCTACCCCAGCGTGTGTACATTGCTTTTAAAATTACCCCTGAAATCCCACTTCAGCTCATAAAATTATCAAGGTACCCAAAAAGAACAACAGATAACACATAAGAACAAGTATGTGCAAACAGATTCATACCACCCTGTCCCCATGGAATCCAATCAGGAGTTAAAATGAATAAAACTCCACACTGCCAGGAAAAACAACTCTGATTTCCCGTGATGCCAAAACTTTAAAAAATCAGATTCTAGCCAAATTGCTTTTGGCTAGGTATTCAGACAAGTGAATGCAAATACACTAATGCTATCTCCTTCACCCACAGAATATTCAGGAGCCTATCATTCACTGATTGTAAGACCTGAACAGCCCAGTATGGCCTTGTTCTCTCAGCTAGCTAACTAGCTCTCCTCCTATTCGGCTCTCTAAAAATTAAGCAAGGAATTTTAAAGCGAACCTGAGGTGGAGGGAATGGATCTTCATTAACGTCTGCAAGTTTTTACGTGGGTTATTTTTCTATGCACTAACAGGGAAGGAGCTGTTTTGCATACGTTTGCATCTCTGTACCTCATTTCCATAGGTTTTTGCATTAAAACTATTGCAGGCTAAATAAGGCGTGTTAGCACTGTTCATGAGCATAAACTTTATTCTGCAAGCAATTAGTGCTTTTAACATGCTTAGCACTTGTGAAAGCAATAGCACACTTTAGTACATTAGGCCCAATGTCTGTTCTATAGAAACAGTTTGATTTCTCAGTTTTTTTTAAATGTATAATGAGTGTAACCCCCTTCTCAGGGACATAAAATAAAAAAGCGCCCAATGGAGTTTCAGAGCTTGACACCAGTCTGTGCGGGTGCGAAATCACAAAATTAGTCAAGCAGATAGTGTAGTAGACCTGGCTAAGAGGCAAGGTTTGTAATTTCTCTTGCTAGATAAGGAAAATAACAATTCCTCCCTTTCCTTTCCTTGAACATCTGACTGCACCCAATAGCAAATAATTCTTCACTTTTCTCTTCCTTTGACTGGCAGACTCCCATCTTCAACCCATGCCCTAGAGCCAAGTGAAAAGGCCTCCCTCGAAACCCTGCTTCAGAAAAAAAAACTTTTATTCTTCTGGGGTTACCAACAATAACAATCATAGGAATCAACAGTGGAGATGAGCCTCAGAACCAAAGTTAAATACCCTAGTTAGCTTCAGGTTGATAGGTTCTCAAAGAATCTAAATCTGAGTCCTTCTTCCAGCAAGATATCATCGGTGGTTATCATATTGCATCACACATTTCTTCTCAGCATATTCTCAGCAGTACAGCACAGCACAGCACAGCACATTCCTTTACCATTCCCACAAGAATGTTCTGGTCCGTAAGGCCCACTAGATACCTTTTGGGTACACTGGATACTCAGCGAGTACGGAGGAGCCTTGAAAGGGTACCCTTGGCTTCTATGGTGGCAAGACCTTGCTGGGATGACCCCCTCCCCCCTCCCAAACAGATGTGCCAAGGCTCACTGCAGAGTATCCAAAACCTGAAATTGTGGACCAAAATCAATCCACAGAATCAGACACTCCGAGTACTTACTCCCATGCCTAGAGAATATAGTCACCCAGGAATCTATTGCAACACTGAAAGTGATACCAGGTTCTTCAGTTAAGTTTAGGACCACGAAAGTAAAATGACGGCCCTCTCTCCAAATGATCTTTCAAGCAATCTCAGAGAAGACAGGAAGTCTAACACCCAAAGGTGAACAGTGTCCAAAGAGCCCTCCAATCTATAAATACCCTTGTAACTGAAAGGGGAAGGAAGGACAAATGGTACAAGAATGCAGTTTATTACTGTTACCCTGTGCCTATGTTAGCAAGTGTCGGGGACAGAGACTTTTCTCATTATTCTATACTAGGTGCTCTTTAATTCAGTGTGTTCTCAATGTGGTAGCTTCTCAAATGCCATGATCTTTATTACCTTCTCTAAGTGAAAATTGACTTTTTGTCTACCCTGTCACAGGGATGAAATATTATCCCTGTTGCGCTGCTGTTTGAATCATCCTAGCATTTACTGCTAAGCTTATTTAGTCCTACCTGGACAAGCAGTGTAAATAACAAATGGGCACGATATCTGCTCAGAAAATCTGTTTTGTCTGTTGGAACCCTCGTGTTCACCTACATAATCTCATGGTAAACACTGCAGTGGCAAACCCTGCTATGCAACAGGATTTCAATTGTCATTTATTTATTAATTATTTATTTTAAATCTCTTATATTCCACTTATGATAAAACATATGCTGCTATGCAGATTACAGCATATACAAGCTTTGATAAATAATAATAGAAGACAATGTAAATAAATAACAGAATAATAAAATTCTGTCATCAACAATTATCAGGTAAAATGAACTAAATGAATGCTACTGTCCTATCACACAGTACAGCTCATATTCTTCTATCACTTTGTTCAGCTAAATTACCCCAAGTTAAAGCTACACATGCTTATTTATCCTACTGTCCGCCTCTGCCTCCTGAGCCCCCAGAGAGTTCTAGTGAACGCAAACTTATGCAAGCAAAGGAATCTGTACAAAATCTAATATCAGGACCAGCAACTGGACCCCAAGGCACTGGATTGGCCCTCAGGGACTGAAAAAGGTTTGCTGGGAACAGGGAAGTGCTACCACAGGCCAAGGACAGAGAAGATAAGGCCATCGTGGAAAGATTAAACAATTTCTTTGCTTCAGTGTTTACTGAAGAAGATATTGGAGAGATACCTGTTCTGGAGAAGATTTTCATGGGTGATGATTCAGATGGACTGAACCAAATCATGGTGAACCTGGAAGATGTGGTAGGCCTGACTGACCAACTAAAGAGTAGTAAATTACCCGGACTGGATGGTATATACCCCAGAGTTCTGGAAGTACTAAAAAATGAAATTTCAAACTTATTAGAAAAAATTTGTAACCTATCATTAAAATCATCCAATGTACCTGAAGATTGAAAGATAGCCAATGTAACCCCTATATTTAAAAAGGGATCCAGGGGTGATCCGGGAAATTATAGACTGGTGAGCCTGACTTCAGTGCCGGGAAAAATTGTGGAAACTGTTATAAGGAATAAAATCACAAAACATTTAGATAGACATGGTTTAATGGGACACAGCCAGCATGGATTTACCCAAGGGAAGTCTTGCCTCACAAATCTCCTACATTTTTTTTGAAGGGGTGAATAAACATGTGGACGAAGGTGAACCAGTAGATGTAGTGTATTTGAATTTTCAGAAGGCATGTGACAAAGTCCCACATGAGAAGCTTCTAAGAAAAGTAAAAAGTCATGGGATAGGAGGTGATATCCTTTTGTGGATTGCAAATTGGTTAAAAGACAGGAAACAGAGTATGATTAAATGGTCAGTTTTCACAGTGAAAAAAGGTAAACAGTGGAGTGCCTCAGGGATCTGTACTTAGATCGGTGCTTTTTAATCTACCTTATAAATGGCCTGTGACCGACGGCCCGCAAATGCGCAGTAGAGACCAGCTCTACCGCGCATGTGCGGGCGAGCACGTCGCTCTGAGGCAGCTTCAGAAAGAAAAAAAAATGGCGGCGTCCAGTGGCAGCAGCGGGCGGCGGCGGCGGTACCGGCAGCGGGCGGCGACGGCGGTAGCGAGCGGCGGCGGTACCGGCAGTGGGCGGCGAAGGCGGTAGCGAGCGGCGGCGGTACCGGCAGCGGGCGGCGACGGCGGTAGCGAGCGACGGCGGTAGCGGGCGGCGACGGCGGTAGCGAGGGAGGGAGAAGAGAGAGAGAGGGAGGGACGGACTGAGTGGGAGGGAGGGACGGAGAGAGAGAGTGGGAGGGAGTGACTGAGTGAGAGGGAGGGACTGAGTGGGAGGGAGGGATGAGTGAGGGGAGGGACTGGGACTGAGTGAGAGGGAGAGGGGGGACTGAGGGAGGGAGTGGGACTGGGAGAGAGAGGGAGGGAGTGGGACTGAGGGAGAGTGAGTGGGACTGAGTGAGTGAGTGAGGGAGGGGGGAGGGAATGACTGAGTGGGAGGGAGGGATTGAGTGAGGGGGAGGGACTGAGGGGGAGAGAGGGAGGGAGGGAGTGGGACTGAGGGAGAGGACGGAGGGAGTGGGGGACTGAGTGAGAGTGAGTGGGACTGAGTGAGTGAGAGGGAGGGAGAGAGGGGGGAGTGAGTGAGACTGAGTGGGAGGGAGGGGACTGAGTGATAGGAGAGGGAGGGTGGGGAGGAGTGGGTGAGGGAGGGGGTGGTGAAGAGTGAGGGGAGAGAGAAAGAGGGGGAGGTGAGAGACAGAGGGATGTAGCCCGTTTTAACGGGCTTAACGGCTTGTATATTTATAAATGATCTGGAAAGGGGTACAATGAGTGAGGTGACCAAATTTGCGGATGACACAAAATTATGCAGAGTAGTTCAATCTCAAGTGGATTGTAATGAATTGCAGGAGGACTTTGTGAGATTGGAAGATTGGGCTTCCAAATGTCAGATGAAATTTAACGTGGCAAGTGCAAAGTGATGTATATAGGGAAAAATAACCCTTGCTATAGTTACACAATGTTAGGTTCTATCTTGGGAGTTACCACCCAGGAAAGAGATCCAGGCATCATAGTGGATAATACATTGAAATTGTTGGCCCAGTGTGCTGTGGCAACCAAAAAAGCACAGAATGTTAGGAATTTATCAGGAAGGAAATGGCAAATAAAATGGAGGATGTGATAATGCCTCTGTATCACTCCATGGGGAGACCGCACCTTGAATATGGTGTGCAGTTCTGGTTACTGCATCTCAAAAAGGATATAGCTGCACTGGAGAAAGTACAGAGAAGGGCATTCAAAATAATAAGGGGCATGAAACAGCTGCCCTATGAGGAAAGGATAAAGAAGTTAAGGCTGTTCAGTTTCAAGAAGAGACAACTGAGGGGAGATATGAAAAAGTCTACAAAATCATAAAAGGACTTGAACAAGTTAATGTAAATCAGTTATTTACTCTCTCAGATAATAGAAGGAACAGGAAGCATTCCATGAAGTTAGCAAGTAGCTCATTAAAAAAAAAAATTGAAGAAAATTATTTTTCACTCAGTGCATAGTTAAGCTCTATAATTCATTGCCAGAGGATGTGGTTACAGCAGTTAGTGTAAGTGGGTTGAAAAAAGGTTTGGATAAGTTCCTAGAGGATAAATCCATAAACTACTATGACAGTAAAACTCGTGTTCGCATTTGGACCCATTGTATGCAAGAAATCAGATATGTGCTGCCAGTTTATTCTGTTTTAATAATACTGGCTTGGAACCCAATCCCTACAAACACATAACTGTGAGGTATTATTGCACCAGATAGATTTGCTTGATATTTATGAGGCAATATTCAAAACGCAACTGAGCCAGATAAGTGCTACTGTCAGCTTTGTTTCTCTTGACATAATACCTTTGCTTTGTTCTCATTAAACTATAGACCACATGGGCACTGACAAAGAGAGAGGGAGTGGTCTCAGGCTCCGGATGAGACCCGGAACATCGTGGGAGTTGCCTTTCTCCTTGTGGTTGCAGCGGTGGTGGTTTCACTGTGGGACCTGGCGTCTGACGTCATCCATTGATGGTTGGGTAATGCCTTTAAATCACCTCTTCAGCGACACATCGCTGGGACTGACACAGAGAGAGGGAGTTGTCTCAGGCTCCGTATGAGACCCGGAGCATCATGGGTGTTGCCTTCCTCCTTGTGGTTGCAGCGGTGGTGGTTTCACTGTGGGATCCGGCGCCTGATGTCATCCATTGGCGAGGTCGGGTGGTGCCTTTAAATTGCCTCCTCAGTCGCGCACCGTCAGAGGTATGAACAGCACAGTAGACATCAGTGAACATTATATGTCATTTGGAGTGATGACAGGTATACAAAGATGAGATTTGTACATTGTACTCTCAACCCAGCTTGATAACAGCTAGGTAGAGAGTGCATCCAGCTACAGTAGGTCGAGAGTACATTGTACAAATCTCCTCTTTGTGTACCTATCATCAAATGATATAAATTGTTCACTGATATCTACTGTGCTATTTGTACCTATGACTGTGCATGCAAAACTGCCCCCAAAACCTAGGCAACCACCAAAACCTCAACCCGAGTTACTAGTTGCCCCTCTTACTTATAGGAGAGCCTTATAGCGAGTCTGTCTCTCTCACACATACACACACACACACACACACACACACACACACACACACACAGAAAAGCCTGTCTGGTCACGTCTCAGCTCACTATGTAAAAATATCACAGGTGTATTAAGTGCTAAATGTAATATGTGATATTTTTGCTAAAATAGCACATGCTGTGGTATCTTGAAAATTACCCTAACCACACCCCCCTTTTTTTTTTTTTTTTTTAATCACAGGTGCTATTTTTGCTATATTTATAACAAAATGATAAATCTAGGTCTAAATTAGGAAATGTTAACTCAGTTGTAGCACAGGTTCAAACTCAAGTATCTGGACCTGATCAAATAATTAATAACAATACTGAACGTATCTCTTGGGAAATGTGACTTTCTTTGATTAAAGGTCAGGAATTTACACAACATAGGTTAGAAGCTCTTGAGACTACTTCTAGGAAACTTTATTTGAGAATACATTTTCCTAAATCTTCTTGTATTTCTCCTACTGAACTGTTAAACTATAGACCACATTCTTATCTAAGTGATGCTTCAATTGCTCACAGACCTGGATTAGCTTATTTCTGACCCCCACCCCCTTAATTTGTGTTTTGTGCAAACGTTTTTGTAAGAATTTGAAATGATCCCCCCTCTCGTGTTATTCTAGTAGCCCTTCTCACACTACCTTGCAAGCAAACTGGATTTAATACTCTGTTTTCCATGTTTGCCAGGAGTAGGGAGCAGGCTGATATGTGGATGCATTTCCTTCTGATGGAAGTTGGGAGCTGTGAGGTTTCTGCGGTGGCATCTGCTGATGATAGGAAGCTACTGCAGCGGCGGCATGGGAGCTGTGCTTTTCTTCTGAACCTGCAGATAGCTGGCTGGGTGCCATGTTTAGCCAAGCAAAAGCAATTTTTAGGGCACTGGGTTAAAATAAAGATAAGCAGCTGCCATAGTTTGATGGATCTGATGCAATTCCTGAACAGCAGCACGATATCTGAGTTGCTTGTGGGTTAGAATTCCAGTGATGCAGACCCCACCCCAGGAAGAACAGCCAAGGCAAGCAAAGAAAGCTGGCTAGCAGGAAGCAGGCGGAAAACATAATTTAAAAAATTACTAAACGTTTAGAGGCATGTACAGTTATGGAGAAATCTAGTCCATAGCTAAATGTTTAAGGGTGGATTAGTAATGTAAATTAACGCAGTAATCATTTATCATATGCGGCTGTGATTACAGAAACAGCATTCGTTTAAAAAATGTTACTTATTCTAGTGAAAAATGGCTTGTACTTGTTTTTTCTTTTTCTGTAAAATGAATAGATATTAAAAAAAAAAGTCCTTTTTCAAATGTTGCATATAATAGTGCAATAGTGAGAACCTGGCTTTTATATTACCACAAGTGTTAAATTCCTGCAGCCCAGGCCACTGTGGTTTCACAGATGGAGCTGAATTCCTGCAGCTGAGGTTCCACTGCTGGAACGGGATTCCCGCCTGATCCTTGGGCAGCTGGGGCTAAGGAGAATGCAGATGCAGCATTCACAGCCCCTGGCTGGGGAGTGAGGGGGGAGTCTCAGCTATTACTCAACAATAACACACACACAGGGCTTCCCGAGGTAGCTGCGGTCTGTGGCTCCTGGCCAAGGGCCGTCACTGTCAGCGCAAGGGCTGGCTAGGGGTGGGGGGAAGGTTATATGAGGTCACTGCAGCAGTATTTTTATTGAGCTGCTCTGGCAGTGGAATGGTTTTTAACATCTCTGTTTAAATGAATTAAAAAAGGCTTTAGGCATCACTAGGCAGTCTCTTTTCAACAATCTCTTCTCCTACTTACATTTATTCTCATCGTGTTCTAACCTTAATGTGCTAACAATTACCATAATATCATTTTCATGATAGTAGATTTTTATTGTCTGCTTTATTTACTTTCTAGCATTTACTGACAAACTAATATAGATTGATTAGAATCCATTTCATATATAATGAAGCAATCTGAGAGGTTTTCAGTAAATATAATAGCCTGTATTCTTCTACTTACAATATTTACACTGTATGCAAAAAGAAAACAATTCCGTATGTGTTTTCTGGCCTGTGGTGGTGAATTGCTTGCTGCTTCCATCCAAATGATGTTCGAAATCAGTCAATACACTTAATATAGGAGAATCAAATCTGGGCTATAATTGACCTTTCCTCACCATCAAACATTCATTTTTCTGATTTTAGAACTGCAATAATGGTTACCTTAAGGTGCCATGACCTTCAGTGCAAACGCCGTTCTTGAATATGTGCACAAGCGTGTGGATAAAGCAGTGCTGCGTGCTGCCATGCAGAAGACCTGGGTTTGATTTTCCAAGCTTCTTATTCTTTATAGCTGGCCAGGGCTAGAGACACTGAAGAGACAGCAGCTCCCAACCGCGGGAGGGAGTCTCTACCGATGCTCAACAGCGGCACTCACAGAACAGACATGAGGTGTGCACGTGTAGTGGCTTCAGGAGGGAGCTGCAGTCTGTGGCTCCAGGCCAAGGATCATCACTGCAGTGCACTGGGCTAGGTGGGAGGTTTATATGATAGGGGGAAAACCTGGATTGCTGTGAGGGAAGGCTTATGGCCCCCTGGCCCTCTAAGAGGCAGTTCTGATTGAGCTGCAGGGCCAAAATCAAACAGGATAGAAAAAAAATGCCTTTAGTACTCCACAATGTGGGCAGTTGAAAGGCTATGTCTACCCCTTCATACGCCTCGCCCCCCACCCCATCGATTACAGAGCTTAACGTTCGATACATTTTATTGGTTGGACAAATAAATGGCCGCAGCCCTTATAAATACAGTAACAGCAATAAATAAAATATAACAACAAGCCACATTAACATCAAAATACAACTCATATAAGTGTTTGGTCACTTTTCTTAAGAATAAGTTTATTTTTACGGAACCTGCCCACCTAGAGGTATTTCTTGTAGATAAAGGTGGGTGAGTACGTAATGGCAGTTTCCAATTATTGGGAGTTAATTAACTGGTAAAAAGTTTGTTTTTTCTCCATTATACATATGGATGTGATCTTCTGTTAGAATTTTCTTTTCTTGTTTTAAGCTCCCTTATAAAGTGGACTTTAAAATTTGGAATTACATGATCTAATTGTTTTGTTGATTTTTCTTTTGAAATATGTTGTTTTTGTAATCCATAAACTTTCTTTGTTTCTTTCATTGTAAAATGTATAAGAAATTAATAAACTATAAATTAAAAAAAAAAAATACAACTCATATAACTTCCTTAATTTAACTACTGAATTAGCTCTTGGTGACCAGCGCTACCCCCTGCAAGCAAGTGCTAAGCACCTAATTTTGCTGAGGCTTGTGCACCGCCCCCCGGCCGTAGAAGTCGGGCAGCTACCACTGACACCCGGCCGTCGAAGCCACAGCGTCATGGCCTGTGACCCGACCGTAAAAAGTCAGGGGCGTTTGGTCCAAGTGCCTCAGTGCTCCCTCACCCTCTTGGCCGTTAAAGCGTCGAGGGTCCGTGTCGGACCTGTTGGGCCGCTGGCCCAGTCAGGGCCGCCTGCTTCCGTTCTCCGGGGGCGCTGGGCCCCGTGCCGTCCCCTACTTAAGCTATATGTGGGGGTGTCACTTGGCTGGTCACCGCGCAACACCAGGGGCTGCGACAAGTATGTACTCTCTCTAGCTAAATACAGTGGGAGGGCGGGAGGGACACGTGAGCCTGCGCCGGCGGTGCCTAGACAAAAAGGGGGCCGCTCATGCCGTGCGCCCCCTTTTCAACCAGGGAACGCTCACCAGGCCCCGCCCCCGCCCCAACCCTGTCTTGCCTTCCCCGTCCTCATTGTGCCCTACCCCCCTTATGGATTCGTGGGCTCTCAATATGGGCAGTTGAAAGGCTACGTCTACCCCTTCATACGACCCCCCCCTCCCCCCTCCATCGATTACAGAAGCTCATGCAGCTTAACGTTCGATAAGTTTTATTGGTTGGACAAATAAATGGCCGCAGCCCTTATAAATACAGTAACAGCAATAAATACAATACGGCAACAAGCCTTTATATTAATTAAGGGGCATAATGGGAAACAGACACAAGAGGTTCCTTGATTTTAAATGATAAACAAATGAAGTGTAAAAAGTGAAATGCATTATCTTATTATTTTAATTTTTTAGTAATCAATTTAGAGATGTTTTGTACTTTTACTTAAACAGAGGGAGGGATTGGGGGGAAGAGGTAAAAAGGGAGAGAGGGAACATGAATGAAAGAAATTCAGCAGACAATAATAAATGGACACCAATGACAATACTATATGGCTGTCCTGTGGTGTCAGTGTGTGTATGGATCACTTCCGCTTCATTACAAGTCAAGGCTTTAACTCCCTGGAACATCAAAGCAGGTTACAATCAAAAATAATAAAATAATATTTTAAAAAATGAAATCAGTCTCCCTATCAACTCCCAACCACAACTGCATTAATAAAAATCACATAACTGTAATCAAAACATTAAAAAAAACAATAATAATAAATCCTCTCTCCAAATTAACCACCCTTCCCAAGTCATATCAAATCATCACAGCAAGCAAACTTATCCAGTTAACTCCAATATTCAGTTAAGCCTGGATGTGCTTGAAAGCAGGATTAAAGTATACTTGGATAACTTTATCTTAACTAATGTACTGTGATCCCAGTGTAGCCTGCCAAGTAGGTGGTATGGAAATCATTCCGTACTTTGCAACGGCAGGAGTTGCACCAGTGTGCACCGTACATTAACAGTCCCATTACATGAAGTGACAGCACCTCCTTGCACAGTCTGTAAAGTAGCGCCCAGCCACTTCCCTCATGAAAGCTATTTAACTGTAGTAATGACTTCTCCAGCAGACTCCTGCAAGCTGGGTCGGAGCTAAAAGAGCAACCTCTCTGCTTTCGGCGTGAAGTGTTATACAGTAAAAAAAAATGGGAGAGCAAAAACATCTTTGCTTATTGCTCACTAGGGATGTGTTTTCCTTTAGAGTTAATCGTAAACCATCAAGCAACAGCTGGACTTTCACTGCCATGAAAGTTTTAGCTAGGTTGTAGGGGGGGGGGGGGGGGGGGAATGGTACATCACGCAGTCCTTGTCTGGCTTCAAAACAAATTAAATCATTACGTTCCTATTCTGGGCTGCCTTCTCCGTAGAAGATTCCAAGACCTGAGTTCGTAAAAGTGATGTTTTTTGTCTCCGGAGCTAAATTCAGGCAACACGTAATAATCCTTAGCAAAAGAAGTCAGGGTTTCTTTGGAGATCTGCATTATATCATAATAGAATTTTTAAAAAGATCTATACTTAAAATTGCTTGAACTTTAGGAAAATTAATAGTATTAACATTTTTAACTCTCAGAGCATTTTGCACAACTTCCAGCCTTCCAATGGTGACCAAATTATCTTTGGCCACCACACTTTTAAACTGCGAGTGTCCCTCCACTGTTGTTCTAATTTACAGATATTAGCAAAAATGGCCTCAATAGGCTTATTTCGAGATTGTACCTTAATACCCAGTCTCATCTTGTGCCATAGGCATGGGAAAGGGGGGGGGGGGGGCACAGGGGCCATACTCTCCCCCTCCCAAAAAAAAATCTATTTGGGCAACCACCTGTAATGAATGTTCCTAAGCCTAAATTTCCATCAGGTTCCCTTATTTACTGAGCAAAGCTGAAAAGTGCAAAGACTTCCTCTGGGTAGGGTGTTACAGGAAATTGTATGAGAGAGCAGGTGTTCTCTCTTACAGGTGTTCTACGAGGACAGCAGGATGTTAGTTCTCACACATGGGTGACATCATCAGATGGATCCCCGATGCGGAAAACTTATGTCAAAGGTACTAGAACTTTGATTAGACACACTGATCATGTCCTATACCACACATCCACGTGGGGTCTGTCTCCAGTCTTATAACATTGAATTATGATTAAAATAAAAAATAGGAGAAACCCAACTCAGTGGGGTGGCAGGCAGGTTTCATGAAGACTAACATCTTGCTGTCCTTGGAGAACACTGTTACAAGTAAGCAACTCTGCTGTCTCCGAGGACAAGCAGGATGGTGGTCCTCACACATGGGTGAATCCCTAGCTATAAGCTGCTCCCCAACACAAAAAAGGGCCAACAGATTCCTAACCAGATGCCAATGGGCATGTTAGGATAAGTAAGTGAGTGGACCCTTTGGCCGAGGTGAGAGGTGGAACCACCCAGGGGGAGGAGCCCTGCTGGGCCTCACCGTCGGGAGATGGAGTCTCGGCTGTGGGATGGAGATGGTGGAGACGTAGAGGGTGACCACTGGAGGTGGGCCATGGAATGGCAGCACATAGCTGACATCAGTCTTGCTTGATAAGAGTCAAAGGAGGTAGTGGCACTACCTGAGGAGCGAGGGTGCCGGGAAATACAGTCACTGTAACACACTGAATCAGTAGTGGAGAAATGCAGAGAGGTTCCTTGGTGGAAGGACACGGTAGTGATTCGCAGAGTGGGGTACACCGGCAAGGGTTCCTCAGATGATAACACCGTGTGGGTCCGCAGAGCAGGGAAGGAACCCGGTCTGCAGAATGGTCTGCAGAGCGAATCTGCGGAATGGTCTGCAGAGCGGGGTACACCGGCAAGGATTCCGATGTAGCAATCAGAACAGTGATCCAGAAAGTGGTACTCACAGCGACAGGAAGTAAGCAGAAGTCCCATAGAAGGCCTTAGGAGAAAGGCAGGCCGGAGTCCGGGTGAGAGGCCCTCCGAGGAGCGGATAGCCAAGAGATGAGGGGGGCCCCTGAGGAGTGGGTACCCAGTAATCTCACACCACGGAAGCAAAACCAGAACGCTGAGTAGAAGCTGGAATAACAGCAAGTGAACTCATTGCCAAGTCGCCGGCTATCTGGGCAGGCCGGTTTAAATATTAGAGCAGAGTGATGTCATCTGATAGGGACACTCCCAAGGTTCCCTCCATGACATGGTTAAAGCTGGTCGGGGAAGCGAATGCGCACACCTAAGGAACCCCACAGGTAAGATGGCGGTCGGGAGCTTCCATGCTGCTCAGATAGGCCAGGGAACGGAGGCCAGAAGGCCAGTGGAAGCTGGCTGAAGCTGCAAGTTCGCCCAACAGAGCCAAAGTTGTGAAAAGGGAGGTGAGCAATGGTGGCCGCAGCCGTCTGTGGCCGCGGAGTGTAACAGGGCACAACAACACCGGTGCTTTCAGTAACAGAGGGGGAGACAGCCTGAGCCCAAACAACAGGCCCTAAGTGGGAGAGAGTTGGGTTCTACATCTCAAACAGATTCTGAGGTCAGATTGGCCAAACTTACTGTTGCGTTGGCCATCCCTATCCAAGCAATAGTGAGATGTGAATGTGTCGAGACAGCTCCACGTTGCAGCCTTGCAGATCTCTTCCATGGAACTGCTCACAAGTGGGCCACTGAAGCTGCCATGGCTCTGACAGAATGAGCCTTGACATGACCCCCAAGATGCAGTCCCACGTGGGAATAACAGAAGGAGATGCAATCTGCTAGCCAATTAGATAGTGTCTGTCTGACAACAGAAATGCCCAAACTATTCCTATGTAAAGAAAATAAGAGATGGGTAGACTTTATACAGGTTTCTGTCCCCTCCAGATAGAAGTCTAAGGCTTGCTTGCAGTCCAAACTGTGCAGTGCTCATTTGCCTTGATACAAACGTGGCCTGGGAAAGAATATTGTCAGGATGATTGACTGGTTAATATGGAAGTCTGTTATCACCTTAGGCAGGAACTTAGGGTGCGTACGCAAGACCATCCTATCATGATAAAATTTAGTGTAAGGTGGATAAGGCACAAAGGCCTGGAGCTTGCTGACCCTGCACGCTGAGGTGACCGCCATCAAAAATATGACCTTCTAGATCAGGTAACTTCACAGGAGTGCAGCATCTGAAAAAGAGCTTTTATCAGCTGAGCTTACACCATGTTGAGGTCCCAAGACACAGCGGAATGCCTTAAGGGAGGCTTCAATTGAAGCAGGCCCCGCAAGAAACGTACAACTATAGGCTGTACAGAGATGGGCGAACCATCTACACCTTGGTGGTATGCGCCAGTTGCACTAAGATGAATTCTAATGGAGCTGGGCTTTAAGCCAACTTCCGACAGGTGTATAAGGTAGTAAAGCAGTTTTTGTGTGAGGCACCACACCATACAGAAAATCTCCTTCACTTCAGTGTAGAGAATGTGCTAGTGGAAGGCTTTCTAGAAGCCACCAGGACCTGAGACACATCTTCTGAAAGATCAAGCGGCTGTAGGTTAACCTCTCAACATCCAGGCTGTGAGCGACAGGGCCTGGAGGTTGAGATGCTGTAGCCTACCTTCATTTTGCATGATGAGATCTGGGGAAGTCCCCAGACTGGTCTCTGGATGGACAGCTCCCTTAGGAGTGGAAACCAGATCTGTCTCAGCTAATGAGGGACTATTTATTTATTTATTTGTTGATTTTTATATACCGACATTCATCGGAACATCATGCCGGTTTGGACTATGAGGGGGACTATGAGGATCATAGTCCCCCTGTTCTTGCGAAGCTTCAAGAAAATCTTCACCACTAAGGGAATTGGAGGATAAGCATTAATTACAGCATACAGAAGACCCTTGCCCCAATGACAGGCATGAGCGTCCGAGGCTGGTTTGTCATGTGACCTGAACAGGGAGCAGAACCAAGGCACCTATTTCAGAGGTATGCGAACAGATCTACATCTGGGCTTCCCCAGAGGCAGAATATCCAATATGCTACCCACATGAGGTCTGAAGGCTCGACTCAGCCTGCGTGCTACCACATTCTCCATCCCGGCCAGGTACATGGCCCGGATCACCATCCCAAGGGACAGGGTCCATGAACAAATCTGGGCAGCTTCCTGATATAGGAGGTATGATCCCTTACTTCCCTGCTTATGGACATACCACATTGCTACCTGGTTTTCAGTTTGGATCAGGGCAACTGTGTTAGTCAGCCGATCTCTGAAAGCCTATAGCATGTTCATGATCGCTCAAAGCTCCAGGAAGTTGATTTGAGAAGTGCGTTCCTGAGCCGACCAGAGGACCTGGGTGCAGAGCCAATCTACATGAGCTCCCCACCCAGAGTGGATGCATCCATGGTTAGGACAATTTGGGAAGGGAGACTTCGAAAAAATATTCCCCCGTTCCAGATTTTAAAATACCTATCACCAGGACAATGAGTCCTGTAGAGATGGGGTGACTTGGATGCAATCCTGGAGGCTCTGAGTGGCCTGGCGCCACTGAGACCTCAGGCTCTGCGCATATGTAAATGTGCCAAGGAAGTGACATGGATGGTTGTGGCCACATGGCCTAAAAACCTCAACATGTGCCAGACTGACACCTGCTGGCTCTGTTGGATCACAAGTGACAGGTTGAGATGGGACTTTAGGTAGTTGAGAACAACCTTAGTGATTCCAACACCCAGACGGTCAAGCGCATGGACCTCATGGCCCCTGCCTGAGACGTGCTCTTGACAAGCCAATCATCCAGATATGGGATAACATGCACTCCCAGCCTGTGGAGGTGTGCCACCATCACGGCCAGGCATTTTGTGAAGACCGATGAGGTTGACGCGAGCCTGAACAGTAACACCCAGTACCGGAAATGCTGTTTTCCAAATTGGAGATACTTCCTATGACTGGAGAAGATCTCAATATGAGTGAATGCATCCTTTAGGTCGAGGGAGCATAGCCAGTCCCCTTTTTACAAAAGGGGGATCAAGGTGCACAGGGAAACCATCTTGAACTTTTCTTTTCTTAGAAAGTTGTTCAAGGCCCTTAGGTCTAGAATGGGATGGAGTCCTCCTGTTCTTTTTGGAATCAGGAAGTATCTGGAGTAAAATCCCCACCCTCTTTGCCCTTGAAGTATGGGCTCGACTGCATTGGCCATTAAGAGGGAGGAGAGCTCCATTAGTAGTACCTCCTGATGTGCTACCGGCCCCTAAAATGGGCACGGAGGGAAATATGGCGAGACACTCAATAGGTTCAATTGGAACCGCAGCCTTCCCCCGACCAGAGGGTCCATTGTTCCAGGTATGGGCAACTGACGTACGCACCCTACAACCCAGTCAAAACCCCTTCCCCGGAGTTGACTGAGGAGCCGTCTAGGGCTTGGGGACTCTTTACTGCTGGACGGAGGCAGGAGCCCCGATGATGTTGATGAGAATGAGGAGGCGGAGGATAGTACTTCCTTTGGTGAAAGCAAGACTTGCTTGGCCCCAGTTTCGCCAGCCTCCTAAGAGTGGAGGATGGGTCTGGAGTACTGGCGGAGAGTTGTTGGAGGGTTTCATGGTGGTCCCAAAGCTGGGCCATAGCGCACCTCACCCTATCTCTGAAGAGATTCTCTCTACTACATGGCATGTTGAGTCGTTGCTGTAACTCTGGTCAAAGATCTGAGGCCCGCGGCCATGCTATTCTTCAGGCGCTGATTTCCACTGTAGAGACTCTCGATGCCATCTCAAAACCATTGTAGATTACACAAACCTCGTATTTTCTGCACTCCAGGCTCTTATGCACCAGTAACATGAGGGTGTCCTGCTGCTGCTGTTGTTAAGGCAGCTGCTTGGCCATCTCCTGCACCTGTTTCCAGATGTCCTGTGAGTACTGGCTCATATAGAGCTTGTAGGCAGTGATACAGGCAATAAGCATGGTGCCTTGAAACCCCTTCCTCCCAAGAGCTTCCATCACTCTATGGTCCTTCCCCTGGAACACAGAGGAATGAGTCAGAGAGTGCTTGGCCCTTTTGAGGGCAAATTCAACTGCCACTGACTGGTGGGGCAGCTGATACTTATTGAGTCCGGCAGCCTTCTGGGTGAAGTAGACCCCGTCTGCCTTCTTATGAATGGGAGGCACTGTGAGAGGGTGTTTCTATATCCTCAGCAGCAACTCCTTAAGAATCTTGTGTACTGGGACTGCCACGATCTCCTTAGGAGGCTCCATGAATTGAAGGATCTCAAGCATTTTGTGCCTGGCATCCTCCTCTGTAAATAACTGAAATGGAATCCTTCTGCCATCAACTTACAAAACTTATGAAGGTTAATTCCTCTGGTGGAGTCTTACTTCACTCCTCTGGAGAAGAAGGTTCTGAAGGGAGACCCTCGGAGCCTTCAGAGGACTCCAAAGCATCACCCCCCAGGGGTCAGAGGGTTCTTCATCCTCACTGTAAACCACAGAGAATGGGTCCCTAGGTGCTCGGCCTTCGTCCAGAGATGCAGGCACTGGTAGTACCAGATTTGGCGGGAAGGGGGGGGGGGGGGGTGGCAGAAGGCTTCGGCAACTCTGCCAGCCTTGTTGGAGTTTCCTCCTCAAAGGACCCAGTAACAACCACCGTATTGGTAGGAGGAGGCCTTGGTGCCCCACCGAGCACTGATGCTGTCCCATTACTGGGTCAGTAATGCACCAGTGAGCACATTGAGCTTCTCCAGAAGCAGTAAGAGGACAGGTAGCATTGGGTCCGGTGCTATTGGTGCCACAGGATCAAAGCCCTGCAGCGCCTGGTCCACCACTGGCTGGACTTGGCACTCCAGCTCCTTCTTGAAAGTTGCCGATGCCAACACTGACTTGGAGGAGTGGCCAGATCCTCTTCAGACCCTTGAGGTGGATCAGTGACTGGCATCAGGACTGGTGGAGACCATCGCAGAGCCACGGCACTGATGGAGGATTGGCACTCCTCACCATGGGGTCACTTCGGGTGCATCGTGGCAAAAGCTGGTGGATCCCTGTACCCGGCACATGCATCAGAGGAGACCAGTGCTGATGCTTCTTCAGCTTCCTTCGATGTTCATCCCAGTCTTTCCCCGGTGCTGAAGGCAATGACAAGGAACCCGATGTCCTCAGCCTGGAGGAGACCGACGATCGTTGATCTCCAGCATCCACAGAACTGAATGGTCCTGCCGATGTCGATGGCTCAGTGTCCATTGGTGCGGCTCCTTGCTCTTCGATGCCAGTTCACCCAGGTAAGGGATAGGACTTACAAACCTCCCTAGTTTAATTGCCTCCTTTCTCCCCTGTTAGTCTCAACCCTTAAAACCCTGTCGATCTATTTGTCTTTATTTTATAACTTGCATGTCATCCATAGCAGAAGTAAAATTACATGGCAGGGAACCCTTCTGTGTATCTGTGCGTGTAAATATTTGCATGCAGATTTCAATGTGAAGTCAGGAATGTCCATGCCCTGCCCAGACCACGCCCATGCCCTCCCTTTTGAATGGAACTTTTCATTTGTATGCATAGCGGCACGTATGCGTGTACTCAGGCGGCTTTTAAAATCCACTTGGCACATGCCGGCCTGACTTGTGCACATATCTCCGGTTTTGGCGCATGCCGGGCTTTTAAAATTCCCCTTTAAATGCAAATTATTCTTGCCATTAGGATCAGCTTAGATACTTCTTTGCTAATCCTGAAAGGTTTATTACTTTTGATGATCTGTGTAAAGTGGATGCTGTTGTAAACTCAATTTGGATATACATATGGTGAACTTCTGGCTTCACTATATTTTAGAAGGGGGAATCTTCCAGTACTGGGAAGGTCTCGTTCAATAGTGAGAGGGTGCTCCATCCCCTGACGGGTGGGTCAGTAGAGTATAATTATAATGCCTGACTCCATGAGCCACTAGGAAGAGTTGAATCTGAGTCTACTGATGTTCATTTTAAAATTTGCCTGATAGTATTGAAAAGTGACTTAAGAAGCATAAAGCACTGTATTCACCTTTCCCTGTGATTTTTGGAACTTAAAAACCCTGTATCATATTTTGAGATTTTGTATTTTGCTCTCTCATGTCTTTGATTTTTGTACCAGCTTGAACTTTTGAATTCTTTTGAGTAAAGCTATTTTTCTGAGCAGAACACTTCACCTTAGTCTGGACTGATTATTTGAGTGTGATCATTTTAAGACCCTACAGGTTTATTATGTCCCTATTCACAGAATTCACTCTAACCCAACCCTGGACTGAGTGGATCAGCACTCAATAGTGCTGGAATGTACCACTCCTTCCCAAGGGGAGGAGGGGGGTGTTACCTACATATCATTATAGAATGACAGACTAATAAGTTAATTTACTTGCAGTTCTTGAAAAAAATTGTGTTGATGACGGTATTATTCTATTTAGCATTCATGGTAGATCACAGTAGGGATGTGCACCACAAAAAAATTTCATTTCATTTTACTCATTTGTTGTTTCAGCTCCTCAAAACTTTTTCAATTCAGTTCATTCTTTTGTTTCTGCTTTGCTATTTGCCACGTTGCTTCAATTTGTTTTGATAGGTTATGCTCATGAATGCCATTTTACTCGCATTAAATGAATTACATTTTATGCACGTAACACATTTGCGCAAAGACTACCGAAACAAATGAAAGTGAATGCACATTTCTAGGGATTAGATGCTTCAGAGCTTTCATGCCAGGCTTTGGGATTTGTGTGCTTACTCTTGGCAAAAGCTTGCAAAACATGGGCATGCCACACCCCGCCTCCCCTTCAGGTCTTAACCCCCCTTGTCACTTAACCTCCCCTTTCTCTTGCAAATAACATTGCACCATTTTTCATGTGGTTTGTGGAACTCATGATCACAGCTTTATCAAATACATGAGATCTTTGTTCTTTTAATTTACTATTCAAAGCAAAAATCTGACAAAAGCAAGCAACAACAGGCTTAGTAAATAACGAAAATGCTAAACATAGGAGGGTATCACCGAGCTCTGTAATAATTGAATTGCTACCAAAACTAAAGAGGCTATTGGCCAAAAATCTATGCCTGATGATTTTAAAATTGCAACTATGGGCATTGTACAGGTTATGCCAGTCTCACTTTCTCCAGTGACTTCTGTAGAACTCTCCTATCCAAATAGATTCTGGGTAAACATTATTGGATTTTATTTTTCTCAATATTGTTAACCCTCCCCACTCTTCCTCTCCAGGTCCACTCCCTGCGAATTGGGATCCAGATCAGCTCACAGCTGCCTGAATAACTCTGTTAGCTCCTTTTCCTGCCACAGGATGAACCAGCCACCCCTTGCATAATCCCGAATCTCCCAGTAGCCTCATTCTTTGTAAAAAGATTACAATGCGATTTAACATGAAATGTCTAGCACAATACAAATTCAAGCTTACTTACTCAGATAATTCATTAATATGATTTATTGCATATGCTGCATAACATATATTAATTTGCTTTCATTAGCAATCGATAGTATTATTTTTTAAATTGGTTTCATTTTAACCAGATCCAGGATAGAGAAAAATGTCTTGTGCTACAACAAAAGTGATCTAAGCTTTTGATCAGCCCTTGTATTCCTATGCTAAAAATATATGTAGTGAAGATAAGAGTCTCCAAAAGTGGATGCTAATTGTACCATAATTTGGTTTTCTTCATTTGTATAATCATTACAATAGTATCCTGTTCCTAAAGATAGGAGTTCTCGTGATGGAAGTAAAATAATAAGAGGGATGCAAAAGATGCTAAAAATAGGGACGATAACATTCAAAGCAGCGTGCGGACGCATATTGGCGCATGTGTGCACCTAGGGATGCAGTAATTTTATAACTTGCACACACATATGTGCACATGTTATAAAATAGCTTGGGCATGCACATGGGTGCATGCCTAGGTGTGCAAATCCTGCTTCTATCGTGCAAGTCGGGGAATTCTAAAACCGGTGTGCATCCACGCCATTGGCAGTTTCACCAGTTCATCCACTAGTTCACCCAGTTTGGAGCTAGCAAACCCCCTGGTTTGATAACCTGAACTCCTCCCAGTTACTCCAGAAGCTTTAAACCTGGCAGAAATGGGTAATTTCTTTTATTTATTATTTTTTTTAAATTATAGCTCCTCCATAGCAGAAGTAAAATTACGCGGCAATTGACCTGGCCGCACACGCCCAGACGTGTATTTACATCTATATTTCTTGCCCACGCCCTGATCAGATCCTGCCCCTTTTTGAATCAAAGTAAGTTGTGCATGCTGCGGGAGAGATGCACACATCTGGTGGGCATGCGTGAGCCCGACTTGTATGCACATCTCAAAGTTTCAGTGTGCACCAGGCTTTTAAAATTCACCATTATATGAGCAATATAATGTACATTGGTTTAGATGAAAGAGATTGCTCTTACTGTGGGTTTTTGAGGAAAATGCTTAGTATATACACTGTAGTAACATATTATCACAGTTAATGATGATAGATAAAGACCAAAATGGTCCATCCAGTCTGTCAAGCAAGTTGCTTAGGGTAGTATCTGCTGCTCTATGCAGGTATTCCCATATTTAACTTTAGGTATAACAGTGGATACCCCATTTCTTCATTTCCAACTCTAACCACTAGGGATACTTTGGGTTTGTCCCACACCTTTTCGAATTAATTTTATTACTTTCTTGTCTTCACCACATCTTTTGGGAGGGCATTCCATGCATCTGCCACCCTTTCTGCGATGAAATATTTTCTGACATTGTTCCTGAGTCTTTCTCCTTGGCGTTTCAAATCATGACCCCTAGTTTTATATCTTCCTTTCAATTGGAAAACATTTTAATTTTGTGCATCATTAATTCCTTTCAGGTATTTGAAAATCTATATCATTTCGCCCCTGTGTCTCTCCTCTCCTCTAGATTATACTTATTTAGGTCCTCCAGTCTCATCTCATAAGTAGTTCGGTGCAGACCCCACACCATTTTGGCTGTCTTACTCCCATCCTGTCCTTATGCTTTTTTGGGATATGGTCTCAAGAACTAAACACAGTACTCCAGGTGAAGCCTCACCAACATCCTGTATAGGGGCATTATCACATCCTTTTTTCCTGCTGGTTAATCCTCTCTTTATGCAGCTCAGCATTACTCTGGCCTTAGCCACCACTGTCACTTTGCTTTGCTACCTTAAGTTCGTCTGATACTATCACCCCCAAGGTCTGTCTCCCGATTCGTGCATATCAGTCTTTCAACCCCATGGCTCATTGAGCTATAGAAAAACAATTTGTAACTTTAACATATTGAAAAACATAGTGCAGATGAAGTACGATACACCAAAAGCAAAATGTGTCATATCAGATTATATAAAATTGTCTCCCATTATACAATATAATATAGTACAAGTTCTATCCAGGTTGACTTTACACAGTTTATACTTTTCATGATGATGGAGGTAAGTTGAATATTCACGAAAGGAAAATACAAAAATATATGTAATATATCTTTCAGGTAGCTCCAAATTCTTATATCGGTTTTACTTTATTGTACAATAACCACAGCTCATAAAAATGAAAAGTGTTAAGGGAAATAATGTTTCTAACACTTTCATGAAGAAAACAGATGATATAGCAAGGAACAGTAAATTTGCAATCAAATAGAGGAATTGCTCTACTAAACCACACCAGGGATAGTAGATTTTTCTATTACTTTAATATTTACCCTATTAAAAATGAGTCTGTGTACCCATCCTCACTTCCCTACAAAGTTATATTTCAAAACACAAAAGGTAGGGGTGCACAACCCTGGTCTTCAAGAGCTGCAAATAGACTCTGTTTTCCAGATATCCATACTTATTATTCATTAGGCATATTTGCATACATTTGACTTGAAAACCAGGTTGATTTGCATCTCTTGGTTACTCCGAAAACCAGGCTGCAGCCCTTGAGAATCAGACCTGTACTTCAATTCACCAAATGGCTTTCTGGCCTCTAGAGGACAAACTTGAGTCAAAAACTCCAACTAAAAGCCATGATTGTAGGGAGATCAAAAGGCATACTAGTGGTATACTGCAAAGCTGCACTGGCAAGAATTACTCAGTCTTCTGGTTACCACTGCATCAATGACCTTATGATTAGACAATTAAAAGAAACTTTAAAACAATCCAGGAACATAAGACTTTAGAAATTAAAATGATCAGATATGTTGGAAATGACAAAAAAAAAAAGGACACATCAAAGACCTAGATTTCTTTACCCATTAAGGGCTATAAAATAATACTGCCTGTCACCTTCTGATCACCCCCCACCCCCCATACACATACATGTGGCTCTTCCCCTTCACAATATCTATGGAATGTCTTATGATTCACTTATATTTTCTGGTAATGTCATATGTTGCTCATTCTATTCTGACCTGAAGAAGAGTAATAACGCCTAAAAGCTAGTTAAGAAAGTCCAATAAAAAGGTATCACCTTATTTTTTTTTTAATTTTTAACCTTTAGTTCCATGCATTCAAATGGACTAATAGAGCAACCACACTGCTTTGCACAATCCGTAGTAAAACAGTGATCTCAGTAGCAAAATTCTTCCCTGCCTTTGATTTGCCAAGAACCAGAATGTGCAAGAGGCATCTAGATGAGGGGTTAGTCTCTTCATTCTTTGAGGGTCCCTAACTGGTCAGGTTTTTGGTATAGCCCTAATGAAAATGCATGAAACAGATTTGCATGCATGGAAATGTATATATATTAGGGATATTCTGACAACTGTACCAATTAGGGGCCCATCCCCGATTTAGATTATCGCCAAGTAAGACATGTGATCTATCACCTATAGGATTTCCTGATTTTAAGTCAATTATACAAAAATCAAGGCACAATTCTGCTGTTACGTCAGGTGTACTATGTGGCTTGCATTTGTGTTGTGTGAAAGGAGGATTATTGTCTAATAATGTCAGTTCTGGAAAGAACCACCCTGAGCTTTCGAATGCATTTTCTCTGTACAGCAAGTGCAATTTTATGTAACAGTCATCCCTAAACCATGACTACTAGAAGCTATGAGGCTGCAGTGGGATGGGACAACGCAAGGTATGCTCTGTTTTTATACTTGGCCTCAAGACGCCTGCTGTTTTTCACTTCCAGAGACAGGATGTTGGGCTGCATGGACCTTTTGATCTGACCCAGCATGGCAATTCTTATCATCTTACTTTCTTAGTAAGGTTAAGTGCCCATGCCCTGCAAATCACAGAGCAGACGCACGTGTTACTGGTTGCTCAAGGGCTTATTCTTTCTTTCAAAGGAGGTGGTCATTAGGAGAGCAATGTTGATATCAAGGGGCCTCGGTAAGTCTGGTGCATGATTAGTGCAACTACAGATTTTAATTTCGTACCTGTTTTGGCAGTGCGACAAGTTTGGAAGCCTCTTTATAGCACAACATGTGCAGACAGAGGGGTTCCTTTTAAACCTTCTCTCAGCTTCCCCAAACATATGACGACAGTTATTGAAATAAACAGAGCCCACACAATCGTGAATTAAGAAACTTCTTTATGTGAAATGATATGGCTGCAGCCCAGCATACTTTAAATTTACAATTACAGCAAACATATGCCTGACTAAGATTTGGCACTAACTAAACCCACCCTGTGTATCCAAAACAAGTCAATGCCTGAACTCGCAAAAACCCAAGTGCACGATGGGTGACCAGCACTGTGCCTCAGACTGCTGTGTGCGCCTTGTAAACCCTTCCCCTTCAGCCGTAAAATCCAGGGTGTTGGGTTGCCAAGTGCCCGTGGTCCGTAAAAGACACGGCGCTCGAGTGATAATGCGGCTACCATCCTGTTCCATCCGCTGTTGAAGTGATGAGCTATTCTTGTGTGCTCCACTGCGGCTGCGGCCACTCGCCATGCCCTAATGTGACTGAGTGCCTTCATTTTACGTGTGAGCTTTTTCTTAAAAGCTGGTTACCCACGCCACAGCCCTTCAGATAATGACTTTGTTTGCTGGGGGGGGACCCCCCCCCCCCAATGACTATGTATTATGGCCCTATCTCGCTGGAAGGGCATCCAAACTGTCTTCCAAGTTGCTATTAAATATATCCAAGCCAGTGTCAGATAAATACAGTCCATATGGTATGTACAATCCTGGGCAGCTTTTTTCTATCAATTCGTGCAGCATGGAAAAGCCCTGGATGATGGGCATGAACCTCCACATTCATTTTGTTGATCTTGATCCTGGTTCTCTCTATTGCTTCATGGGACCACTCTTTCCTGCCACACTCGCTTGGGGGTGAAGCAGGACCAAACAGTCTGGGTCACCAATTGTAATGCCAGAGCTGTAGCCAGGCCGTTTGGCACCTATGGCCAAGTAAAAAAGGGCGCCCTCACCCTGAACATAACACATGATGCCTCGAGTCGGGAGACTCTGTTACATAGAGAAGGCTTTCATTTTCATTTTTATTTTGACCCAGCAGTTTCCTCTTGCTTCTCTGGGCTTCTAGCTCAATCGGAACCAGTACAGGGATCCTAGTGCTATGAGCCTTCATTCAAAAACCAAAATGGAAACCCAAGAAGCCCAAATTTGCATGCCATGCAATACCAGAGAAAGAGAAACAAAACACATTTCCTCCTGTATTATGCAAAATAAAAGATATCATGAGCTGTATATTCCCAAATTTGACATATTCCATTCACTAAACTGAATATAAATTGCTTTTTTTCTGCCCTTGCTTTCTGGATGTTTTATTTTTCTAATCACTTTGGTCCCCATCTCATATGCTGCTTTCCTCTTCTTGGTCTCCTAACTCCTTTACAGGGTCTCCTGTTCATTTTCTGTTTAAGAACATAAGAAATTGCCTTGCTGGGTCAGACCAAGAGTTCATCAAGCCCAGCATCCTGTTTCCAACAGAGGCCAAACCAGGCCACAAGGACCTGGCAATCTCTCTACTGTCTTCTTCAGTTCCTCCCTTACACCTCTGTCTAATATCAATGCTTCTCCAACAGTAACATGGAATAGACTTAGTTTTTGGGGACTTGCCAGGTTCGTATGACCTGGATTGGCCACTGTTGGAAGCAGGATGCTGGGCTTGATGGACCCTTGGTCTGACCCAGTATGGCAATTTCTTATGTCCGTTGTCTTTATCTCTGCCTCTCTAACTCATTTAGATTTCATCCCCCCCCTCTTTGTACCAATCTTATACCTCCCCAACTCTTCCCTCTATTGCCCTCTCTCTCAGTCCTCCATCTCCCCTCACTGAGTTGCTCCTTTTACCATCTCCGGCTGCCTGGCCCCCTTGTCCTTCGCCTCAATGGCTGCATCCTTTCTTGTGCTCTTGAAACCCCCTCACCTCCACATCCTCCTCTTCCCCCCCTCACCCCCCTCTTCTTCCAGGGTCATCTTCCAACCAATCATACCTTCCACTCTTCCCTAGAAGCAGTGTATGGGTACTAAGCCCCCAGTCTTGCACCCACCTCCTCTCTTGTTGCACCCTCCGCATACACAATTCAAAATTATGTATTTATAACAACAGATTTTACATGAGAAAGGACTTTCTGAGGTAAAAATATAACTACTAGCATGTATATTATATTTACATGCCCTGCTGTGGTGCTAATCAGAAACCCTGCAAAAAATTTTTAAAAAGGCACTTGGAACCTTTATGATATTAGGCCTATGGTAATCCGTGTTAGGTGTGGGTTTGGCCCTTTGAAAGCCATGAGTGAACTGAATTGCAGTTTACAATATTGTAACCTCCCATACCAAAACAACTCTAACTGCCAGCAGTAACAATACTATTTATGAAAAGGTAACACTGTAAATATTACACCAGGCCCTAAAACACCAATATATCTCCTATTAGGAAAACAAAACAAGCCAGGCTGCTATAGATCCCTGCACGGAAAATACACACTAGCAGAATACCTCAACTGTATCACATGTGCAGAACACAGACAAACCACACTAATACAAAATGAAGAGACCATAAAATATAAATAGAAACGTATAGATAAAAATTGAACTGGAAACCATAAAAAACCAGATTCTGACTGCAGTGCAACAAGGGAAAACCAAACATCACTATTCCTCTTAAAACATCAAACAAAATCAAGAAATATGAAACATCAATCATAATAGTAAAACCATTCTAATAAAAATAAATATTTCAAAAACAGCTGACGAACAGAACAGCATCCAGTAATTAAAAACTAATATAAAACTTT
Source organism: Rhinatrema bivittatum (assembly GCF_901001135.1). NCBI lineage: Eukaryota > Metazoa > Chordata > Amphibia > Gymnophiona > Rhinatrematidae > Rhinatrema > Rhinatrema bivittatum. Next base: position 321,371,051 of record NC_042620.1, read on the forward strand.
TCCAAATGACAATAAAATATTTCACAACAACAGATACATTAAATAACACCCAATAATATTTGATTTCCAGATGCCCTGAGATTGTCATGGATTAGTGTGTATATGTGTGTAGGGTTTTTTTTTGTTGCACACATATGTTTTTCCCTCTCTAACACACACATACTCATGCTCTCTCTCACTCTTACATGCTCAATCATACACACACATATGCTCATTTGCTCTCTCACATGCTCATACACATGTTTGTTCTCTCTCACATACTCAATTATACACACATGCTCATTCACCCTCTCACATACTCAGTTATACATACATACATACAACTCACTTGTGCTGTCTCTCAGATACTCAGTCATACACATACGCTTGTGCACTCTCTCACATCCTCAGTCATACACACATAAACTTGTTTGCTCTATGTTTCTCATATACTCAATTATACACATACACATTCGCTCCCTTTCACATGCACAATCACACACATGCTCATTTGCTTTCTCACATGTGTAATCATATACACACACACTCATCTTCTCTTTTACAAACACAATTATACATACACATATGCTCATTTGCTATCTCTCTGTCTCACATGCACAGTCATACCCACATGCTCATTCGTTTTCTCACATGCTCAGTCATGCACACATATCCTTGTTTGCTCTCTCACAAATGCTGAATCATACACATGCTTATTCTCGCTCTCACATGTTCAATCATACATACACACACACACACACTCAATCACTTGCTCTCACATGCTCATGTGCTGTCTCACACAAACATGATCAACCATACACACATACATGCTGGTTCACTCTCTCTCACACATGCTCAATCTCACTCACACATACACACACACACACATGATCCTTTGCTCTCTCTCGCACATATGCTCCTTCGTTCCCTCTGCAGGCTTGCTTCTGACTGCAGGATGGGAGGCCTTTGTTTCTATTTTTTGGTCCGTGGACCACTCTCTTCCTAAATGCGGGGGAAGTGGAGGAGGCCGACGCTACTTTGCAGGCTGGCTCCTCCTGCCTTCCGGGGGTGGGAGGTGGATACTGCTTTTTGTGGCTCCGCGGGCCACGCTCATTCTGACTGCCGAGGCGGAGTGGGAAGTCGATGCAACTGTACTGACTGTGAGAGTGGGGTGAGAGGCCAATGTTGTTTTTGTTTTGGCTCGTGGCTCACACTCTCCCTAAATGCAGTGGAGGAGGCTGAGGCTGCTTGATGGGTGTGCTCCTGACTTCCAGGGGTCAGAGGATGATGCTGCTTCTTGCAGTTCTGTGGGCTGCTCTGCTTCTGACTGTGTACAGGGAGGGGCAGTGTTGGTGATTTTTTTTTGTCCCAATTTGGGGAGGTCACTTCTGCTTCCTGCCTCCCCTCAACTCCAGCTGGTGCAGCAGCTCTTCTTCCCTCTAGCAGCTGAGCTCTTGAGAGGCCAAGCCTCTATTGGTGGAGGGGAGTCCAGCGGATCGTCTATCAAATTTTGAAAGTTATGGCGCCACTCATGGATAGTGCTTATGGCTCTGTGCAATGCAATCTCTCTACATTCTCTGGATGAGCTCTACACTGTGAATTACTGCCAGGTCATTGCCCCCGCCCCCCCCCAAATGGAGAATTATCGCCCATGCCGCAGACATGCACCTGTTTAAATGAAGCACCAAGGTCCCAACTCATCCTCGGATGGCCATGCGAAGACAGTGACATTCGATGTGCAGCCATACCCAGATGGCTCCCAAGGTGCCTATTGTTAGCCCACATGTGAACCCACTGGGAGGAGGGAGGAGGAATAGCCTAGTGGTTAGAGCAGTGGACTATGAACCAGGAGACCAGGGGACCAGGGTTCAAGTCCTGCTATCACTCCTTGTGACCTTGGGCAAGTCACTTTACCCTCCATTGCCTCTGGGGATAGGGAAATACCTACAGTACCTGAATGTAAACCAGTGTGATATCTCAATTGAGATAATAATAAATAAATATAGGTGTGTTGTATGATCCAAACATAGCACATTGCTCCAACCCAACCTGTAATAAAGCTAAGCACAATGTGAAATAATCATTAACTATGAAAACATGCCTCCAGCCTGAGGTAAAGCTGGTATCTGTTCAAACACCATCTGTCAACTGACATAACGGCCTTCCAAGGAAGGCAGAGAGCTGCTGCTGTAGTTACTGCACCTTTTCTGAAGGAGTGCGAGCTGAAACCTGTGCTTGCAATGCCTGCAGCCACTAAGATCTGCTACAGCACCTTCGAGAATTGTAAACAACATAGTGGATGATCATTTTCATATATTAATAATGGCCCAGAGACATGCAGTCTGTGAGCCAAATAGCGCCACAAGTTGTATATGGGACAGGTCTCATCCGCTGCCAACCTGCGCAATTCTACTTTTTTTTTTCCTTTTGCCCCCCCCCCCCCCCCCATCTGTTTTGAACTTAGTTATATTTAACTCCAACCTATTGTCCCACAATAGCAGGTCCCCACTCCGGAGACCCAAGCATCCATTTATCTTTGAAACCCATGGAACTGGCTCACTAATGCAAAGCAGCAAAAAAAATGCCAAAGAATATGTACAAGTAAAGACATATAATAGTTAAAACAGACTTTTCCCAGAGCTGCCAATATCAATCACATGTGATTATGTGTAATCGGGCAGCATTTGCCCTTTTTTTTTCCTTGCAGTCTTCCCCATCCACTCATCATCTGCTTGATAGTGAAAGAGACAATAGCCTTAGAAAAGAAGGTAATGCTGGCCAAACGTGTCATCATGGAAGATCTTGCCGCTTCCTACTTCTTGCAGTGAAGAATATATCTTACAAATGCTTGCACCAGGATCGGCCATGTCATGAGCCTACTCCTCTCCACGAGGAACTGCTGTAAGTCATGAAGAGCTTTTATGTAATTACGTTCTATCCAAAGGAGTCTAGGATCAAGTCCCAAATGTCGGAGGGCCAAGCTGCCAAACCTCCCTTGGGATCAGAGTTTTGCTTCTTTCTGTTTCCGGTGCAAGCTACCTGAAAGAGGTCCACTTGAAGTGGGAGAGAGAGTTGACTACACTATTATCCACACCAGGGTCATGCAATGTGCAGAAAGTAATGTTGAAACGCAAACAGCTCAGCACAAAATCTCTCAACAGTTCCATTATTCCCATGGTCTTCTATCACTGCCATGTTATCAGACCGAAATACTCCTTTTGCGTTGCCAAGGACCCTTCTCCAAATTTTGAGGGCTACTACAATAGAGAACAATTCTAAAAATGTTACTCCCTGGTGATCCCAGACTCATGCCAGACTGGGGGCCAAGCCTTGGCGCACCAAGTGCCTTTGAAATAAATGCCAAAGCCGAGCCCACTAGCTGCATCAGTAAAGAATTCAAGCTTGGTATTGTAATGCATCAGGTCCTGCCACATTGTTAAACCAATGAAATCACTCAGGAAGGATTTTCATACCTCTATATCCTGCCTGATATCCCTGGTGACACAAATACAAATGTTCCTTCTCGTTATGCCTGCTGTGGCCATAGCAAGTTGGTGGGTGATGACCCTCCCCATTGGCATGACCCACAGGCAAAATTTAACAGTCCAATGAGGGATTGCAATTGCCCTAGTGAGGCCTTCCTCACCACCTGTAGTCCCTTTAGGGCCTCTGCGAATCTGGCAACTTTTTCCTGTGGTAACCTGGTAAACCTTGCACTGTTATCTATCTCAATAACCAAGAATGTGATGATATCTGATGGGTTGTCAGTCTTGTCCCTAGCTAGTGGGATGCTGAACTCCCTCACCAACCATTGGAAAGATGTCAAGAAGTGGGCACATTCGTATATGTCTTTGCCATAGAATAGGAAATCATCCAAATAATGGACGATATTCCGCAATCCAGATACTCTCTCAGCTACCCAATTGAAAAAGGTGAAAAAGGTGCTAAAGTTTTCAAAATGTGCGCATGATATAGTACATACCATAGGATTGCACCTACTGAAATAGTACTCCCTTAGAAACTGAAAACCGAGAAGGTGAAAAGAAGCAGGATGTACCGGGAGCAAACGGAAGGCCGATTCAATATCAGTTTTTGCCAAGTGTGCCACTGGTCCATGCTGTGAATGATGTCAAATGCCTGATTGAATGAAACGTACGTAATAGTGCACCAGTGAGGTTCTATACAGTCATTGATTAACTGGCTTTACGGATAACATAAATTGTGGATTAGTCTAAATTTTCCTGGCTTCTTTTTAGGAATCATCACTAGCAGGGATATGACCACATTTGCGAATGGTGGGTATTAAAAAGGGCCAACTATCCTACCCAGGGCAACCTCCTGCCAAATCTTCTCACCAGCTATCTCTCTCTGAGTTATTTGAGTGATATTGCATTGTGTACATCTTGATTTGGTGTCAGGGGACCTATTGCATGGAATGATGTAATTGACAGTGAAGCCCATTCTTCTCTTTTGCCTGATACCTGCATGGGTATTGATCCAACCAAGGAGTCATAGCCTCAGTGTTGACCAGGGTAGGGGCTCGCTCTGTAATTGGCCATGTGAATTGCGCAGCTTGCTGGTATCTTTCTTTTGGAGCAGTAAACTGGGTCACCGGGTGCTCTGTGCCACACACAGAGCAACTATGCCTGAATTTGTATCGTGCCCAAGTGCAGCCTCTTGAATTATATTGCCTACAGTTATCATCTCTTTCCCTGGAGTTGTAATGGTCCCTGTCCCTAGTTGAGCTCTGGAGGTAGTTGCTGGATCTAACCGAGGAGGAAGGTCTTCGCATGGTCAACTCATTGAGCCACAACTCTATGTCTTGATGTTGCCTTGAGATCCAACTGTCTTTGGCCATGCTTCTCTGAAACTTGACATCATAATTTAGCCAAGTCTAACCACCAAAACGCTTGTGTGCTTTCATTATTGTATCCATATATTTAATTAAGAAAGATGCCTGAACTGGTTCACGCTCAACAGCAATGCTTATAAAGATGTGAAATGCTGCAATCCAATTTTGGATGGTCTTCAAAACTCTTTACCTCTCACCCTGTTGTCTGCTGATAAATTCTTGCTCTTAGATTCCTTACTATCCCTTTTTATCAGCAATTAACAGCAAGAAATTATCAATGAATTTGCGCTTCCAGATCTTCTTTTTAAGTTTACATGATATTCCTCTGGAAAGCATGTTCACAGCACATAAAACATCTTTCCTGGGGTGTGAACCTTAACCGGGGATAGCAGGAGAAGCACTGAGTAGGACTGGAGGTGATCGTAGTAGCAGACAGCAGTGAATCATGATCCTATACCATAGCTGCAAAGATTCCTCTTTTGGCTGCACTTTTTTTTTTGAGCATTTTGAGAGCATTCTGCCTGACAGTAGCAAGAGCAATTTCTTCATCACTGCTGTTGGTGATGGAACCGCTGTTGGAAGAGCTGATGCCCGGCATGGTAGTATCAGATTTCTTCTTACCTGATTCAGGCAGACTTCCCAGTACTGTGTGCCACGCAAGGCAGTGGAATTCCCTTTAGCTGGAGCCGGGCTACTGATGCCTGTAATCAGCTGGACAGATCAGTCAGCTTTTTATGTGCCATGCTGCTTCATAACCACTCAGGTCCATGGGTCACAGCCTTTGGACATAAGGATATCTAAGTCCTGTTGTTCTTTTGTGGCTTTGTGCATGCACATGGAGGTGCTTAGGACTGACCGGGATGGCCATGGGTGGTGCTTTCTTTATTCCATTGCCCTCTGCCCTACGCTTACTCGATACCTTTTTGTTCTTTTTTTGTCACAGCCTTTTCAGCAGCACCAGTAGCCCCCATCCACTTCTTTGAGGCCATCCTCTGGACTGGATATGAGACAATCCCTGCAAGAAAACATCATTAAGCCACAGACCCAAGTGAGGTTATTGAATGCTCCAGGCCTGCACTGGAATTGAGCTTCCACAAATTTTTATGTATTTATTATTCCAATTAATTTTTTTAAATATAGGACATCGCCTGTAGCATGATGCTGCCCCTTTTTGGCTTCCTGACCAATCTTGCTGTTCCCATCTTCCCATCTTCCCCTCATATGCTCACTTGCTGGCTTGCTACCCATTCTCTGTTTTCTCTACATATCCATGGACAGAAATTAAAACTGCCATTCATACTTCTACTCCCTGATCTCCCAAGGGATACCTGGCCACTGCCTGCCATAGTGTACTTGGCTCGATGAATGTAAATCCCGATGTACACCAGCTGCTCAGGAGGTGCTGCTATGACCTGCCCATCCCCTTTGAAAAATGGCTGCCCAGATGTCTACTCAACCAGCATATGGAGATGCTTTCCCAAGGTATCCAAGTGCTTTGATAAGACCAAGACTGGGGAAACCTTCCTTTGCATTCAGATTTTTTTTTTTTTTATAGCAGCGAACACAACATAGCAGCATAGTAGCCAAATGCCAATAATCCTTCCTCGCACACTGCGATCTGATCCAACCCCAGCACCCATTTGCTGATCATGTCACACTGCTCTATGTGCAAATCCTGCTCAGGAAATGGCCAGCCTCTGCTGCAACACGAGATGAGCTTCCCCACCACAAGCTTGTAACGAGTTCTGCCTACTCGACATGTACGCAAGGACCACTAATGTATCATGAGTATAGTAGAAGGCCTCTAGCTGCCACCACCACAGACCACCCTTTCCCTTACCAGCACAGAAAAATACCACTGACCTCAGTGTGGGCTGCAATTAAGCTGCAAGATCTGCCAGGGCTCCCCACCAGGAATCCCCATATGCATATTCCCTGCCATGGCCACATTGGCCGTTACCCACCCTGGACCAGCCACTCAACAAAATTCCCTGCACCGCTCTCTCACCTTCTGCCCCTTCTCCCTTTTATTTTATGCTATTATTATTATTATTATTTTTTTAATACCTTGTATGGGAATGAGGGCTTCCAGAGCCACGAGCAGCAACTAACCCCAACACCTGCTCCCAACCTCCTGCCCTGTACTACTGAGATCGCCACCAACACCTGCTCCCAACCTCCTACCCTGTACTAATCACCACTCTTTCCCTTCTATCTGCCTTGGTCTGCTGGCCGTGAAACCAAGCTGCTGACCTGAACAACAAGCTGGGCCAAACGTGTCTACCACTGTCTGCTAATGATGTCTCCAACTGCCTGCCGATTTTGCCACACTGCACCTACAGGTACTAAAGGAATGTCTCAGGCCGGCTTGCTGCAAGAAAAGGGTTGTTTTTTTAAATTTCCTGCTGGCCCACCTACCTTATTCCTCCATCCCCCCTCCCTCTGGGCACTCTCTTACCTAAGTAGCAACTTGCCCCTTGAGACTCTCATTCCCTCCTCTCCTTTTCCCTGGCTTTCTTCTGCCTTCTCTCTCCTTCCTTGCCCTTCCTCCTCTTCCAGCACGGAGTCTTCCCCTGTTGCCGCCCATGTTGTGCCCTGCTCCGCCAAGACTTGGCTTTTACACAGGGCTGCTTACTCTAGAATGCCAACTATTTTGTTGACGGATTCCGAAGGCCAATCATCTTAGCTAAGAGAAAAGCCATTTACATGAAGTGCAACCAATATTTGAATATCAGCAGGTCCCCTGAGGCTTTGCTTCTACCTGGCTGCATATATGTGTGAAAGTCTGAATCTGAAAGGTCAATCTCTTAATTGTTTCACATTCTGTAGGAAATCATTCAATTTCTTAGCCTTGTTTATAATGTTAGTACGTGATCTTAGGAAACTGTGATAAGCAATCCATATTTTTCTAAAAAAAAAAAAAAAAAAAAGCAATCTTCCCTCAGTACTGGGAATATTACCTTGAACGTACCAATAAAGCTCCTTTTTTTCTTATCAGATTGACTCAAGACTCACAGTTCTCTAGCCATGAACAGTGACATTTCTCTCTTCTACCATACAGGCTGATACAGTACAGTGCGCTCCGTCGGAGCGCACTGTTAGCCTGCAATTGGACGCGCAATTTCCCTTACCCCTTATTCAGTAAGGGAAGGAAAACGGGCGTCCAACCCGCGGCACCTAATAGCACCCTCAACATGCAAATGCATGTTGATGGCCCTATTAGGTATGTGCGCGTGATTCAGTAATTTAAATGTGCAGCCAAGCCGCACATTTTACTTTCAGAAATTAGCTCCGACCCAAAGGTCGGCGCTAATTTCTTCCGGCGCCAGGAAAGCGCACAGAAAAGCAGTAAAAACTGCTTTTCTGTGCACCCTCCGACTTAATATCATAGCAATATTAAGTCGGAGGTCCCGAAGAGTAAAAAAAAGTAAAAAAAACAAAAAGAAATTTTTGTATTCGGCCTGCGGCTGTCTGGCCGAAAACCGGACGCTCAATTTTGCCGGCGTCCGGTTTCCGAGCCCGTGGCTGTCAGCGGGCTTGAGAACTGATGCCGGCAAAATTGAGCGTCAGCTGTCAAACCCGCTGACAGCTGCCGCGCCTGCCTAAAAAGAGGCGCTAGTGTCCCTAGCGCCTCTTTTTACTGCCGGGCCTAATTTAAATACATTAACTTACTGTATCGCGTGCACAGGAGAGTGTCCTGTGCGCGCACCGGGCGCTTGCCCGCTCTCCAGCGTTTTTTTACTGTATCGGCCCGTGAGACACAGCACCCGGTATTTTCCACTTGTCTTTTGGTTTTCCAAAAATCGTATCAATATTCTGAGGCTTTTTTCCCATGCCACCTTTTAAAACGTTTCCACATGACTGCACAGTTCCAGACTTTAATATGCGCTCTCATTGTAGTTTTCCTGTTGCCTCAATAGAAGGAAATTATTTTTATTGTTAATTTCAATAGATTTTATTCTACTATCACAAAGCAGGAAATAGGGCTGTGTTCATTATTTAGGGCATTTCAATTTCCAACAAAAGTAGGTAAAATAAAAAGAGTAAAAAATAATACAGCACACTGCTGTTCAAGGATTTAACTATTCTGCAACTTATGGAAGTTCAGATAAAAAAATTATACAAGTACAGCCATCTACAAAAAGCACTAAATGTTAAGAATTAGGCAGAATTTCCACAGTACTTCTTGTTCAAGATTTTGCGTTTTTTGCCCCTTAGGTTGTTAAGCTCAAAATTATGGAAGTGATTTATTTGCAAACTTTTACCCTTTTTTTTTTAACTTACATTTACTGGAAACTTAATTCTGGCTTTTAGTTTCTTGTAGGTGAAAATTATGAGTGGATATGACTAATTTGAAATGTTTTCAATATTAATTACATGTATCTGTTGACTAGAATAGATGGCACACAGCTTAGTAAATCAGGTCCTAAGTGCTTTTATAATCCTCTTTTCTCATTGCTTCAATAAGGTCTGGACTCCCGTGTGCACACGACTAGGGGAGGATTGGGCCAGAAGACAAAATATCACCATTAGTATATGCAACACTATACAGCTAAGCATTTTTTAAGAGAGTGTTCTAGCAAAGCAGGAAATAAGAGTGACCAATCAGACTGACATGATCCTCCATATAATGGACGTTTTCATGGGGTAATATCTCCAAATGGGTTTGTTTTGTGCAGAACAAAAAAAGGTGCACCTATAAATAATTACCCATTCTTAAAAACAAAAATTAAAATAAACATCTAAATAAATTTTAAAAAAGTGTAAAGAGAAAAGAATGAAAAAAGAGTGAAAGACATCATTTGGATTATAGTGTATGTGTTATGAACACTGCCCGCGGGTTCCCCCGCGAGCAGGCTCCACTCACCTCGCTTCTGCCCGACGCAGCCGGACGCTGCCGAGGTCGGGCCTCCCCACGCAGCCGGAGCTGCGGACTGTGTGCCCTTTTGTGGCCCGGAGGCCGCCCGTTCTGTCTGCTCTTAACTGCGGCCGGAGCCACGGACTTCTGACCTTCACGCGGCACGGAGCTGCCGCCGCCGTCGTCGTGCTCTTCGCGGTTGGAGGCCGCAAGCCCCGGCCTGGATTGGCGGCTGGAGCCGCTGCCGTCATCGGGGCCTGTCTTCAGGCCCAGCCTTAACCTCTAAACTTTCCTCACAGAAGAACTGTTTTATTCCCTTTATCATTTTCATCATCCTCATTCAGTACTATAGACCATGATATTCTATTCTTCCATTTAAAAGAATGCAGCATTTCTAGTCAGGGTTTATATCTTATCTTTCTGAACGATCTTCACAAATAAGAACAGCAGGCATGAATTCATCCTACCTGGTACCCCAATACTACTAGCGTATCTCAAAGCTCGGCCCTTTCTTCTCTATTATTTAATATTTACCTTGCATCTATCTGCAAAATTTTATCAAATCTTTGTGAGGGGTATCGGATTTTGCAGATGACATGGAATCTGTTTGTCAGCCATCAAACAATGGTTTCATCTTAATAAATTGTCATTGAACATCTCAAAAACTGAATTTTTGACGTCCAGGGCAAAGTAAGGCACTGAAGGAAAATTAAATCCGAACTATAGTTACACGATGTTAGGTTCCATATTAGGAGTCACCACTCAGGCAAAGGATCTGGGTGGCATTGAAATCCTTGGCTCAAATACTAAATCTATCTCTCATTCAATAACCTTGGACGACCACAAATTTTCCATCCTTTTTCACATGCTAAGAGCCTTGGGGTATGACCAGACTATCTTTCAAACACCACATTAAAATGGTCATAAAAGGTTTTTTTTGTTTTTTTTTTAAAAGCTCTGGGTGCTCTGTGGCCTAAAAGTCTTATTGTAATCTGAAGATTTCAAACTGGTGGTGCAGGCATCTATGTTGCCTACTCTGGTCTATTGTAATGTCATTTACTTTTCATTGAAGCCCATATAGCTACTTTTAAGTTCCAGAGCTCGTCTGATTAGTGGCAAAAAACATGCGGAGCATATTACATCTACCCTTTTGCAATTTCAATGGTTACCCATTCAGTTTCGAGTTTGGTGCAAAAGCTACTCATAACTCATAAGCTCCTCAGCACCAATTCCTTTCCATAGACAAATTATTTGCTATGAATATATCAGCTTACAAGAAATGTTAGATCCCAAGAAAGAGCGATTCTTGAGGTGCCTTCAGTGAAGGCAGCACATTTGTCTGTGACAAGAGACTGTGCCTTCTCTGTGGCCGCACCTTCTATGTGGAAGACAATACCTGAAGCTCTAAGACTGATGGAATGTACAAAAACCTTCAAAACAATCCTAAAATCTTTTTTTGCTAGGACTAGCTTTTGCCTAATCTAGCATGTGTGAAGCTTTATTGAGAATGCAGCAGATGATTCTGGCAATGGTTGTTTTTACTTTGAATTATTCATTGTTTTAGTTGTAACATTTAGTTTGAAGTTTTGTGATTATGTATGTATGTTACTATTACTCCGCATAGGGCCTAGTCACAGGTGATTAATACATTTTAATAAATACAATTTCATAAGGTCCTCCTGCAATTTCTCACAATATGCTTGTGACTTAATGACTTGGAATAATTTTATGTCATCTGGAAATTTGATCACCTCACTCATTGTTCCCTTTTACAGATCATTTATAAGTATATTAAAAAGCACAGGTCCCAGTTCAGATCCCTAGGGCACCACTATTTACATTCCTCCTTCGAAAAAAACTGACCATTTAATCTTACTTTCTGTTTCCTGTCTTTTAACCAGTTCACAATCCAAAACAGGACACTGCTTCCTATTCCAGGTCTTTTTAATTTTCCCATGAGTCTCTCATGAGGGACTTCGTCAACCATCTTCTGAAAATCCAAATACACCATTATACACACGTTTATTAATCCCTACAGAAAGACGTAGCAGATTAGTGAGGCAAGACTTCCTATGGCTAAATCCATGTTGGTTTTGTCTTATTAAAATATGTTCAGTAATTTTGTTCTTTAGAATGGTTTCTATGATTTTTCCTGGCACTGACTTCAAGCTCACTGGTCTACAGTTTCCTGGATCACCTCTGGAGCCCTTTACAAAGATTTTTTTTAAAGTTCCTTTTATGTTCAAACAATTTTTATTGGTTTTACAAAATATATACAAAGTAAAGAGGGTGTTTCCTGAGCCCTCCCGAGGTTAGGCAAACCAACAAACATATACACCTTTTCTCCCCCCCCTATGCAGAATCTCCCCCCCCCCCCGTTCCCCCCCCCAACCCATCCCCCCTGCAATCCTCTATAGTCCACAACATTGAGACAGACGGAGTGGCCAGGCAAATAGTCTGGATCATCAGGCAAGTCCAAGGGAAAGATAGCAGTCACCACTCAATCATTCAGCGCAAGACTACGTGCCCGGGAAGGAAGTCGTTGAAGATAGGAATTCCAGATGCTTGAGAATAGATGACGCCGTTGCGGAGAACCCCGAGCCGCCATACTCTCCATGGACATCATGGCATGCAGATGATTCCTCCACCCCCAGAAAGATGGGGGCTCCGGGGAACGCCAAAGCAACAAAATGGTTTTCTTCCCCACCAAACCAGCTTTTTGTAGTAGCAGGCGCGCACCAGGATCTCGAACTCTAATGGGGGAAATGCAGCCAAATAAAAACCACATGGGCGAAAAAGGCAGGGCCACATCCAATAAATCTGCCATATAATCCGCTATCTTATGCCAAAATTTGCGAATCAAAGGGCACGTCCACCTTTAAAGTTCTTTCTGCCACGTTTTCTTGGTCTCTTTCTTGGGATCTTTTCTTTTTTCATATCTTGTACAGAATATTTACCGATATTTTATTTGTAGTTATGTTCTTGTGTTTTATTCTTTTATCACAATGTCTGGTTTCTTGCCCAGAGCTTTTTATTGGTTGGAATAGGAATGTCACAGGTGATCACAACTTCTTCATTCTTTATAATTCTTTCAAATACAGTAATATATATTAATGTTTACACACTTTCTAGAGGGTGGTACCTTATTATGCCTTTCTGTATACAGGTCTTCTGACATTGGTATTTCACACCCAGTGACAAAGCGTGTAACCATTTCCTGTTCTAAAGGAATCTGAATGTATCTGTTTTACTATTTTATTTTCTTTGCTGTCTATGAACCATCTTATCCATAGTCTACTCTCCTATGCTACAATTATCAATCTCTCAATTTTAGGTTTAAATTCACCTCTCGTCAGTCATTCCTGTATCAGGTTTTGATACATGTAGGGTTGCAGAAGAATATTTCCCTATTGTATTTGTATTTTTGCCAATCGTTTTTCCTTGTTTGCAAGACTGATTCTTTAATGACTTTTTCTTTAAACTGGGTATTAAACATGTAAATGCACTTTACCCATGTAAGTGGGCTTTTGAAAATTGCTGCAATAGGTTTTACCACCATTAAATGCACTTAGGGGTAGATTTTAACAGGTGCGCATGCTTCCCAATTTTATAACATGTGCGCGCCAGTGCACGCATATAAAATCCGGGGGCCGCGCACACATACACACTGGATTTTATAATCTGCGCGCGCATGTGTGGGTGGTGTGTGCAACAGGAGGTGGACTTAGGAAATTTCCTCGTGGTGATGTGGCCTTCCCCAGTTCCCTCCCAGTCTGTTCGAATTAAGGAGCGGACTGGGAGGGAACATCCCTACCCCTCTACCTCACCTTCCCTATCCATCCCCTCTCCGCCCCTCCTCCTAAATCCAAATATTTATTTTTTACCTTTGTTCAGCAACTTACTTCAGCTCCTGAGCCGAAGTAAGTTGTGTGTGCCGGCAGCCAGCGGCGCATGAGGCTCTGGGACAGTGAACAATGGCACTGTCCTGGCCTGCCCCCCGCCCTGCCCCTCCCCACCCAGAACACGCCCCCCTTGCCCGCCCCTTCCAAGAGGCCAGGCACTTGAGCGTGTACCGGTCTTTACGCTTGTGGCTGGACCTCTTGGAAAATTCGCCCAATGTGTAAGGCCCAGCCATGCGCGTAAAAGCCAGAATTTACGCACACTGGACATATAAAATCTGCACGTTAATGTGGGTAAATGGTTTTTACAAATTTCTACGATAGTATGTTACATTTACATGCAGGACTCCTTTGAAAATTCACCTGTATATAGGCTAAAACATGCTAATAACATAACATATGTAGGTTACCTCCTAAGTGGCAGTAAGTTCTCTGCAACTGAAAATTAGCTTATAAGTCACAGAAGCCCTATGCAGATGACATAACATCCTGGTTTCAAAGGCTTGCATGAATAGCTTGGCATTAACTTCATTTCTGAGCTTTAAATAATTTTTGTCTTGTTTCACATCCAATGGCAATGTATTCCACAACACAATAGTGCATTATAGCTAAATGTAAAGCTTCGGGTTTCTTCAAGTCATGACAGAAGGTGGAGCACAGCCAGCAAATATGACAGGAAAGAAATGAATGAGAAGCTGAATAAGGTATCAGAAGATTGGCTAAGTATAGTGGTTGACCTCCATGCACACATATAAATGTCAGGCTTAGAATTTTGAATTTTATCCTATGTATACATAACAGGTAGCCAATGAGGTCTATCAGAAGCAGTGTCACATGCTTTAAAGAGAACGTTTGCTGTGCTATTTTGGGCTAGTTGAATATGTTTTAATAAACTTGCAGTGAGAACATAAGAACATAAGAAAATGCCATACTGGGTCAGACCAAGGGTCCATCAAGCCCAGCATCCTGTTTCCAACAGTGGCCAATCCAGGCCATAAGAACCTGGCAAGTACCCAAAAACTAAGTCTATTCCATGTTACCATTGCTAATGGCAGTGGCTATTCTCTAAGTGAACTTAATAGCAGGTCATGGACTTCTCCTCCAAGAACTTATCCAATCCTTTTTTAAACACAGCTATACTAACTGCACTAACCACATCCTCTGGCAACAAATTCCAGAGTTTAATTGTGCGTTGAGTAGAAAAGAACTTTCTCCGATTAGTTTTAAATGTGCCCCATGCTAACTTCATGGAGTGCCCCCTAGTCTTCCTATTATCCGAATGAGTAAATAACCAATTCACATCTATCCGTTCTAGACTTCTCATAATTTTAAACATCTCTATCATATCCCCCCTCAGCCGTCTCTTCTCCAAGCTGAAAAGTCCTAACCTCTTTAGTCTTTCCTCATAGGGGAGCTGTTCCATTCCCCTTATCATTTTGGTAGCCCTTCTCTGTACCTTCTCCATCGCAATTATATCTTTTTTGAGATGCCGCGACCAGAATTGTACACAGTATTCAAGGTGCGGTCTCACCATGGAGCGATACAGAGGCATTATGTCATTTTCCGTTTTATTCACCATTCCCTTTCTAATAATTCCCAACATTCTGTTTGCTTTTTTGACTGCTGCAGCACACTGAACCGACGATTTCAATGTGTTATCCACTATGACGCCTAGATATCTTTCTTGGGTTGTAGCACCTAATATGGAACCCAACATTGTGTAATTATAGCATGGGTTATTTTTCCCTATATGCATCACCTTGCACTTATCCACATTAAATTTCATCTGCCATTTGGATGCCCAATTTTCCAGTCTCACAAAGTCTTCCTGCAATTTATCACAATCTGCTTGTGATTTAACTACCCTGAACAATTTTGTGTCATCTGCAAATTTGATTATCTCACTCGTCGTATTTCTTTCCAGATCATTTATAAATATATTAAAAAGTAAGGGTCCCAATACAGATCCCTGAGGCACTCCACTGTCCACTCCCTTCCACTGAGAAAATTGTCCATTTAAGCCTACTCTCTGTTTCCTGTCTTTTAGCTAGTTTGCAATCCATGAAAGGACATCACCACCTATCCCATGACTTTTTACTTTTCCTAGAAGCCTCTCATAAGGAACTTTGTCAAACGCCTTCTGAAAATCCAAGTATACTACATCTACCGGTTCACCTTTATCCACATGTTTATTAACTCCTTCAAAAAAGTGAAGCAGATTTGTGAGTACATCTCGAATAGAAAACATTACAGTAATTGAGATGATTAGAAATAGAGGAATGAATGACAATGAATAAACCATTCTTATCTAAGATAATCTGCAATTGAGAAAGGGATCTCAGAAAGAAAAATGAAGTATAAATAACATTTGATACCAGGTCATGTATAGTAAGTTTTGAGTCTAATTTGAAAACCAAACTCATGACTAAATCTTTGAGAATAGCAGTGGTAACAGTAACTTGAGAAAAATATCTAAAGAATGATTTCTAAGGGACTCCCACAGTGCTTCAGTTTTGGAAGAATTCAACTTCAGTTTGTGATTTCTTAGCCAGGAGGAGACAGCAGATAAACACACACTTAATTTTGTAAAGTCCACTGCAGTTTGAGAGTGAAAAAACCCACCAGTTAGTTGCACGTCAACTGCAAAAAGATAATTAAAATAGACAGTGATCCTGGACAAGAGTTGCTAGGAGTGCTAGATAAAGATTAATAGTTTAGGGACAAGGACTGATCCCTGCAGTACAGCACAATAGACCAGAGTGATCTAGAATTGCAGAGACTTTCTCTCCATACAACTCTATAAATCCAATCAGTTAAGAAGGAATTGAAACAAGTTAAAACTGTTCCACCTATACCCAGTTCAAAAAGACACTCTAGTAGAAGATGATGACTTGTGGTGTAAAATGCTGCACTTATATCCAGCTGGATAATTAGTGCATCTTTTCCACTATCTGCTTCAAGGCAAATTTCATTCATAGCAGTCCAGGTTTTTGCGAAACCTGGACTGCCTTGGGTGAACTGCATGGGTTTTATGCACGAAATTTAGAAGCTGCAATTTTCTCTAGCAAGTTTGATAGATAGGCTAAGTCTAAGAAGTTTATAATGGTTTAGAACAGTAGAATCTGATACCTCCTTTTTAAATAAGTGGACAAATCCTGGCTTCCTGTTCTAGATGAGTATTGAACATAAGACTTGCCATACTGGGTCAGACTAAAGGTCCATCCTTTTCCTGAGTGGTAACTCCTAATGTGGAGCCATGCATTATGCAGCTATAATTTGGGTTACTCTTTCCTAAGGGGCAGATTTTCAAAGGGTTATGCGCGTAACCCCCGAAAAGTTGCACCTGCGTGCGCCGAGCCTATCTTGCATAGGCTCGGCGGCGCGCGCAAGCCCCGGGACGCGCGTATGTCCCGGGGCTTTCAAAAATGGGCAGTCCGGGGGCGGGGCTGGGGGGTGTGATGGCGATCTGGGGGCGGGGCCAGGGCATAGCGGCAGTACGGGGGCCGTCTGGGGCGGGGCCGAATCCTCCAGCACAGCGGCCTGTGCCGGGGATGGCGAGCCAGCAGGCGTAACTTTTTCTATAAAGTGGGGGGGGGGGGGGCGGATTTAGTTAGGGCTGGGGAGTGGTTAGATAGGGGAAGGGAGGGGAAGGTGGGGGGGCCGGAGGGAATGGGGAAAGCCATTGGGGCTCCCCTCGGGCTCGGCGCGCGCAAGGTGCATGCACCCCTTTGCGCGTGCCGACCCCGGATTTTATAACATGCGCACGGCAGCATGCACATTTATTTATTTATTTATTTATTTAAGGGTTTTTTTATATACCGAGGCACGTTTACAAAACATCACCTCGGTTCACAATGTAACATAACTTAGCAACAGGCTTTACAATAATAACATTTTTTAACAGGGAGAGGGTTAACAAGGGCAGGAGTAGATAATACGAGAATTATATACATATGTACAAGTTAGTTTTAACAAGAGAGTTCATCAAAGCAGTCAGAGTAATTAGCAGGGGAAAGTATTAATAGGGGAGGGGTAGAGGGGAGTATACCCACAGAGTGTGGAGGGTAGGGTGAGTAAGTAGATGGGGCAAGAGTCAGTCGGGTGGTCATGTCGCATCTTTGGGGGGGGGGGGGGGGGAGTCAATTCGTTAGTTATAAAATCACATGTTATAAAACCGGGCGTAGATTTGTTCGTGCTGGGTTGGGTGAACAAATCTATCCCCGCGCATAAGTTAAAAAATCTGGCCCTAAGTGTATCACTTTGCTCATGGCTATAGCCAGATCCAAGATTTTATTGAAAGCTAAAAAGTACCCGGCTATAGCCAGATCCGAGACTTTATTGAAAGCTAAAAATTTAATACCAGCAAAGTAACATTACAATCAATCAATGCTAATTCCCCAGCAACAGAATCCATCCCAGGATTGGGGGGTGGAATTATTTTTGAATGGTAAGGATCTTATTTTCCAAAAAGTCAGCAAATAAATCTGCTGACAAACTAGACAGGTCAATATCAGGAGCATTTTTCTGTAGAACAGTAAACACTGTTAAGATTTTGTATAGCTGCCAATAGTTATAATGAAAAAGAGTTCTTTTTGCCACTCTAATAGCTGTGTTATAAGTTGTGATGTTTCATTTCCAGCATTAGCAGGATTTTTGCTTTTCACTATTTCCTTTCTTCATAACAGCATTTTCTTTAAATTAGCGTTAGTCCAGATTGATACCATGGAGAATGGTGGTAAGAAAATATTGATTTAGTTTTTGGAAGGCCACCCAGTCTAACGCAGGTTGCAGTGTAGTTTTCCACTGTAATCTATTTCTACAAGGCTCATACCACCTCCAGCTCTTGTACTGTACAACCTCGGCATACGCTGATTCTGATAGATTACTGGTGAGCATAGGGGAGTTTTTCTTTTACTTGCATCCAACTTTTTGAGTTCTTTATCAAGCCAGTCTACAATTCCAAAGGCGTATGAAAGTGTGGGGTCTGTAAATCCAACTGGTAACTTGTATATTATTCAATGCTGTTAAAGCACTTTTCATAATGTATTTCAGTTTCCTATAGTATTCCTTGCTAGGGATGTACAACAATAAAATAGTCATTTTGGTTCTTTTTTTGTTTTTGGTGGGGGGTTTTTGGGAGGTTCTATTAGTTTTCTGAACCAAACCAAAATATTAAACACCCCCCAAAAAAAGGAGAAACCAACATGAGCTTCTGGAAGACCCTCCAACTCCCTTCCCATTCCTAAGAAAGCCCTGGGCCCCAGGCCTTTTTGACTGGGCTGAGTTGGGTCCAGCTGGATCCTTCCTGGATGCCTAAATCCCTGTCTAGAAGATAAAAGTGGAGTACTGGGCCCAGGCCTACCTGTATGGGGCTCCCTAGGCCTCTCTCACCTATCCCTCCTGTTGCGACCATCGCTGCCTATGTCTCCACTCCGCCCACCTTACCGCATAGGCGACTCCCTCCAGGGTTGATGGAAGGCTGGCTACCGCGGCATTCTTCAGCTGTCCTCGTCCAGCGTCCCCGGACCGGCCTGCCGCTGCAATCCGCCATGTTGACCTGATGCCTAGGGGCGCGCGCGCGGCCCCGCCTCAAGTACCAGAAGTGGCGCGAACCTGAGAAGCGTCCCCCTGAGATGACGTCATCCACTTCAGATATTTAAAGGTCCCTGAATTGCTAACAACTCAAGTTAGCAAGGATAAGGATTCATTCCATCTACGCTACTCTGCCTCCTCGGACTTACCAGGGATACCCTCTCCTCGGGGGCCTCATTCTCTCTTACTTTGTAGGTTGTAGTCTGGAACCGGTTCTCGCTCCTCGAGGGCCCTCGTTCCCGGACTTCTTCGGAATTCACTTCTGCCTGGAAACCATCACTGCCTACTACATCTGTGAGTTACCATCGCTCTCTCAGAGCTTTCCCTGGAACCAGGTACTCACTCCTCAAGGGCCTACTTCATTCCAGCTCCTGGGCTTCTATGAGACATTGTGTGCGTGTTACCATCAGGTTCTGTCCATGAACTCTGCATACCCTGCCTACTCACTATATTTCAGTTTCTCTACAGCTCAGGCTCCAGGGATCACTGTTCCAGTATCTGAGGGACCACAGCCCAGCCGGGCATTCCAGCTCACTACTGCCACCTCTGGTGGTTCAATATACTGTCTAATAAAAGAACTAGTGTGTGTCTAACACTGAGCCTGACCGGTGGTCCCTCTCTGAATCTTCCCGCGGGAGCGTGGTCATCTGCCACTGGTCCAAGGATCCACCCACAACTCTCCTAAATAATAACACCTCCATGAAACCTTGTGTCAGAGCCGAGGCCCTCCTTCCTGGCCTCCTACTTATTCCCATCTGTTGGGTCCTTATGATGAAAAGGGCAGGACCTATGCCATTCACCCTTGCCCACTGAATAGCAGATTTAAAAATTGTGCTGGCTGTATGGGAAGAGGCACTAAATTGACATCAATTTGGCGTCTTGTTTCCATGCAGCTGGAGTCATTATGTTATATGGCCATAAATTTTCAGGAAAGTCCATTGTCGGTTCATTTTATAGAATGAACCAAAAATGGCCTCATTCATCCTGTTTTACCCAGTCAGATAAAACAAATTCACATCATTTTTCTTTGCTGATTTTTTCTCTTTGCTGTATTGTTGCACCTTCACCTACTAAATATTTTTGTGTTTCCTCCTGCTCAAGCTCTTTCATGTTACAGCCTTCAGTCAGAGAGGTGTCTTCAGTTGTATGTAATTTTCCTTTAGTGAAGGTTGCCTTAGCACTTCTTCAAGCTGATGCCTTTCTTCTGGTACTTCTTGTCTGATCCTTTATGTTTGTCTAGTGCTCCTTGGCTGTTCCTTTCTCCTGGCGTTTCTAGGCTGCTCTGGCATCTATTTTCTGGTGCTACTGTCCAACTGTCTTAAAATGTTATGACATGCATACTTTTTAAAAATAGTTATTAAAGATTATGAACCTGATTTTGAAAAAGCATATACATGCTTAAAATTGGGTCTTACACATGTAAAGTGCATTTACATGTGTAAGACCCAATGTGTAAGACTAGGCTATTCCTCCTCCTCCTCCTCCTAGGGAGGAGGAATAGCCTAGTGGTTACAGCAGTGGGCTATGAAGCAAGAGACCAGGGTTCAAGTCCTGCTGTCACTCCTTGTGACCTTGGGCAAGTCACCTTACCCTCCATTGCCTCAGGTACAAAAACTTAGATTGTAAGCCCTCTGGGGATAGAGAAATACCTACAGTACCTGAATGTAAACCAGTGTAATATCTCAATTGAGATCAAATGTCAGTAAATTAATTAATAAGTGGGCTTTTGAAAATTGCTACAATATATGCCATTGAATTGTCCATAGGATTTATCCATCAAAGTGTACTTTACATATGTAAATATCTTGTGAAAATTGCTACAATAATATGTTGCATTTACATGCTTAACTCCTTTCAAAATTCACCTGATTACATTTTGGTCAATTGCTTTAAGCAGCTTTTCTTTGGATATTATTCCTCTTACTTCCAATTGTTGCCATGCTGCCTTTGCAAGCCCGCTTGATTGAAATATAGGACTTCTGGCACAAAAATAACGAATTATCTCTCCTTTTTATCCAATTATCTTTTCCTCTCAGTTTTTTTTTAAATTAGTTTCTGTAGCCTGTCTTCTGCTACTGCAGATTAATGAACAGGGTACCATGATGTACAGATATACCAAGATATTGCTTTCACCTGAAGGGTCTGCACTTTTGAGAGCTGATGGTCTCCAAGGGTCTGCCCCCCCCCCCCCCCCCAAAAAAAAGCCTGTGCCCATCTCTAATGGATTTGAAATGATGAGGAAAGAATAATGGAGTCACACAAGGTTTATTACTCATGCCTACCACATTCACATTTTGTTTGGCTGGACATTATAAGAAAACATTGATATCATTGCAAACACTGGAGTAGATTTTAAAAGGTTGCGCATGGGTGTACATGTGCACACGCTACCTGGCACGCGCACATGGACACCCGATTTTATAACTTGCGCGCTCAGGTGCACGCAAGTTATAAAATCAGGGGTCAGCGCGCACAAGGGGATGCACAATTGTGCCCCTTGCATGCACCGAGTTGCACTGCCTTCTCCATTCCCTCCCCTCTAACCTGACCTTCCCACCCCTTCCCCTAACCTTTCCCCCCCAGTTCTACTCTAACTCCCCCCAAAATTTTTATTTTACCTTTTTCGCCTGCCTGCCAACTGCCGGCGTGCGTTCCCCGGCACAGCGGCAAATATGGCCACTTTGCTGGAAGCCTGATCCCGCCCCCACCCCACCCCGGCCCACCCACACCCCGCAAGCCCCTTTTTGCAAGACCTGGGACTTGCACGCGTCTCGGAGCTTTACGCACATCGCTGGGCCTTTTTAAAATAGGTCCGGCGCGTGTAACCTTTTTAAAATCTGGCCCACTGTCACTACTACCATCATATGTCCTAGTGCTGAAGCTAAGGATGGGCACTGTTTTATCCTAGGCGATTTGCAGCCAGTATGAATTTTAGGGTTGTGCATTCATTTGAAATGAATGGGTAATCCAAAATGAATGGGGCCCTATTTGTTTCATTTGTGAAACAAATGGAGGGATCCCATGAATTAATCTATTATTTGTCCCATATGTATTTGTTTTCCATTGATTTCTATGGCTCTTTGAAGTCTATGGCTCCCTGTAACAGATAGTAACCATAACAAACAGCCCTTCCCAGTGTGACCTAACTGCCTTGTCAGACTGAGTATGTTGGCAAGGAAACCATGCACATAATTATAATGAAACATTTTTCAAAACTAGCCTATTGCTTCTATCTGGACCCAGTGACACTGGCCCACTACAACTATAAGAACTGAGCGTATGCAAGAAGCACTGCATTTTCTTTCTAGGTATGGTCTGGGAAGGATGTACTATTTGGAGATCACAGAGTTTTCAAAAAAGCTTTTTGGCTGCTTCTAATTTAGTCTTCTGCTCTACTCTCATTCACTTTGCCAGTTAGCAGAGAAAGACAGGCAGTGGCACTTTGCTGTTGATTTTCTCTTCACTGGGGAAAGTTCTGGGTATGGGTGGGAGTGTAGAGAGTTGCAGCAGTGCCAGTGATATTTTTGTAACTATCTGTCTGGGCACCAGTGAGCTGAGAAGTGCTCAGAGACTGAAGAGTACCAGGCTGCTAGTTTTCTTCTGTGTGTGGAGTCTATCAGCAATCAGCACTAGTGCATGTTGCAGGACTGCACTGTCTGTGAATGTGTGTGACAGATAGTTCTCTACACATACAGTAGAGTGTTACTGTGAGCGGGGGTACAGTTATGGTACCAATAAATAAACACTTTCAATATCCAAACCTCCAGTATGTAGTGACATATTCCTTCATGTCAGGGAAAGGCAGAGGAAAGAATGTTGTTGACAGGGGCAGCATTAAAAAAGGAAGTCCCACACCTAAACTGAAAAGGGACATTTTCAAGTTCAAAATGGCAGGCAAAATAGGCAGCACCAGCCAGAAGAAATTGAAATTTGGAGAGGATGTGCCATCATCATCTGTTCCTCTCCTATTGTTAAAGGAGCAGAGAAAAAAGGTGGAAGAGCCATTCAAGGCAGACAATATCAAGACAGCATGGGTAATAGAAGAGCAATGCTCCAAACCACTGTTCTTTATGTGATGGTAGTTTTGCAACCCTCACTGAACTTTTTCTTTGTGATTAGGGTATTGGAGATTTTTGCATTTTTAATTCCTCCCTAGCTTTTGGTTATTCCCCTATGTTGGAATTGTTCCTGTTCTCCTATAAATATTGGGATGAACATGCTCAGAATTCAGTTCTATTTTGTTATTTGGTTGTTTAGGATTTCATAGCTTAGATAGAGGGGAAGTTATTTTTGAGTTCCCTAGGAGGCTTCACCGTCTACCAAAAGCAGCCCCGTTAGTGCACACTAAACCGAAATTCAGGTGTCCCCGAATTTTAAAGGCCCGAACCACGGGAAATACGAGATTTCCCACATCCCTAGTGAGAATAGCACGAGTTTGTAGGAATGAGAGCCTACGTGTGAGAGCATGTAAAAGCGAGAGCTTGGGTACGTATTTGTGGGAATAGGAGCCTGCATGTGAGAGTGAGATCCTGTGTTTATGTGTGGGATTTGGAGCTTGTGTGTGAGAGAGGGCATGTGAGAGTGAGAGCCTGTGTGTAAGTGCATGTGTGAGAGTGTATGTGGGAATGGGAACTTGCATGTGAGAGTACATATAGGAGGGAGAGCCTGCATGTGAGAGAGGAAGCCTGTGTGGAAGTGGGAGCCCTTGTGAGAGAGAGAATGTGGGAGTGAAAGCCAATGTGTGTATGAGAGAATGTGCAAGAGTGGGAGGTTGTGTGAGTGAGAGTCATGTATGTATGAGAGAGTACATCTGTGTGTGTGTGTTTGAGAGAGGAAGAAAAGAAGACAGGAAGAGAGAGAAGAAACAGAAAATAAAGAGAGATCCTGAGAAAGGAATAAGGAAAAAGAGTCTGGGATCAACCAATGAGAGAAAAAAGATCAGACAACAAAGGTAAAAAAAAAATATTTTGACTTTCAGCAATTAGAATATACCTTCTTTGGGAATGTGCATTTTTATATATTTGTATTTTGCTTTTTCTTTAGTACTTCACTTACCACAGACAAGCCGATACAGTAAAATTCACGGGAGAGCGGGTGAGCACCTGCTCTCCAGGCGTGCGCACAGGCCACTCTCCTTTGTGCACGATTCAGTAAAAAAAAATATTCAAATTAGGGCCCGAGGTAAAAAGAGGCGCTAGGGACACTAGTGCATCCCTAGCTCCTCTTTTTTGTCAGGAGCGGTGGCAGTCAGCGAGTTTGACAGCCGATGCTCAATTTTGCTGGTGTCGGTTCTCAAACCTGCTGACAACCACGTCCGTCTTCCAACTCGCAGGCTATGGGCCGATTTTAATTTTTTTTTATTATTTTTAACTTTTGGGACCTCTGACTTAATATTGCCATGATATTAAGTCGGAGGGTGTACAGAAAAGATTTTACTGCTTTTCTGTGCACTTTCCCGGTGCTGGCAGAAATTAACGCCTACCTTTGGGTAGGTGCTAATTTCTAAAAGTAAAATGTGAGGCTTGGCTGCACATTTTACTTACTGAATCGTGCAGAAATAACTAATAGGGCCATCAACATGCATCTGCATGTTGCGGGTGCTATTAGTTTGGGAGGGGGGGGGATTGGACTCACGTTTTCGACGCGCTATTACTCCTTACTGAATAAGGAGCGCACTGTACTGTATCGGCCTGAGAGTTTGGTTTCTTGGGCTTTTCATTTCAGTTTTGTCTGTGTTTCTAATTTGTATTCTCTTATTCTGTATTAGGTAAGGGTCTGTCTGAAACATAGAAACATATAGAAACATAGAAATGACTGCAGAAGAAGACCAAACGGCCCATCCAGTCTGCCCAGCAAGCTTCACATTTTTTTTCTCATACATCTGTTTCTCTTAGCTCTTTGGTTCTATTTCCCTTCCACCCCCACCATTAATGTAGAGAGCAGTGATGGAGCTGCAACCAAGTGAAATATCAAGCTTGATTAGTTACGGGTAGTAGGGGAAGTAACCGCCGCAATAAGCAAGCTACACCCATGCTTATTTGTTTTACCCAGACTGTGTTATTCAGCCCTTATTGGTTGTTTTTCTTCTCCCCTGCTGTTGAAGCAGGGAGCTATGCTGGATATGTGTGTAGTATCAGTTTTTCTTCTCCCCTGCCGTTGAAGCAGGATATGCATTGAAAGTGAAGTATCAGGCTTATTTGGTTTGGGGTAGTAACCGCCGTAACAAGCCAGCTACTCCCCGCTTTGTGAGTGCGAATCCTTTTTTCTTCTCCCCTGCCGTTGAAGCAGAGAGCTATGCTGGATATGCGTGAAGTATTAGTTTTTCTTCTCCCCTGCCGTTGAAGCAGAGAGCTATGCTGGATATGCGTGAAGTATCAGTTTTTCTTCTCCCCTGCCGCAGTTTTTTTTCTCCCCTGCCGTTGAAGCAGATATGTGACAGAAGTGCAATATTTCTACTAGAGTGTAGTTTCTCTGTAGGGATTTGTAGCAGTCTGCCTTGTTGTTTGCCCAGTAGATGATTTATTAGTGTTCTAGGATCTAGTGTAATATTTGCATTGCTGCCTTTTCATAGATATTGTTGCAAATCTTTTCTTATGATTATGCTTATTGTTGTTTTATTGTAATTATTATATTATTTGCATTTTTGGAAAGAGGATTCATAAAAGAATACTTTGATATTTGTTTTATTATGTGATTGGATCTGATGTTTCTGTTGTTTATTCATAAACTGCAATAAATATAAAATAAATTAAAACAGATTAATAAGGCATTTTTAATATTGGTAAGTGCTTGAAATAATTTAATTAAAATATTTTTAAGCATCACTCATGATGCATGATGGCTGTTGCAGACTACTTAAAAAATCTACTGTTGAATGCACTCTAAGCATTATTTATTGATAAGAATACAACTAGTAGGGCCTAGACCTGTATGCCTCCTGCCCACCCATGTTAACCTTGCCCCTCCCCCCAAAACAAATCCGTCCCAGGTATGCTACTGGCTATCAGTGAGTACTAATTAAAGCATTCATGGAAGTAACTGTGTAATATATGCAACCTAGGGCCCCCGGGAGCTTGGACCTCCTCCCCCATCAGTGAACCCCAGCACCTAGGGCTGAAGTCTGGTGTTATTGAACAGTGTGAGAGATCCAGGCATGAAACTGTGGCCCTGGAAATTTGCTGTACCCCAAACCAAGAGAGGGGTTACATTTATCTACTACTGCCAAGGCTGTGAAAGAAGAATTTGCATCAACTGATTCAGAGGAAGATTCTTGTATGGGATTCCCTGAATCAGAACTAGAAGAGTTACTAGCTGAAGAAAGGTTTGGAGGATTAGTTAGTAGCGTCTTAGCCTCCACTTCAGTGATGGAGGAAGCAGAGGAAACTAGGGGATGCTGAGAAAGAGTAGGCAGAGCAGGTTAAGAGCATGAGTGATGTACAGGCATTGTTTCTCAGGGTCCACCCTCTACCTTAACTCCAGTGCCAGCGTTTTCACCCAAGGATATAGGGAAGGGATCATGTAAGAAATCCTTGACCTGGATGCATTCAAAGTGAGGGAGGACCCGCATCTTGCTCAGTGAATTCACTGTGCAAAGGATATTAGTTGAGGGAAGCAAATAAGGCATCTCACAAACACTGGTATACAGTATCACCTGGAGAAGCAGCACCTGCTAGCACTGGTGTCAGAAGAATTTTTGATGATAAATCGGGGGAATTGTTATTGTATCGCGGCTCTAACGATTTTTGACGATTTAAAATATATCTGACGATTGTTTTAAATCATCAAAAAACGATTCACATCCCTAGTGGTAAGTGCTTCCACAGGAAGACCGACATCACCCATGCCACTCTGCCTTGCTGCCATACCCCTTATCCTTATCCTTCACCTTAGGAGTCTTTCTTCCACTCTGCCTTTCTGCCATGCCCCTGATGCTACATCTTGGGGGGTCCTTGCTGTCCCTCTGCCTTGCTGTCATACTCAGACTCTGCACTATGAGGAGTTCTTGCTTCTGTGGGGGGGGGGGGGGGGCTGCTTTGCACCTGTCATGTTGTTCTTGAGTCTTAATGCTGCGCTCTGTGCTACTTTGCCCCTTTATTGGTGCCTTGGGGTTTTTCTTGCCACCTTTTCTGCTTTCTTCTCCCCTCATGGTACTTTAGGATGTTGATGCCACTCTTGGTGCCACTTTGTCTCTCATTCTGGTTTGAGGGTTCATTCATGCTGCTATTGTTGGTGCCCTCTTTTGAAGCCTTGGGGATGTTCTTTCCCCCTTGATGCTTCTTTGCTCCTCTGATGATGCCTTAGAGAACTCCTGCCTCTGCTGGTACACCTTTGCCCTTTTATGGTGCCTTAGGCTATTCTTACTACCTTTAGTGCCATGTTGCCACAGTCTAGATACCGTGGAGTTCTTTACCCTCTTCTGATGATGTCTTCCCACAATTCTCATTAGAGCTGATGGAAAACCCCAATTCTGGAGCTTAAAATAGGCTGTAGTGCTTCCTCCAATGACTATAATGGCACATGAATGAACGATTAAAACAAATAAGTTAATTTTTTTTCATTTTGAAATTAATGAATTGAGGTGCTCAAAAAATGAATGAATAAACTGAAACAATTGTTTTCCTCTGCACATCTCTAATGAATTTTTGTTTTTATTACATCCAATATTTGTGGTCATTTTGCTGAGATTTGGTATAGATGTTGCAGAACGAGGTCACTGCATGAAGACAGCTAGACTTGATGAGATACATTTTTTTTCTATTCTCTTCTCCTCAGAAATGCACAGCAATTATTAATCACTGACATCGCTGCAGAGCCTGTGTGGTAGGTAATATATTTCTGCTATAGCACCTTGTGACAGGGTAGAGTATGTAGATTCTAACAAAAAATGAACCGCTGAATGAACCTCGATCAACTATCATTGACTCTCTCCTTCCTACCCTCTACCCTCCCAGTCCCTACCATCCCTTCTCCCCCCCCCCCCCCTTGCTTACCTCCCCGTGATCCCTGCTTCCTCAGGAATCAATATGTTAATAATTGCCTATGATATATCTACAGCCGATCTCAGCTACCTTTATATGACTTGCAATTATTTTGTTCTATTTAACTGTTTTTAATACTCTCCAGTTGTACTCGTTTATATATCTTTCCTGTCTTCCAACTCCCATGTTCTTGCGCCCTGTTTAATGTAACTTTACCTTCTGTACATTTGTTAATTGATTTCCCCCAGTTACACTGTAAACCGGTACGATAAGACCTGGTCTTGAGCATCGGTATATTAAAAGAATTTAAATAAATAAATAAATAAATAAATAAATAAAAGAGGTAGTACATGTTGCATTGCCACCTTTAGATCACAAAGCAGACTTTCTTTAATGCAGTTTCCCAACCCTCTCCTGGAGGCACACCTAAATTTTCATGGCATCTACATTGTACACAAATCTATCTCATGCATGTTCATTATGGACATCATGAAAACCAGACTGGTTAGGTGTGCTTCTTGAACAATCATGAACTACCACTTCTGCTTCAAATTCCTGCCACTAGCTGGAGGCACAGTGTTACCAATATCATAGACAGAACAGAGATACATCAATCAAGACAGTAAAAATAGACATTCCAAGGAGGTATCATAGTGTTAAAATATTTTGTCAGAAGCTAACCAATACCTTATAGGGTGCCTGGGAAAGAACTCTGGGAAAAGAGGAGTGCAGAGTCTCTACAAGTCATAAGAGTACAGTGATAGGAGTATACTACCATCCACCTGGCCAATATAGTCAGAGAGATGATAAAATGCTAAGAGAAATCAGGGAAGCAAACCAATTTGTTAGTGCAGTAATAATGGGAGATTTCAATTACCCAATATTGACTTGGTAAATGTAACATCAGTACATGCTCTTAGAGACAAAGTTCCAGGATGGAACAAACGACTACTTCATGGAGCAATTGGTTCAGAAACCAAGAGGGAGTTATTTAACATTAAATTCTTAGTGGAACACAGGATTTGGTGAGAGAGGTAACTGTGGTAGGACCACTTGTCAATAGTGATCATAACATAATCAAATTTGAACTAATGACTGGAAGGGGGACTATATGCAAATCTACAGCTCTAAATTTTCAAAAGGGAAACTTTGATAAAATGAGGAAAATAGTTAGAAAAAAAATGAAAGGTGCAGCTGCAAAGGTTAAAAGTGTACAACAGGCATTTAAAAATATAATCATAGAAGCGCAGTCCAGATGTATTCCCCACATTAAGAAAGGTGGAAGGAAAGCAAAACAATTACAGGCATGGTTAAAAGGTGAGGTGAAAGAAGCTATTTTAGCTCCCCAAAAAATCATTTGAAACTTTGAAGAATGATCTGAAGAAAATAGGAAAAAGCATAAGGATTGTCAAGTTAAGTGTAAAATATAAATAATGCAGGCTAAGAAAAAAATTGAAATTAAGTCAGCTGTAGAGGCAAAACCTCATAATAAAAACTAGTGCCTGGGGATGGTATCCTTGGACTAATAGACATACACACAGTTGGTGCGACTACGACAGTGCTCTGTGCTTCAACGCAGGAGAAAATGTGGATGGAGGTATTTGCATTCACAGGAAAGCAGGGAGTGGCTTGCTTGTTGCGGCGGTTGCTACCCCAGACCAGATGGACCTGATGCTTCACTTTCAATGCATGTCCAGTGTAGCTCTCTGCTTCAACGGCAGGGGTGAATGAAGAAGAGATGATTTTATATTCGGACAACAACCAACAGGAACTTAATTGCACAGTCTGGGTGGGCAGATGGGCATGGGTGTGGCTTGCTGATTGCTACCCCGAGTCAATTGGGCCTGATGCTTCACTTTCAATGCATATCCAGAGTAGCTCTCTGCTTTGACAGCAGGGGGGGAGTGAAGAGGGGTGGATTTGTATTCGGATAGCAACCAACGGGGACTGGGTTGCACAGGCTGGGTGGGCAGGTAGGAGTGGGAGTAGCTTGCGGCGGTTGCTACCCCTGGCCGATTGGGCTGGATGCTTCACTTGGAAGCAGTTCCAGCACTGCTCTCTACATTAAGGGCGGGGGTGGAAGGGAAATAGAACCAAAAGGTTACATTAATGGCGGGGGTGGATGAGAAACAGAACCAAAGAGTTACTAAATGCCAGGAGTAACAGATAAATATGAGAGCGAGAGAAAAAAAAAAAAGAAAAGTTGTGGGGGCTTGCTGGGCAGCCTGGATGGGCCGTTTGGTCTTCTTCTGCTGTCATTTCTATGTTTCTATATCCAAAGCAAGAAACCTGTGAGGGAGTCGGTTGGACCGTTCGATGATCGAGGGGTTAAAGGAGCTCTTAGGGAAGATAAGGCCATTGCGGAAAGATTAAATGAATTCTTTGCTTTTGTGTTTACTAATGATGATGTTGGGGAGATACAGGTTCTGGAGATAGTTTCAAGGGTGATGATTCAGATGAACTGAACCAAATCACTGTGAACCTGGAAGATGTAGCAGCCCATATTCACAAATTAAAGAGTAGCAAATCACCTGGACCAGATGGTATGCATCCCAGGGTTCTGAAAGAACTCAAAAAATGAAATTTCAGATATATTAGTTAAAATTTGTAATCTATCATTAAAATCATCCATTGTACCTGAAGACTGGAGGGTGGCCAATGTAACCCCAACATTTAAAAAGAGCTCCAGAGGCGATCCAGTGAGCCTTACTTCAGTGCCGGGAAAAATAGTGGAAACTATTCTAAAGATCAAAATCACAGAGCATATAGAAATACATGGTTTAATGGAACACAGTCAACATGGATTTACCCAAGGGAAGTCTTGCCTCACAAATCTGTTTCAGTTTTTTGAAGGGGTTAATAAACATGTGGATAAAGGTGAACCGTTAGATATAGTATATTTTGATTTTCAGAAGATGCTTGCTAAAGTCCCTCATGAGAGGCTTCTAAGAAAACTAAAAAGTCATGGGATAGGAGGCGATATCCTTTCATGGATTACAAACTGATTAAAAGACAGGAAATAAAGAGTAGGATTAAATGGTCAATTTTCTCAGTGGAAAAGGGTAAACAGTTGAGTCCTCAGGGATCTTTACTTGGACCGGTGCTTTTCAATATATTTATAAATGATCTGGAAAGGAATATGAGTGAGGTAATAAAATTTGCAGATGATACAAAATTATTCAGAGTAGTTAAATCACAAGTGGATTGTGATAAATTGCAGGAGTACGCTGTGAGACTGGAAGATTGGGCAACCAAATGGAGATGAAATTTAATGTGGACAAGTGCAAGGTGAGGAATATAGGGAAAAATAACCCATGCTGTAG
Organism: Rhinatrema bivittatum; assembly: GCF_901001135.1. Lineage (NCBI taxonomy): Eukaryota > Metazoa > Chordata > Amphibia > Gymnophiona > Rhinatrematidae > Rhinatrema > Rhinatrema bivittatum. The sequence goes on from NC_042620.1 coordinate 321,402,532, forward strand.
TTACACAATGTTAGGTTCCATATTAGGAGCTACCACCCAGGAAAAAGATCTAGGCATCATAGTGGATAATATATTGAAATTGTCAGCTCAGTGTGCCTCGGCAGTCAAATAAGCAAACAGAATATTAGGAATTATTAGGAAGGGAATGGTGAATAAAATGGAAAATGTCATAATGCTTCTGTATCGCTTCTTGGTAAGACCGCACCTCGAGTACTGTGTACAATTCTGGTTGTCACATCTAAAAAAAAGATATGATTGCAATGGAGAAGGTACAGAGAAGAGCAATCAAAATGATAAAGGGGATGCAACAGAAACCCTATGAGGAAAGGCTAAAGAAGTTAGGGCTGTTCAGCTTGGAGAAGGGGAATATAACAGAGGTCTTTAAAATCATGAGAGGTCTACAACGGATAGATGTGAATTGGCTATTTACTCTTTCAGATAGTTGAAGGAATAGGGGGCACTTCATGAAGTTAGAAAGTAGCACATTTAAAACTAATTGGAGAAAATTCTTTTTCACTCAATGCACAATTAAGCTCTGGAATTTGTTGCCAGAGGATGTGGTTAGTGCAGTTAGTGTAGCTGGGTTTAAAAATGTTTGAATAAGTTCTTGGAGGAGAAGTCCATTAACTGCTATTAATCAAGTTGATTTAGGGAATAGCCACTGCTATTACTGGTATCAGTAGCATGGGATCTACTTAGTGTTTGGGTACTTGCCCAGTACTTGTAGCCTGGATTGGATTGGAAACAGGATGCTGGGCTCGATGGACCCTTGGTCTGACCCAGTATGGCAATTTCTTATGTTCTTAGCCAGGTGCAGCAGATGCAGCTTTTTAGACACAGTCATTCATATATACATTTATATCTGCCTATCTATCACAGGGATGGCAAACACCAGTCCTCGAGGGCTGCAAACAGACCAGGTTTTCAGGATATCCACAATGAATATGTATGAGGAAGATCTGCATGCACTGCCTCCACTGGATGCAAATCTTTCTCATGTGTGCTCATTGTGGATATCCTGATAACCTGACCTGTTTGTGGCCCTCGAGGACTGGAGTTCACCATCCCTGATCTATCATCTATCTAATATCTTATACATATACTATAATACTGAGAGGACTGGGATCACATACCCAAAGACCTTTACTTCTGTGCGTTCTGGGGTGAATACAATTACTAAACAGCATGTTTGAACTCTATTCCTTGTGGGAAAGTCTCTATTGCTTATGTACTCACATACCTCTACCTATTTACTAATGCATAACTAAATGCAATGTTTCATTATTGGTCCTTCAAACTGTTTTAGAAACAGTGGAAAGATCCTTAACAAGAGAATGCAATGTGCTGTCTTCTGACTAATTTTCATGTGGTTAATTCTTTATTCTAGTTCCTTGTGACATTGCAGCAGTGAAGTAAATAACTAGAAGTATGCAAAAGGCATTCTGTATTTGCTGAAGATGACTTTGGAAACTTTAGATTGCCTTGAAGAAGTACATGAAGTACTACTTTCACATAAGCCATGCCAACCATTGGTATTCCATCTGCATGGCCATCATCCAAGGATTGCTGGCAGAAGCTTACATTTGGTATCTGTTCAAGTGCTGAACCGCTGCAGTGCTTTAACAGATTCAGCACACACAGCCTTATCTCAGATATGTCTGCCTTTGTCTACTCTGCTGGCATCATATTTTCTATCAGTTTTAAAGGCTGGAAACAGCTGTCTAATAACAGCCCTGCACATTCAAATGCTGATCCTGGCAGGTTTTAAGTCTACTCAGAGCCTATGCTCGTTCCATTGCTGAGCTATGGGAAGCCAACTCTCCTTACACTCTGCATTTTATTTGGAGTTTTGACATGCATGGGAAAAGCAGTGTGTCTTGACACCCTAGTGGCCCCCACGGGATAGCCCAACATCTCATTTGCAAAGAAGGAGCAGAAGGCATTATCAGCACCTAGGAGAAAACAAGGAAGAATTGTGCTGATAGCACATTGCCTAAGATGGAAAGTTAACTTTCCATAAGATTAAGCACTCAATGTGATGACTCTGTGATAAAGTTTCAGAAAACTACATTTAGTTTCTTCATTCTGCATGCCAAGACCAGAGAGGCTGAAGGAAGCCATCTTGACCATGCCATAGTTCACGACATTACCCATTGAAGCTGTGAACATTTCACAGTATATATTTTCCTGATGAGAGAGATATTCCCACTATATAATGTCTAAATATACTCAAAATAATAATAATTATTAACAAACAAAAATATATCTTCAATATTTATTGCCACAATGTATATGATACAAACTAAGTGGCACAGATACATAAAATATGTAATCTTATGAAACATTAATTGTTACAAAAAATATTAAAAATTATCCCATACACAACTTCTCCATAACATACATTGTGCACATCTGTTCAAATATATATAATGATAAAACAAACAATGATCCCCAAAACAGCAACCTGCTCATACAAACACAATATTTGGTGTAATGTGTTCTTATTTATCTGACATGGACTTAAAACATCCAATGTTGCCAACCTCGAAATCAACTTTCAACTTCTAATATTTATCCATGTAAGTCGTATTATTTGAAGGCAGATCTTGCCATTATTTTCCAACTTCGTCTAAACACTTCCCCACAATACCCACATCTCAAAACAATAAACATGAGGTCTGATTTATCAAGAGATTACTCCAGTTCTGTTTCTATAAGAGTAGTGAGGGAACTTCAGAAGTACCCAGGAAAGTAAGGCAATTCTAAATTAAAATAAACACTCTATGAAACAAGCACAAAGGGACTTAATAGTAGGGACATTAGCTTCCTCATCCATTACCAGGCATAGTGCTTCTGGAGCTGCAAATTCTGCTGTTTGCCTCTCCCAGTTTTCTCACATGTGTGACCCCTGCCTGAGTTCACTGTAGAATACTATTCTTTATCGTTAAGAATCTTTTAGCAGTCTCAAAGTTTTTCTCTGTCTCCATCTGCTGGAAGGGAGACAAAACCCAGCAGTTTGGACTGATCTGGGTACGTAGAAGGAACATTCATACTCATTCTGCAATGACTTGATGAAGGGAGGATACCTCTCAACAGCTAGTCATAAATGTATTAATAGTCCAATAAAAAGATATCGCCCACAACCTGTTTATTGACCTTTATGTTTATGTGTGACTATAACAGAAACCTTTAGTACATCAGATCTACAGGATATAAAATGATATTGTACCATAATAAAAAAATCAAATCTAAGTTTATAAAACTTGGTGCATGGTTAAAACAGTTATACTACTAGACTGGACCTGGTGATATTTCCTAGAGCACTTTTGAATACATAAAAGATTTGTGTTCAGTTAGCAAATAGAATGAATAATAAATAAGGTTATTTATTTGTCACAGAAAATCATTACCCAAAGCAAGGTTCTCAATAATCTTGAAACATGACACCTGCATTATCAAGGGATCAACCATCATCTTACTATTTTATTGGTTTTCTTTTAAAGAAGAAATTTTATAGGGATTTCAAGTAAAGGGTACAGTAGTTCTTAAATTATTACATTTACTTCTGTCTCTAAACTCCAGTCTCTTTCTCTTCTGCTTCAGTGCTTCAACTTATCATCGGTCAATGAATGTGATGGAATCTCCCGTCGATAACAACATAGCAGTTTTCAGCAACTCCCTATGATATTCCAATATCAAACATAAACTGGGAGTTGTGTTTGATACAGGATTATCTTTTAGGCCCCAAGTGAAGACTATAATGCGTGACTCATTTTTAAGCTTCATGTGCTCAGGAGGATTAAACCATTCCTAGGCTGAGGCAATTTCCTAACAGTGTTATAGGCCTTGGTTATGACAGGCCTTGACTATTGCAATGGGATATATACCTGGGCCTTTCAGCTTCCGCTTTGAGCACTCTACAGGTAATTCAGAATTCAGCAGCACAAATTCTCACAGGCTCTGGTTGCTATGAACATGTCTCTTCCATCTTGTTTGCAATTCACTAGCTTTCAGTTGAGTGGAGAATTAGCTGCCCAATGCCCTTTCTCAGGAATATTGTTTTAAAAACCTTTAAGAAAGTTCTTAAAATGTTCTTCTTTCAGAAAGCATTATTATAGTTATCTGGACATCAAACATAATAGTTTTAACCTGTTTTTGTGTGTAGCAGAGGCAGCCAATAGATTAATATGTTTATGTTTTAATGTCTATTATAACGTGTGTGTGTGTGTTAATTCATAATTTATGAAGTTTTTTGTAAGCCACTTAGAATACTGAGATAATGCAGTTTAGAAATGTCATGAATAAATAAATAAATGTTATTTAGGTATTTGTTGATGTGATATAAGACTAATCCTTTACCTGCAAAGGAGACCACAGATGATACAGTTTAAATTTGCATTTGATGAAGAGTTGACATTTCTTCTCTCATTCTTTTCCTGTTGTGCTTGTATTTGCTTGATTTCTGAGATTTGGATGACCAAGTGACAGAGGTGCCTCCAGCTGACCAAGGCCATATCCTGGCCATTGCTATGGTCTACCTTGCAGATTTAAAGGTTATAACTGAGGGTGTCATTGACTAAGTCTACTCTTCCTCATGATCTCTGGCCACTTTTCAGTTGGCCATCCAACACAAATTTGGGAATTCTGGTGTCTTCCAGCCTTATGACATGGCCTGCCTACCGAAACTGAGCTTTCCACCTTCAAGCTAGAAATGTGGTACTTTTCAAAGACTTCTGTCTCAGAGATCCTGTATTGGCACCTTATATTGCAGATGGATCTCAGAAAGCGCTCGTGGAATTGCTCAAGTTGGCTCAGGCTTCCGCAGTAGAGTGTCCTGGATATCACATCTGAATAGCAGTGCGGACAGCGCTACTGTCTTGTACATTTTCATCTTAACGGGCAGTCTCATCCCTCTCTTATTTCACAGATGATAACTGAGTCTACCAAAGGAAGAACTTGCCTTGATATATAATCTCATTGCCAATACTGGTGGTGTTAGAAAGAATGCTTCTGAGATAACAAAAACTGGTCAGCTGCATTCAGCTGAATGTCCTTGAAGGAACCTCTACTTTTTTCAGTCAGCTGAAAGCATCTAACTATCTGGGCAAACTGGATGTCCTCCAGTGAGAGGGCTACCAGTGCATTGTCAACCCCAAGCAATGAGAATGTAACAGAAAGGAAAATGCCTCTTGCGGTGTGTCGGGTGAGCTGCTGTTAGTGGTGCGAAGGCTAGAATTCACAGGAAGATTACTGCATTACAGAAATTCTGTGTCATTTACGGCTTTATTTTACAGGCAGTTACCATTTTTTTTGGTGTTATTTAAAAGTCATATGCAACATGGACCCACTAGCAAAGCATCATTTTTTGTTTCATTTTCACACTCTCAACAGTGAGTAATAGGGTTATGAATAAGGTCAGGCACATGTGAAGATTCTTTGTTGCAAAAAAGATACCTTTCACCAGGCAGTCTATAGCAAACAATGAGATACCTACCTGCTTAAAAGAAGCTTTATTATAAAGTGACAAGCAATTGGCAGAACTACTGATACCCTCGCAGTGTCATGAAATTATGACCCCCCTGTCAACCATAGCCCCTAGACTTCTGCCCTTTAGACCTGGCCTTGACCACAAGTAATATTTTCAGGTTTTTACCACAAGGTCCAAAGGACAGGATAAACATTGTTTCAATGTGCGAGTGTGTGTGCTTTGTGGGAGGGTGGAGCAGGGTCTTGGTAATGTAGGTTGTCTTTTCTTGCACATCCACATTTTAAGTTACCAAAAACTGCTGCTCTTGCTGATGTCTGTCACTTTATAATATTGGTTTTGCATTGTCTGCATTCTCTGTTGCTGAAGCAGGTAACTTTTTTTTTTGTCCATGTAAGTGCTGCCTTCTCAGAACGCCCTTTGCCTAGGTTATCTTAGCATAGCAGTTCATCACAGTGATGCTGGCAAGGTTGGCTCATAAACTGTTTTACAAACAGTCACATACAAGTCAGCTTATTTCTATGTTTTGTACCATTCAGCTTTGCTGAGCAGGACTTTGGTTTATGGTTCTGAAAAAGAATATCATCTGAGCATATAACACTCCTCAAAAGGCTTACAATACTCACTAAAACTTAAATCCTCTCTTGATGTAAGGTCTTGTGGTGCCTTTTTATGGTGCCATATAATTTCAGACAAGAAAGATTTCAATTTACTCAAAAAATCCTCACAAGTAGATCAAGATATTTGTTTTCTAGAAAGCAGTGTAGTGCATATTGATGTGTAAGCCACTGCTATAAGAGGTATGAGCTATCTAATGTAGAATCTGCAGTCAAAATATTTTTTAAGAACGCTGAGGTTCTTTTAATGATGTTTCTTTTAATGATGGATTCAGATATATTTAAAAGCTTTGAAGATCTCTGGATCTTTCATACCACTAAATGATGAAAACTAAATAATAATACATATAGCAATTAAAGGAAAAGAATGTATTACTAAGTGGACTGCAAATAATTCCCAAGTCGTGCTCAACTGCAGTGATTTATGGAAACTGAGGAAAATTAATCTTTTACAGCAAAACAGGATATCTAACCAGATCTTTTTTATATGCCGGTCAGATATGATGGAATGCTCTTTCCAGGTATTTGAGAGAGGAAGCAGACTATTATAAGTTTAGAAAACATCTGAAAGCTTTGATTTCTCTTTGATATTTTTAAATGTTGTTTTATGCTAGATGCTGTTTTGTTTTTAAATAAGTATGCTGATTTGTGTGTTTTTAAGTTTTATTGTTTTTATGTTGTTTATGTTTAATTATGTAACATGATTTTACAAATGTTATGCTTGTAATCTGCACTGAACGAATTTAATTTTTGAAGTTTGGAATATAAAAATGCAAAAATAAATAAAAATAATTGCCTTAATTGGAGAAACTACTATATTTCCAATGCCTGCATGTCTAATAGTTCTCCTAGAAGTGGAAGGACCCTGGACAAGATGCATGGGAACTGTATCTAACATGGCGTTCTATTCCTTGTACCTCTCCGCTTTCCTCCCTTCCTGCTTCCTCTTATCCAAGCTATTTCATCTCCTGGTCTTTGTGTGCCCTGATCCTCAGAGGGAAAATTTTTATTGAGGTCTCAAGTTGGGGGGTGGGGGTGGGGGTGGGGCGTGGGAGAAAGGAGGCAGGGAATGTGAGGGCAGCACTTTTTCATGGCCGTGCACAGATTTTACCACCCCGTGCAGAGATCAGATCATGCAGGGATAAAACAAAGCCCTGCCCGATCCGATCAGTGGCATCATACCTCCTTCTGGGCAGCAGGAGTCGTGTTTATTCAAATATCATCTCCTGCTGCCGTGGGGGCAATCTCGCAACTCTTACCGTGAGATCAGTCACGCGGCAGTAAGAGATGTGGTTTGGATAAACGTGACTCCTTCTGCCGCCCACCCCTCAACTTGGCTCTGCAGTGGCTGAAGAGAGAAGATGCAGTGGTTGCCAGCAGACCCCATCCTGCAGGCAGCCAAAAAGAGGAAGAGGATGTGATGGCCGCCAGTGAACCCCATCCCGCTGGCAGCTGAAGATGAGGCACAGGCCCTGTGTGTGTGTGTGTGCTGGGTGAGAGCCTGGGTGGTGAGGTGGTGATTGCCCATGTGTGTAGGTGACTGCTTGTGTGTGTGTGTGTGTGTGTGTGTGTGGATGAGTACTTGGGTATGAGGGTGAGAGCCAGATTGTGTGTGTGTGTGTGCTGGGTGAGAGCCTGGGTGGTGAGGTCGTGATTGCCCATGTGTGTAGGTGACTGCTTGTGTGTGTGTGTGTTTGTGTGTGTGTGTGTGGATGAGTACTTGGGTATGAGGGTGAGAGCCAGATTGTGTGTGTGTGTGTGGGAGGGGGGAGGGAGTGCTTGCTTATGTGTGGATGTGGATGACTTCCTGAGTGAGTGAGATCCTGTGTATGTATGGTTGAGAGGCTGTGTGGGTGGTGTGTATGAGAGAGGCTGTATGTATTGGGGTGGGAGAGTGAGAGGCTGTGTATGTGTGGCTAGGTGAGATCCTGTGGGTGGGGGTGTATGTGTGACTGCCTGTGTGTGTAAGAAAGATAAGAGCCTGTGGGTGGGTGAGAGGCTTTGTGTGTGTGAGACACTGTGTGTGTGTAGGTAGGATTTTTGAGCTGTGTATGTGTGTGGGATTGGGTGGCAGGGTGAGAGCCTGAGTGTGTGTGTGGCTGGGTAACAGCCTTTGAGTGGGTGTGGAGGGTGAGAGGAAGGGAAGAAACAGGTGGGGAAAGAAAAAACAGAAAGAAAAAAAAAGAGACCCTGTAAAAGGAATTGGGAAAAGATCGAGAAAGGAAAAGTGGAAAAAAATTGGGACCAACCAATTAGAAAAATAAGATCAGACAACAAAGGTAAAAAAAATATACATATATTGAATTTTTTGTGATTTGCATGTGTTATTTTTGGGAATGTGCATTACATATTTTGATACTATATATCAAATCAGGCTATGCTAAAAAATGACTACTACATAGACTGAAGCCTTTGCTGATTCATGAAAACTTCCCTACTGTTCTACAAACCCTCAGTTTTTCAAACCTAGACTACTGCAACTCTTTCCTACTCCAAGCACCTAAAGGTCTTATTAAAAAACTACAGCTACTACAGAATGCTGCAGCAAGACTCCTAACAGGATCCAGGAAATTTGATCAAATCTTGCAATCACTAATGGCTTTGCACTGGCTACCGATACAATCCCGAATCCACTACAACATTCTTAACTCTATTACATTCCTCCCTCCATTCTAACAACAGGGGCCTGGTAGAGGTGACATTACAATCATACAAACCACGGAGATCGCAGAGATCTCATAATAAAGGATTACTAGTTGTGCCATCATTACAGACTACCTTATTTTTATTTTTTTATTTATTTAAGGTTTTTATATACCGGCAATCATGAGAACATATCTTGCTGGTTTACATGAAACGGGAGTGCATTAAATACATCAAACTAGAACTCAGGTGACCGAAAGTACAGTTACAATTAACAAGGGTGGCAGAACTTGGTGAAGAGGAAGAAAAAGGAAAGAATAAATGGTTAAACGATATACAAGTCACATTACAAGTTATGTACAAATGGCATGATTAATGGCTGAATGTTTTGAGGAGTCCTTGACTCTCACAACATGTTGTGAGAGTCAAGGACTCTCTCCATCTTCTCCTCCTCTCTTTTTCCCCCTCTTCTCCTTTCCCCTTCTCTCTCTTTCCCCCTTCTCCTTTCCCCCTCCCCTCTGTTCCCCTCCCTTCTCTCTCTCCCTCCCTCTTCTCCTCCTTGCTTGCTTACCTTGAGCCACTGGTGCCGTGCTGCGATGCCCCCACTCTCCGTCCGCCACCTGACTTCCCCTCCCCTCTTTCTCCCTCTTCTCCTCCTCCTCTTTTTCCCCCTTCTTTCTCTTCCCCCCTTCCCCATCCCTCTTTCCCCCTTCTCTTTCTCTTTTCCCCTCCCCTCTGTTCCCCTCCCTTCTCTCTCTCCCTCTTCTTCCTCCTTGCTGCTTGCTCCTCGAGCCGCCGATGCCCTGCTGCGATGTGATGCCCCCCACTCTCCGTGCACCACCTGACGTCGCTGTCCCGGATTGGCCGCTGTCCATGAGCGGCATGCTTCCGGTTCATTTTTATCCATTTCCAGCGAGGGCAGCGAGGGGGATCTGCGCGCTGGCGCCAAAATCTGCGGGAACTGCGGCGAGGGAGGAAATCTGCGCAAATTCTGCATTCCGCAGTAGTGCAGAATTCCCCCAGGAGATGTAGCATCCTCTCAGCCTGCCCTCCAATGTTCCCTCTAATGATTGGGTTGCTGTGTGCAAAAATGTTTGCTGCTGAGCAAAGATTTTTTGTTTCATTACCCTATAAGCACTATTTACTTTGATGCAAAAAGCCTATCAATTTTATGTACACAGCAACCTAGTGTGGGAGCATTGGAGCAGCATGCACACAAACCTTCACACACATACACTTACATATTCACTTTTCATACGCTCTCAATATACATGCTTATTCTCACAAACACACACACACTCACTCACTGTCACTCCTCTCATTCACTCCCCAGACTCTCACGCACATGCACACACACTCAATTCTCCTCTTCCACACATCAGTAGCTGCAAACCCTTCACTGCCAAACACTTTGAGAAGTAACGTAAACTTCAGGATTCAAACAGCAGCAGCCTTATCTATATGATATGGCAGCAATGCAAATATTATATCATGCCCTAGAACACTAATACACCACCTACTGAGGTTAACAGAACAAAGCCCTACAGAAAACTATTTGCCAGGAGAAATACTGCACCTCAATGGAGAGAGTCCTTGACTCTCACAACATTCTCTACCCTTCTCAATTCGGTTTCAGGAAACGCCTAAACACAGAATCCCTCCTTCTTTCTTTAACGGACAACATCCTGATGGGCCTTGACAAGGGACAATCATACCTTCTAGCCCTACTCGATATCTCTGCGGCGTTCGACATGGTAAACCATTCTATCCTCATCAACCGTCTAATGGAAATAGGCATCTCTGGCTCTGCACTGCTCTGGTTCAAATCTTTTCTGAACAACAGGCACTACAAAGTTAAAATAAATGACAAAGAATCCCACCCCATACTTTCAAAACAAGGAGTACCACAAGGTTCTTCACTTTCCCCTACCCTGTTCAATATATATCTACTCCCTCTATGCCAGCTACTCAATAGCCTCAACCTTACCCATTTTATATACACAGACAATGTGCAAATCATAATCCCCATCTCTGACCCCATCTCCTCTACTCTAAATTTTTGGAACAGCTGCTTACACGCCATCAACCTTCTTCTCTCGAGTCTCAACCTGGTTCGTTGCGGTCTACTACTCGGTCTTCCCGCCTCTTCTACTAAACCTCTACAGATGCTGCAAAACGCAGCGGCCAGGACCACATCACACCAATCCTAAAAATCCTACATTGGCTACCCATCCAATATAGAATATTATTCAAGGCTCTCACCATCATCCACAAATCCATATACCAGCAATCCACACTCCAACTCACCATCCCTCTCGAACTACATACTTCAGCAAGGCCGATCAGATCCGCCTACAAAGGTTCTCTCAAGGCCCCCCCTAACAAATCCTTGGTCCACAACTCCATTCATAAGCAAGCACTTTTGACTGCGGGTCCGCTCCATTGGAATTCACTTCCCCCAGACATACGCCAGGAACAATGCCATCTCTCCTTCAGAAAGAAACTGAAAACCTGGCTGTTCTCACAAGCTTACCGTTGAAGGAACCTTTATCAACCAACATTGACTCTCACCCTCCGACCTCTTCCCTAACTCCTCCCCCCCTCCCCGTCTCAGTCCCTGCCCTGCCGCCACCCCCCCCCCTGCTTACCTCTCCATGTTTCCTCCTTCCACAAGATATATTATGTTAATAATCCCCTAAGATAAATCTATAGCCGAGCTCAATCAATCTGTTTATGTCTCGCCACTCTTTTGTTTTCATTGACCATTTTATCACTCTCCAGTTGTTATTTAAAATCTTTCCTGTCTTCCAGCTCCCATGTTTTCGCTCCCTGTTTAATGTAACTTTACCTTCTATATAGTTGTTAATTGGTTTCCTCCTGTTCTATTGTAAACCGGTACGATAAGACCTCGTCTTGAGTATCGGTATAGTAAAATAATTTAAATAAATAAATTACAGAATACACATCTGACAAAAATAAGAGACCGTATGTTCTCCATATCAGGCCCTACACTTTGGAACTCTCTACCTGAAACTCTACGTTTGACCACTGAAATGAAGAAATTCAAATGTGACCTCAAAACGTGGTTATTTCAAAATGCTTACAATCTACCGGTAACTTAACCTTTCTGAAATCCTCACCTCCTCTACACGGTCATTCTCAGTATTCATTGAATTGCACATCTCATCACCACTATCTTGCTAACCCAACCCTAACATTTATATCTGCATATCTCTCTCAAACCCCCCTCTCTGTATCCCATCTGCAAACACCTTCTCTCAACCCTCTCCCTCTTAACTCCTATTGTGAAAAATATTTCCTATTTTCCTATTCCTGATCCCTCTCTTTCCATGACCGCCTTAAGCAATGTACGTGTCTTTCGCTAAATATATGATATATGAACACTTTGAATTACCATCATGATATTTATGTCATGATGTAAACTTGTGATCTTCACTTGGAACAATGGTATATAAAATGAATGAACAAACAAACAAACAAATAAATAAATAAATACATATTTGTATTTTGCTCTTTCTTCAATATGCCTCTGTTCAGAGTGGTTTATTGGGCTTTCTATTTTATTTTTGTCTGCATGTTTCTTTTTCTAATTCATAGTCCTTTATTCTGTACCTCAATTGTGTAATTGAGGTGCAGTATTTCTCCTGGCAAATAGTTTTCTGTAGGGCTTTGTTCTGTTAACCTCAGTAGGTGGTGTATTAGTGTTCTAGGGCATGATATAATATTTGCATTGCTGCCATATCATATAGATAAGGCTGCTGCTGTTTGAATCCTGAAGTTTACGTTACTTCTCAAAGTGTTTGGCAGTGAAGGGTTTGCAGCTACTGATGTGTGGAAGAGGAGAATTGAGTGTGTGTGCATGTGCGTGAGAGTCTGGGGAGTGAATGAGAGGAGTGACAGTGAGTGAGTGTGTGTGTGTTTGTGAGAATAAGCATGTATATTGAGAGCGTATGAAAAGTGAATATGTAAGTGTATGTGTGTGAAGGTTTGTGTGCATGCTGCTCCAATGCTCCCACACTAGGTTGCTGTGTACATAAAATTGATAGGCTTTTTGCATCAAAGTAAATAGTGCTTATAGGGTAATGAAACAAAAAATCTTTGCTCAGCAGCAAACATTTTTGCACACAGCAACCCAATCATTAGAGGGAACATTGGAGGGCAGGCTGAGAGGATGCTACATCTCCTGGGGAAATTCTGCACTACTGCGGAATGCAGAATTTGCGCAGATTTCCTCCCTCGCCGCAGTTCCCGCAGATTTTGGCGCCAGCGCGCAGATCCCCCTCGCTGCCCTCGCTGGAAATGGATAAAAATGAACCGGAAGCATGCCGCTCATGGACAGCGGCCAATCCGGGACAGCGACGTCAGGTGGTGCACGGAGAGTGGGGGCATCACATCGCAGCAGGGCATCGGCGGCTCGAGGAGCAAGCAGCAAGGAGGAGAAGAGGGAGAGAGAGAAGGGAGGGGAACAGAGGGGAGGGGAAAAGAGAAAGAGAAGGGGGAAAGAGGGATGGGGAAGGGGGAAGAGAAAGAAGGGGGAAAAAGAGGAGGAGGAGAAGAGGGAGAAAGAGGGGAGGGGAAGTCAGGTGGCGGACGGAGAGTGGGGGCATCGCAGCACGGCACCAGTGGCTCAAGGTAAGCAAGCAAGGAGGAGAAGAGGGAGGGAGAGAGAGAAGGGAGGGGAACAGAGAGGAGGGGGAAAGGAGAAGGGGGAAAGAGAGAGAAGGGGAAAGGAGAAGAGGGGGAAAAAGAGAGGAGGAGAAGATGGAGAGAGAGAGAGAGAAGGGAGGGGAAGTCAGGTGGTGCATGGAGAGTGGGGCATTGCATTGCAGCACGGCATGACGGCTTGAGGTAAGCAAGCAAGGAGAAGAGGGAGAGAGAGAAGGGAGAGGAACAGAGGGGATGGGGAAGGGGGACAGAGAAAGAGAGAAGGGGGAAAGGGAAAGAAGGGGGGAGGGTGAAAGAGAGGGGCTAAAGAAGAGACCCAGGCCCTGGCCCTGTGAGTGCATGTTTCAGCCCTTGTGTTTGTTGTGAGCCAGTGGGTAGGTGTCTACCTGGTGGTAGTCTGTATGTGCGGGCGTGGGGGGGGGGGGGTGTCTGTGTGTGTGAGAGAGAGAGTTGTATGTGGGGAGACAGACCATGTGTGTGACAGATGGCATGTGAGAGAAAGCATATGTCTGATATCATGTAAGAGAGACAGTGAGCATGGATACTCAGGTGGAGAGGTTAGCAACAACTGCAACAGTCCCTGCCAGCTTGGCTCATCTGCCAGCAGCAGCAGCAATTGGCTCTTCTGTCAGCAGTGTCAAGTTGCCAGGGACTGGATTGCACTGAAATGCAGAAGAATTTGCAAAAAAATATTGTGTTATTTTGAAAAATAAATGTGAAGAATTTTGCAGAATTCAGAAAATGTGTGCGCAGAATTTTCATTTTTTTGTTGCAGAATTTTCAATTTTTTTGCGCAGAATCCCCCCAGGAGTAGATGCCACCATTCTTTTACTGCTTGTGAGCTTTTTCACCTTTCCCACCCCAGGACTAAAAGTTTCATATTAATGAAAACAGCAGGTAAAAAATGTTAGATTGAGATTTCTTTTACCTCATGATCTATTGCTTGGTCAATATTTGTCACAGCTAAAGGGTGGGATACCTAGGCAAACAGTTTAGAATGGGGTTTTATCATGTTGTTATGGGCTCAGACCATGCACACTGGTATCCTGCCTAGGGGTTCTGACCTGGGGGGCTAATACCATATAAATACACAATTACTGGGAATGTATCTGGGGGCTTGAACCCTGAAGCTTATCCCCTACACAAATGGCCACACACAATTACTGGGATTATACCTGGGGGCTTGAACCCAGGAGCTCATTCCCTACACAAATGGCCACACACAATTACTGCGATTATACCTGGGGGGCTTGAACCCAGGAGCTTATCCCCCTACACAAATGGCCACACACAATTACTGGGATTATACCTGGGGGTATGAACCCAGGAGCTTATCCCCTACACAAATGGCCACACACAATTATTGGGATTATACCTGGGGATTTGAACCCAGGAGCTTATCCCCTACACAAATGGTCACACACAATTAATGCGATTATACCTGGGGGCTTGAACCCAGGAGATCATTCCCTACACAAATAGCCACACACGATTACTGCAATTATACCTGGGGCTTGAACCCAGGAGCTTATCCCCTACACAAAAGGCCACACACAATTACTGGGATTATACCTGGGGGCTTGAACCCAGGAGCTCATTCCCTACACAAATGGCCACACACAATTACTGCGATTATACCTGTGGACTTGAACCCAGGAGTTTATCCCCTTTCTTCTCACTGTCTCCCATACATTACAAACGCTTGTGGAAAAAGTGATGCTTCCTCCCTCTGAGTTCTTATCAGCTTTCAGACACAACTGTGGCCTTCATTCTCTCTCTCAGGCTTTAGTACAAGTTAATTTCTAGTTTTCTCATCATTGACTTGGTGGAATAACTAAATAAACAGGCTCTTGCCTGTTCATCCCATTAGGGATGTGCATTCGTTTGCAACAAAATAAGAAATACCGGTGCCATTGGTCGGCCTCTATCACATGGTAGGAGTAATGGATGGCCTGCACCATTTTCTATGATGGCGCCGGCTGTCCATTGCTCCTACCATGTGACAGAGGCTGGCCAATTGCACTGATAGCCCCTGTCACATGGTAAGGGCAAAGGGCCATCGGTACCATTTTGAATGCTGGCAGCTGACGGCCTGAGAGCAGAGATCACTCTCGGGACCCTCGCTGGACCACCAGGGACTTTTGGAAAATTTTTTGGGGGGGGGTCAAGAGGGTGGGGGGTTGTAATTTTTCGGTTTTTCGTTTCTGGGCAGCCGAAATAAAATCGGCCCAAACCGCAGGAAAACGTAATTTCCCGCAGCGGGCCGATAACAAAGGGCCGAATCAAAACATTTTACAGAATAAGACAGTAAACAGGAGTTCACTCAGAGGATGGCCTGAGGCCTTCACTGTGTCTGGGTGAAAACTGAACCCATTTAGCTTATCCTCTATATACATCCTCAGCAAAAAGTAACAAAAAAAATGACTCCAACACATGTCAGCAAAGTGGTGAAACATCCTTGAAGGACTGGTATCTGAGGGAAGGACTCTGTATCTGAGGGAAGAGAAAGGATCCTCTGTCAACCAATTACTACAGAGGGGATTTACTGGTGGATGGGCTGGCACAGCAGACATGCCTGATTTGTGTGGACTGCAGTGTCAGAGGCCAATAGAAAGCTGCTTGGTATATACTGAGTTCAGCCACATTGGTGAGAAGGACAACCTTGCTTGCAATCATGGTGGGGGCCTAGTCAAATGTTTTCATGGCACAGCCCAACTAGATATGGTAGGCTGGAATGGTTGAGATTAATTTATTAGCTTCATGGTAGATACTCAGATGTTGGAGAGGAGGGAGGAGTTATTAGGTTTAGGTACAGATTAGTGGAATAAGATGATGTGATATATATTCATAAAGCTATTATTGTTCATTTATAACTCCATGCTCATCCTTGGTTAGCATATGAGAGATCATGAAGGTATGAGTTGCTAGACAAGTCATGGCTGCCCATGTTAATAATTCAATATAGTATGTCTTGATTCTAAAAGAATTTAACCATAGACACAAAATGAGTAAAGTCCATTTAAAGAATCAAATTTAATGTGACTATCAGTAACTTCATTTTCTTTGGGATTGTCTTGTTAGCGAAGAATGGATTTATTTTTACCACACACTGAACATCTCTCTGGTCACTGCATATAAGGAATACAAAGTATCCTTGTATATGTTCATTGAATGCAATCTGTATATTTGAGTAGCTTCACATCTCTTTTATATAAAAGCAATTTGCCATACTATATTGTGTATTGTCAATATGCCTGAAAGTTTTGACTCATTGTCTCCTTCCTGGTTATCTAACCATGGTCTGTGGCTGGCATTGCTTCACACTGGTAATTAAATAAAAAAAATATATATATGAGCTTAAAAATATCACCCACTGTGCAATATGAAAAACATTTAAGGGGATTGAAGAATTATTAAAAAGAAAAAAAAAAAGCTCTATCAGATGGTATCACAACATCTTTGTAAGAAAAAAATTTAAATTAGGTTGCTATACCTGTTCAAGCAGAGCCAAACAAAGGTAAAAAGTGCATATATACAGTTGTGCAATCATGTATCCTTTTTAAAGTCCATCTTTATTTAATTCAAAAGACTTTTTTGCTGAAAAAACAGGCCCAGGGATGTGGTAATTTTATAACATACAATTTAGATGCGCACACATTATAAAATAGCCTTGCCTCGTGTACATGTGCAATCAATTTTAAATGGACACGCATTTGTGCATGCAAATTCCGCTTCTACCGCGGAAATGTGGACATTTTAAAAGGAACCTGTACTGAAGGCATTGATAGTTTTCAGAGTTCATTCCTAGTTCACCAAGGGATAGGACTTCCAAATCCCCCAGTTTGATAGCCACCCTTCTCCCCTGTTAGCCACAACCCTTAAAACCTCGCTGATCTATCTAGTTGTTTTTTTGTTTTATTACTTACACATCATCCACAGCAGAAGTAAAGTTATGTGGCAGGGGACTCTGACGCACCCACGTGTGCGTACGTATGTGCAAATTTCAAGGTAAAACCCCCGAAACATGGATGGCCCGCCCAGATCATACCCACACCCCGCCTCTTTTTGAAAACATAGAAATTAGGCAATGCATATATACATGTAAAGTAAATATAGAAAAAAAAACCTTCCTATGTGGGAAGGGAAACACTAATGTGCAATTTGCACCAACAGACTTGCGAGATTAAAACAATTCTTTATTAATACACATAAATCAATTAAATAAATGAGCGACTATAAACTTAAAAATACATACGGAAATGAAGTATATGGACCTCAGTTAAAATACAAATGTGAGTGAATTACTATCAGAATGAAACAGTTTACGAGACCGCATCAACAGCATGAACAGAATAAACATTTAGTTATGCTGTATCTGTATCATGTTACATTGTTCAATGCAATGACGAAATGTTTAATCTGGCAGGTGTTCTGAAACATGAGAGCGAACAACACTACCATGTTATTGAATGAGGATTCCGTGAACCGGGTGCAAGGACCTCCAAGGGATCCTATGACATAATGAGAGCCACTGGTTAATCACCAAGTGTGTTCCGAGTAAAAACATTTTTAGTAGAGTTGATGTGGACGCCGCCACAACAAAATGGCACCACCGCGTCTCCAGCCGGGACCGATGTTAGATTGGTTCCTGCGACCAAAGGCAGTAGGAGGAAGGTCACACTCTGGCTATTATATTGCTTCTCAAAGGAATAACAAGTCTCATTTTTCAGTGTACATAACATCGGCCCCGGTTGGAGATGCGGTGGTGCCACTTTGTTGGGCGGCATCCACATCGACGCTACTAAAAATATTTTTACAGAATCCTCATTCAATAACATGGTAGCATTGTTCGCTCATGTCCTTATACTTCATTTCAGTATGTATTTTTAAGTTTATAGTTGCTCATTTATTTTATTGATTTATGTGTATTAATAATTGTTTTAATCTCGCAAGTCTGTTGGTGCAAATTGTACATTAGTGCTTCCCTTCCCACATAGGAAATGTTTTGTGTATGTATGTATGTATGTGTGTATACACACACATCTATATATACAGCAGACACACGTGAAACGTAAAACAATGCTCAATCAAGAGCTGAAATTCTAATATGGCATGCCATTAGCCTGCATGGATGACAAGTATATATAGATTTTTCACTAAGGGCCATATCAGTCAGTGCTCCATGTGCCAGGAACACTGCTGTTTTCTCAGGTGCTGATGAACAGAGTCTGCTGTTCAAATGTTAGGAAAACTGTGGGAGACCTTGAGCTTCTTACAGATGTTAATGTCTCGGACAGGGCAATAGCATCCTATGCTGATAATTCCACAATTTTTCAAAGGAGAAATGCATGATAACATCAATGAGATATTTTTATCTGAGAGGTGCACTGTGATGTCTACTGCATATTAGTAGTGAATCATTTATCCTAGTGTTCCCCTGAAGCACTGTAAGGGGAGATTAACTTCCTCTATATTATATGTAAAGAACTTAATAGGATTGAGAAAAATACTGTGTTTCGATTGGCTGCCAACTGCTTAAGTAATCAGGGATTTAAGTCAGCTCTACATACTGATATTGGAGATCTGCAGTAGCTAAGTTCTGCAATGAATAGGAAGGCAAATCTGTATGTCATAGGCAACATTCAGAAATGAAATGACTGAGGACAGACGGGTTCCTGCAGGGAAGCCCACTCCTGCTGCTATTTCTGTAGTGTGACAGCTGCTGTGTGTTTAGCTGTGCATTCTCAACACAGGGTGCACCGCTGCGCTTAAGTGCTGTCTGTAGAGATCACAGGCACTCAGTCCAACATGTTCCTCTCATCTTTCCTTGTACTGAGTGCCGTGGCATTGTCTGCTTCCTCCAATCCAGTGGACCCCAATTTTTTTTCTTTTTTAATATTTGCATTGTGTGCATAGAATGCTTTCAGAACCATTCAGAATCTTCAGGCAATCTCTTTTTGTGTGTCGCCTAACAACTGCCATCAAGGGATAAGCAAGGTCATCTGTATAAGACTGCTGTGGTAAAGAATGTAATTCTCTGAACCTACTGCACAAGCCTTAAAATGGACTAAAATCTTTTATAAAATAAGAAATGCAAAATGTACTTTATGGAAAGCTTGGATTGTCATGCCTTCACATGCAAAATATATTTTAAATTCTTCAATGCTCCAAAAATAAATGATCGGAAAATATATACCGTATTTTTCGCACTATAAGACGCACCTGACCATAGGACGCACCTAGGATTTGGAGGAGGAAAATTAAGAAAAAAATTCTGTCCCCATAATGAGCTCTATCCGGAGCTCCCCTGGTGGCCGTCCATGGGATTTTTTTTGGTTTTGTTTTTTTATAGTAAGGCAGAGAACATCCACACAGGTACTTGCTGGTTTTCTCTCCCTCACAATCATACATAGGCTCTTTCACACTCACTAGTTCTCTCCCCCACTCAACTCACTGGCTCTCCCTCACGTATGCACATACCCACAGACAATTACTCACTCAGACTCTCTCCTTCATACGCACAGCTCTCTCACACCAGTTATTTTAAACTTTCATGACTGCTCCAAAGTTCTTACTCTGGACTGCAAGAGAAGTCCTCCGACGACAGAGCCCGAGCTCCCTGCCGGTCCCGGGGTGCATCTCACTGCAAGAGACGTCTTCCGACGACAGAGCCCGAGCTCCCCGCCGGTCCCGGGGTGCATCTTACTGCAAGATCGGCGTGGGCAGGTCAGTCATCATCTGTTTGAACCGCATGGGCTACGGAGGCCCTTCCAGTTCAAACAGCTCCCTGCCGGTCTGCTGTTCCCAGGGTGCATCCCACTGCGAAGGCCGGCGCGGCACAGGTCAAACGCCAGCCGTCCGAACTGGAGGGGCCTCTGGAGCCCACGCAATTCAAACAGCTGATGTCTGACCTGCGCCGCGCCGACCCTCGCAGCGAGATGCACCCCGGGAACAGCAGACCGGCAGGGAGCTCAAGTTCCGCCGGCAGAATACGACACACCCGCGTCACCGTGCTGTTTGGGAGGAGTTCGGAGGGGTCGGGGAATGGCGCGCGAGAGGGAGAGACACTACATTCGCTCCATAAGACGCACCCACATTTTCCCCCCATTTTTTGGGGAAAAAAAGTGCGTCTTATGGAGCGAAAAATACGGTAATTTATTTATTTATTTATTTAACATTTTTATATACCGACCTTCATGAAAGAAAATTCATATCAGATCGGTTTACAGATAACATGAGGGGAATAACAAAGTCAACCATATAACAAGAAATGAAAGTTACATATAACAAGGGGTATTAACCTGGAGGGCTAGGATAGCCGGAGCGATAGAAGGCATAACTGAACAAATTAGATAATACAATAGTATGATGAGAAGAGGCATAAGTGTATAGGCTACACTTGTCAGAGAGTTTAGGTAGGAGTCAGTGTCTGAATTAGTGAGGAATTGCTGGAACTGTAGGTTAAGTGAAGGCCTGGATGAAGAGCCATGTCTTAAGTTTTTTGCGGAAGGTAGACGGGCATGGTTCTAATCTGAGTTCTGTGGGCATCTTGTTCCAGATGGTTGGGCCAGCTGTAGAGAAGGTTCTTTCTTTGGTAGATGATAGGCGAGTAGATTTCGTTGTGGGGGGTTGCAGGGAGCCTTTATATGCTTCTCGAATCGGTCTGTCTGATGAGTATAATTTGAGGGGAATCTGGAGGTCTAGTTGTTGTTGGTTGTGAATGACTTTGTGGATTATAGTGAGAGCCTTGTGTAATATTCTATATTTGATTGGCAGCCAGTGCAGGTTCTGTAGTATGGGAGTGATGTGTGTTCCTCTGTTGGTATTAGTCAGGATTCTTGCCGCAGCATTTTGGAGCATCTGTAATGGTTTGATAGATGAAGTAGGGAGCCCGAGGAGAAGAGAGTTACAGTAATCTGTTTTGGAGAAGAGTGTGACTTGGAGCACTGTCCTGAAATCTTGGAAGTGGAGGAGGGGTTTGAGCCTTTTCATGACTTGTAATTTATAAAAACAGTCCTTGGTAGTGTTATTGATGGCTTTCTTAAGATTCAGACGGTTATCAATGATTACTCCAAGGTCCCTTACTTGCGTGATCTGGGTGTTGCCTGCTGGTGGATTGATTAAGGCCGAGTTGTCCGAGGAGATGATTAGGAGTTCAGTCTTATTTGCATTCAGAACTAGATTCAAGTTGGTGAGCAGACTGTTTATAGATTTGAGGCAGATTTCCCAAAAGGCGAGAGATTTAGGGAGAGATTCTGTAATGGGAATCAGAATCTGTACGTCATCTGCATAGAGATAGAATTTTAATTTTAGATCCGTAAGCAGTTGACAGAGGGGCAGGAGGTATATATTGAATAGTGTGGGTGACAAGGAAGAGCCTTGTGGTACTCCTAATGTTGATTTGACATCTGGGGATTCGTTGTTATTGATTTTTACTTTGAAGCTTCTGTTACTTAGAAAGGAGTTAAACCAGCTGTGTGCAGATCCTGTTAATCCGATTTCTGCTAGGCGATTTAGTAGGATGGCGTGGTTCACTGTGTCAAATGCGGCTGAAATGTCCAGAAGGACTAGGATAAAAGATTGACCTTTGTCTAGTCCCATGAGGATGTGATCGGCAAGGGAGATAAGTAGGGTTTCTGTACTAGCTGCTTTACGAAAGCCATATTGGGATGGGTGAAAGATATTGTGCTCTTCCAGGTATAAAGAAAGTTGTGTATTAACAACTTTCTCCATGATTTTTGCTAAAAAAGGGAGGTTGGATATGGGGCGGAAGTTGGAGGGTTCACTTGTGTCGAGGTTAGGTTTCTTCAGGAGCGGTTTGAGGGATGCGGTTTTCAGCCTGTCCGGGTAGATTCCTTGGGCGAGTGAGCAATTTATAATGTTGGCCAATGCTCTGGAAATAGTATTCGGGATGAGAAGCAGTAGTTTAGTTGGAATGTGATCTGTTGGGTGGTTTGATGGTTTTAGTTTCTTAAGTATAGATTCGATTTCCAGTGGTGTTGTAGGTTCAAAGGAATCAAGGATGGCCCCAATATAAGTCCTGGAATTGAAAATTATGGAGGGTGGAGTTGCATTGTTCGGTAGGCGTGCTAATGTGTCTGCAGTTTTTTTCTGAAAGTAGAGTGCTAATTCGTCTGCTTTGGTTTGTGCTTGGTCGTCTGGAATGGTGGGTGTAGGTGATTTTGTGAGTTGGGAGACGTAAGAGAATAGGGTCCTGGCATCAAATTGAAGGTCGTGTATTCTGTGGGCATAGAAGTCTCTTTTTGTCTTTAAGATGGTGATCCTGTAGTTGTGGAGGGTGCGTTTGTAATCAGATAAATTAGTGGAGTTGGGGATCTTACGCCATTCGTATTCTTTGTGTCTGAGATTTTGTTTCATCTGCTTGAGTTCTGGGGAGAACCAGGGTTGTTTCTTCTTCTGTATTGAGTTGATTATTTTCACCGTTTTAGGACTTAATTTATTTGCTATTGCCTCAGTGATATTGTGCCAGGAGAGGAAGGCTGCATCTGGGCTAGTGGTGTCCAGATTGGGGAGTTCTTTGGTGAGATGATCACTGAGTGTGTCAGAAGTGCAGGTTTTCCTAAATTGGATGGTGGAAGGTGGTTGAGGAGGTTTAGGGCTTTCTTGAGTCATGAGTGTGGTTGTAATTATTGAATGGTCTGACCAGGGAATTATGGTACAGATAGGATCATTTTTATAAGATATATTAGAATTGATGAAGATGAGGTCCAGAGTGTGTCCTGCTTTATGGGTAGGTTTTTCTATGATTTGTTTAAAGCCCATTGCACCCAGGGTGGTAAGGAGTGCTTCACAGTTAGGGGTGAGGGGAGAGGCGTCTACATGGAGGTTGAAGTCCCCCATTATTATGGCTGGCGAGTCCATGTTGATGTATTTGGCTATTGTTTCTATTAGGGGGGAGATATCTGAGTCCAGTAGTCCTGGCGGAGCATATATTAGAAGAATTTGTAGGAGTTTAGATTTGAAAAGACCTAATTCGAGTTTTGTAGGTGTGATGGTTTTGATTGGAAGTGAATTAAGTTTGAATTCCTTTTTGGTAGCTAGAAGAATACCACCTCCTCGTTTCTTTTGTCTGGGGATCGAGATGATGTCGTAGAGGTGAATCGGTAACTGGTTTATTAGGGCTGTGTCTGAGCTTTTTAGCCAGGTTTCTGTGATGGCACATATATCTGGCTTTGAATCTGAGAGGAAGTCATTGAGGACGTGTGTTTTCTTTGTCAGAGATTGTGCGTTGAGAAGGGTAAGGGAGAACATGGTGAGACCTAGCATCTGCGTGAGCGGAGACGTCATGATTGGAATGAGAGATCTGGTAGTGTGTCTTGGTGGTTGTTGAGAGGCTTTTGTGTGATGGTGGTGGCGGTGGTATATGATAGGGATTGGGAAGATTTGCATGTTGACTTCTCTAGGAGGAATGTGGGTCGTGGTGGACGGCTAGTCTGATTGTGGGAGGAATGTTGTAAGGGCTTAGGGCAAATTGAGAGTGAAGCATGAGTCTGTCTGCTGAACAGCTGGATGTTTGAGCGGACTGTTTGAGTCTGTCTGGATGGGAGGGCTGAGCGTTGTGCGCTTCAGGAGGGTAGGGGA
Organism: Rhinatrema bivittatum; assembly: GCF_901001135.1. Lineage (NCBI taxonomy): Eukaryota > Metazoa > Chordata > Amphibia > Gymnophiona > Rhinatrematidae > Rhinatrema > Rhinatrema bivittatum. The sequence continues at coordinate 321,426,565 of NC_042620.1, forward strand.
TGATGCCCTTTGCATGGGGTCTCAGAGGTGGCTGGAGAGTTGCTGGAGAGGTAGACTTTTATTCCATACTGCTGAAACGGACTGTTCCAGAACTTTGCTGGCTGTTGCCTATGTTAGGGGTTTAGGTTGTTCCGCAGGTATGGCTCGAGCCTCCTCGGGGCTCTACGAAGGGGCGAGACAAAGGGGCAGGCCCCTTTGTCGCGCTCCTTCGGCGCGCGACGCTCGGCGCGCGGCGCCTAGCCGGTTAGGTTTTAAAGTCCTGCCGGGCTGTCTCTGGTTGGCTGCCCTCCTTTTTTAGGGCGGGCCTAGGCGCGTTTTTTTTAATTTTTTAAATGTTTCCTTTGCCGGAAACGGCCTCGGCGATCGCGGTCGGCGTCGGGGTCCCCCGGGTGGGGAGGCCGCACACTGACCTGACCTTCCCCCGGTGGGGCTCCGGCGCCGGCCGCGCAGGTCCTCGGTCGCCGCGTGGAGAGGAGAGAAGAGAGAGAGAGATGGCGCCTAGCCGGGTAGGTTTTAAAGTCCTGCCGGGCTGTCTCTGGTTGGCTGCCCTCCTTTTTTAGGGCGGGCCTAGGCGCGTTTTTTTTAATTTTTTAAATGTTTCCTTTGCCGGAAACGGCCTCGGCGATCGCGGTCGGCGTCGGGGTCCCCCGGGTGGGGAGGCCGCACACTGACCTGACCTTCCCCCGGTGGGGCTCCGGCGCCGGCCGCGCAGGTCCTCGGTCGCCGCGTGGAGAGGAGAGAAGAGAGAGAGAGATGGCGCCTAGCCGGTTAGGTTTTAAAGTCCTGCCGGGCTGTCTCTGGTTGGCTGCCCTCCTTTTTTAGGGCGGGCCTAGGCGCGTTTTTTTTAATTTTTTAAATGTTTCCTTTGCCGGAAACGGCCTCGGCGATCGCGGTCGGCGTCGGGGTCCCCCGGGTGGGGAGGCCGCACACTGACCTGACCTTCCCCCGGTGGGGCTCCGGCGCCGGCCGCGCAGGTCCTCGGTCGCCGCGTGGAGAGGAGAGAAGAGAGAGAGAGATGGCGCCTAGCCGGGTAGGTTTTAAAGTCCTGCCGGGCTGTCTCTGGTTGGCTGCCCTCCTTTTTTAGGGCGGGCCTAGGCGCGTTTTTTTTAATTTTTTAAATGTTTCCTTTGCCTAAACACACCCAAAGGAATGTCTCTTTTTTATGTGGGTAAATACACATGTGCAATAAAATACAAGCTAAGCATGGGTACATTTCATATAACCAGATCTACTTGTGTGACTCCCTAAGGGGCCAGTGTACTAAAGGGTGAATTGCTCTGATGACATAAGCTGACTCTGCAGGGAGGTTTTCTTGAGGTGCCAGCGCATTTAAAATTGACCATCATGTTTTTTTTTCTAAAAACATGATTTTAATTTTTTAAATGTTTCCTTTGCCGGAAACGGCCTCGGCGATCGCGGTCGGCGTCGGGGTCCCCCGGGTGGGGAGGCCGCACACTGACCTGACCTTCCCCCGGTGGGGCTCCGGCGCCGGCCGCGCAGGTCCTCGGTCGCCGCGTGGAGAGGAGAGAAGAGAGAGAGAGATGGCGCCTAGCCGGGTAGGTTTTAAAGTCCTGCCGGGCTGTCTCTGGTTGGCTGCCCTCCTTTTTTAGGGCGGGCCTAGGCGCGTTTTTTTTAATTTTTTAAATGTTTCCTTTGCCTAAACACACCCAAAGGAATGTCTCTTTTTTATGTGGGTAAATACACATGTGCAATAAAATACAAGCTAAGCATGGGTACATTTCATATAACCAGATCTACTTGTGTGACTCCCTAAGGGGCCAGTGTACTAAAGGGTGAATTGCTCTGATGACATAAGCTGACTCTGCAGGGAGGTTTTCTTGAGGTGCCAGCGCATTTAAAATTGACCATCATGTTTTTTTTTCTAAAAACATGATTTTTTCAGCAAAATTATTCCTTCTGTTCTTTCCAAAGACACCTCGACCATGCTTGCCCTGCCTATTATTGATTTAAAAATGGCGCCAGTAGGCAGGGCAGGAGTCCTTCAGACCTTGTGGCCCTATGGACGGGGTAAGTCTGGGGAGGACTCCAGGCCCAGAAATAACTGATGAAGCAAGAGAGACGGTTGGAGGGGCTTGGGCCCAGGCTTTGATTTTTACTGGGCAGGAGCAGGGGGGGGGGGGGGTTAGAGGGACAAGGGAGGCCCTGATGGATAGGCATGGGCCGAGCTTAAGGGGCAAGAGGGAGGTTGGAAGGCCTCAGGGAAAAGTTTCAGGTATTTTTATAATAGGATTTTCATCCAAAAATGGCCTATTTGTCCCATTTGTGCATTTGTTTTCAACAGATGCAAATCTCTAGAACCTGATAGAGACTAAGTATGGAAATTTTTGTTGCAGAAATTGGGAACTTTGTATTTAGACATGAAGATATCTGTGTTGGGCCCCCCAAAAAAGGTTCCAAAGTTCACTTAAGGAAGCTCTTGCAGTTGGAACCCAATTTCATCCACGTTTTCCTTGTAAATACAGGAATAAACCCCGGGATTTTTTGTACATCTTATCTTTTGGGATTCAGATCAGGGAGAAGGGGGACAGTGTGGGGAAGATTTTCAAACGTGCACGCGTGCGTGCGCTTCCTGGCGCGCGCACTTGGACGTGCGGATTTATAACATGCGCACGCCGGTGCACGCATGTTATAAAATTCAATGGCTGCGCGCACGTGTGCGGTGCGTGCAGGGAGGGGGACACTTTAGCAATTTCCGCACAGCAACACATTCGGGCCTTCCCCAGTTTCCTCCCAGTCCGCTTCAATTAAGGAGCGGACTGGGAGGTAACTTCCCTACCCCCATATCTAAACTCCCTCCCTCCCTCCTCTCCACCCCATCCCCTACCTATCTTTTTTGTTTGTTTGTTTTATAACTTACTTCAGGTCCCCAGGTTGAAGTAAGTTGGGCGCGCTGGCTGGATGCCGGCACGCGAGTCTTCGGGACAGTGATCAATGGCGCTGTCCCGGCCTGCCCCTTTGAAGAGGCCCGGCACTTGTGCGTGTACCGGGGTTTATGCTCGTGGCCGGACCTCTTTGAAAATTCACCCAGCGTGCACAAGGCCCGGCCACGCGTGTAAACCCTGGGATTTATGCCCGTAGGCCTCTGAAAGTCCACCGGTATTTGTTTCTGATTCTTTCACTTCAAGTTTTCTTGCAGTTTAAAATCCCATTTGGCTTTTTTCTAACATGCTTGATGCTGGCGTTTCCTATTTTTCTTGACTTTTTTTCCTTTACACCCCTTTCTGCGGTATTATCAAGGTTTGACACTTGCTTTCCTCATTTCTGTATTTGTGGTTTCAATGTTAGGCAGATATATTATGTAATAACTGTTTCACTTTTGTTTGGTATGATCTTTCAGTTTTACTTTGTATGATTTGCATTGTTTGTTTCAAAATTTGAAGGTCTTGATTTATGTAAAATAGAATAGAATAGCTTCTCTTTTTTGTGTGTGCAATGTTAATATTTTTCTTTTGTGGTATTCTAGTGAAACTAATAACCAACTCTTATCATACATATACAATGCTATTGTTAATACTATACTTTCCAAAGACAAAATGAAACCTTTAACAAAAGATTTTTGGTATGTGATTACAATCTAAAACAATGCACTTTGCAGTTTCAAAACTACCATTTGTGTTCTTGCATTGAGAGAAAAATAAAAAGGGCATTGTTTGCAGCAAAAAATAATAATAATAATAATAGTGCCTCTCCAATATACATACACTTCACATATACATACACTGCACACTAAAGATGAAGTAATAAGAAATCCAGAGTAAAACACTATTCCAATAAAAAGAATAAAAAAAAAAACAACTAGGGCAAAATTTAGCATTATTTAGCACCTGCTGCTATAGTGGTAGATTGTATTTGCCCTGCTTGACAAGTGAGGCCTTTTATTGTATAACATGCTCCTGCTATAAAACTTTTTTATTTGGAGCAAGCAGCTAGCACAGATTTGCCACTGAAGTTACTGGGAACAGCATAGAATAGACATTTACTATGGCATTTGTAACTCTCCCCTAGCAGTACTGAAGCATTGCCATGAAGGAATATAAATCAATATTTTCTGCACTATAAATACTACTGACATTTTTGTGCCTGTGTGTGTGAGAATTATTCAGAGCCAGGGCTCCTGCATGCGAATCCCGCTTACAGAGCTTGGGGTCCACAGGAGGACCCAGGGCTCCCTTGCTGGCAGTGAAACAGTTTCCAGATCTTAGGGTCTAATTCACAGACAGCCCGATACTGTAAAACCGCGGGAGAGCGGACGAACGCCCGCTCTCCCGGCGCACGCACCGGCCCTTTGCCGGTGCGAGCTATCCAGTATGCTCCAGCATGCAAATTAGGCGACGAGGTACAAACGAGGGAAAGGAGGCGCTAGGGACACTAGCGCGTCCCTAGCGCCTCCTTTTGGCCTGGAGCGGCGGCTGTCAGCGGGTTTGACAGCCGACGCTCAATTTTGCCGGCGTCGGTTCTCGAGCCCGCTGACAGCCACGGGCTCGGAAACCGGACGCCGGCAAAATTGAGCGACCGGTTTTCGGCCCGACAGCCGCGGGCCGAATTCAAAATTTTTTATTTTTTTTTTTTTACTTTTTTTTACTTTTGGGGACCTCCGACTTAATATCGCTATGATATTAAGTCGGAGGGTGCACAGAAAAGCAGTTTTTACTGCTTTTCTGTGCACTTTCCTGGCGCCGGAAGAAATTAGCGCCGACCTTTGGGTCGGTGCTAATTTCTTAGAGTAAAATGTGCGGCTTGGCTGCACATTTTACTTACTGGATCCCGCGCGCATACCTAATAGGGCCCTCAACATGCATTTGCATGTTGAGGGCGCTATTAGGTGCCGTGGGTGGGCCGCGTGTTTTCCTCCCCTTACTGGCTGACGGAGCACACTTTACTGTATCGACCTGTAAGCATTTTTCACAGAGACACAGATTGGGAGAAAAGCCTTAATGAAATCAGGCCCTTAGCAAGGAGGGTGGGAAGAGTATCATGCTTCTTTGAATTTTTGGCCACAGTTATAATGTTTTCATGACCTTCGACCTTCCAATGGGGCTAAATGGCAGGCAGGCTTGGCACCACCGGGTGTGCAAACTGTACATTTGCAAAGGGCGGCACACCCGGTGGGGCGGCATTAGGAGCAGGGGGAGGCCCGTGCTGCCGTCGGTAGACCTGATCCCACTGGCGGCAGAAGTAGGAGGCCACAGCAGAGGAAATGTGTCTTTCAGCTCCTCCTCCGGTGCTGGCCCCATGGTGGTGCTAGAATTTCAGGAAGTGCTAGAACTGCGAGCGTTGAATTACCACGGTGCTAGCACAGGAAGAGGAGCTGCAGAATGGCTTTTTTCCCCCACAAAGGAACAAGCTGACAGCAGTAGCGGAGGGGGAATGACCCATGGACCCTGACCGCCTGGTTGGTTTGTTTTTTTCATTTTATTTTTATTGAATTTTAACATAATTACAAAGCATTATTATCTTTGCACAGAAATAATAGAAAATAGTATATTAAAGTAATATTTAAAGGAAACTAAATGTTTACAATAAGGCCTCACGTGCTAGAAAGAGGGCGCGGATCCACAAAAGGAGCGCAAAACAGGAAATAATGTGAGGAGTAGCTTTAACATGCTAATACTACTCTATACATTCTTAAGTTATAGGACTCTCATTAAGGGAAGAGGATGGGAGCAACCTTCTACGAGAATCAAGAAATACCTTGAGTTGTTCAGGAAGAAAAAATATATAGCAATCATTATTGTATTTCACTATACATTTACACGGGTACCTTAACTGAAAGGTTGATCCTAGAGATTGTGTCTCCTGGCGTAAGGACAGGAAACACAATTCTCTTCTCTTGTGTAGCTTTAGCCAAGTCAGGAAATATTTGGACAAACTGACCCCTGAAGTTTACCCCCATATAATGAAAATAGTTGCACATGACCAATCCAAGATCTTGTTTGTTAATAAAAGATACTAATAGTGTTGCTCTTTCAATAATCTCTGTAGAAGAAGATTCCAGGAACTCAGATTTTCCAAGTCAAAAGGGTGCTGTGCCTCATTTTCTCTTATACGTGAAAAAGGGAGAAAATATACTTTATTGAGTAGAGGTATATTTTCTGAAGGAATATGCAAAATCTCAGTCAAGTATTTCCTAAGAGTATTTCGTGGCTGTTCACCTACTAATCTTGGAAAGTTCAAAAACCTTAAATTCAGTCATTTCAGACGGTTTTCTATGAATTCAACTTTCCTATTCAAAGTCATTCGATCCTGGACTAATGTTGCATGTAAATTTTGAGCTAATTTCGCTTGGTCCTCCAATTTTTGAATTCTGTTGGTATTATCAGTCAATTGGGGGTTGTGCTCCGAGGACAAAGTATCCATTTTAGAAGAAAGCTGCTGTATCTGAAGAAAGCATTCTTGAAATGCTGGGCCCAGCTTAGCCACCAATTCCCATAGGGAGTAGGGAAACCATGGCCGGCTTGGGGAGAGATGTTGAGAAACTTTGCTCAGGTAAGACCGCCGAAACCGTTAAAGTTTGTTCATTAGTAGTAGAAATCAAGGTGGACTCACCTCCACTTACAAAGGGTGCTTGAGCGGTGGCAACATCGTCGAGACACCTCACTTTCCCTGCCGACGATGTCGTCACTCCAATTGCTCCCTCCACAACTCTTCCCTCTGCCACAGGCATCGGTCGATTCATTCCCGGGGTTGTGAATGTCGAGCTCGGAGGAAAAGGGGTGGAATATGCCGATGGTAACCTTAACTGGAGGGTTTAATGATATTTTCCCAGATGAATCAGGGGCTCCTCTCCTGATACTGTCAGCGGGGACCGCGTCTCCCATGGAGTAGTTAACGAGCTCCTTGATGGTACGCTGGCCTGGGGGGAGAGAGGGTGCCAAGGGAAACACCCGCAATATGCCCTTCCTTTTCAGAGGTATATCAAGAAGAAACGCTGACAAAAATCAAGCTCGGTGAACAGGCAGCTTTAGGAGATGCTTGTTGCAGGCCGCCATCTTGACTCCAACCCCCACCGCCTGGTTTGCATGCGTGTGTGTGTGTGAGAATGGGACGCTGCCTGGAATGAGTGGGTGTGTGAATGGGAGATTGCCTGTGATGGTTGTGTATGGTAGGATGCCTGGGATGGTTGTGTGTGTATGGTAGGATGCCTGGGATGGGTGTATGTGTGTGAATGGGAGGCTGCCTGGAATGATTGGGTATGTGAATGGGAGGCTGCCTGGGATGGGTGTGTATGTGTATATATGGGAAGCTGCCTGGGATGGGTGTGTATATGTGTGTGTGTGTGTGTGTGTGTGTACAAGGGATGCTGCCTGGGATGGGGGTGTGTGTGTGTGTGTGTATGGGAGGCTGCCTGGGATATGTGTGTGTGTGTGTGCACGAATGGGAGGCTGCCTGGGATGAGTTCGTGCATGTGTGTGTGTGCACATGCATGTATGGAAGCCTTCATGGGATGCACACGGGGTGTTTGTGTGAGAATGGGAGCTTGCCTGGAGTGTGTGCATATAAATGGGAGCTTGTCTGGGATGTGTGTGTGAGAGAGAGAGAAAAAATGGAGGGTGCAGGTGGATTCCAACCTGCTAGTGTCTGAAATTAAGATGAGGGCCTGGTAGATCCCAACCAAAGAAGAGCTGGAGATGCCTGTAGTCTGAGAGGGAGTGTATGTGTGTGTGTGTGTGTGTGTGTGTGTGTGTGTGTGTGTGTGTGTGTTAGTATATAAGAAAGAGAGCAGAAAGTCTGTGCATCCCACTCCCACTACTCCACAACAATCCCAGGGTGACTGGAAATCAAAGGTTCCCAGGTATGCTTGAATTTTTAAAATCCTTTTTAGTTTTATTTTTCAGGTGTTAATTCCTGTGTCTGTTGTTTTGAAATATTTTATTGGTGTCTGGGACTTTAAAAAAAAAACTTGTATATGAGTTTTTAATTATTTGATCTTTTATTCATTAGCTTTTCTTGAAATATTATTAGTATGTATTTAGTATTATGATTATGTATTTATTTTATTTCTTGATTTTATTGTTTGATGTTTGAGGAATGGTGATTGTTCTGTTTTTTCATTGTTGAACTGCATAGAGAGTCTGGCTACTTGTGGTTTCCAGTTCAGTTTTTTTCTGCGCGTTTGTATTTCTACTTTATGGTTGCTCTATTCTGTATTTGGTGAGGGTCTCTTTATGTTCACCATGTGGGACTGAGGTGAGGCATTTTCCTAATAAGAAGTGTATTTGGGCTTTCAGAGGGTCAAGCCCACACCCAACGTACATCACAATAGACATAATACTATATGGGTTCCAAGTGTCCTTTTTGCAGGGATTTCTGGTTGGCATCACATCAGTGCATGTAAGTGATATTTTTACCTCAGAAAACTATACTTTGATATTTTTCATGTAAAATATAAATGCATAACCGTGTGTGTGGAATGGGGTGGGGGGTGGGGGGGGACATTGTGCAAGACTAGAAGGTCCGCCTAGGGCACCTAATACCCTGGCACCAGCCGTGGGTTCGGAGGGCGGGGGGTGATGGTGTCAGTTTTTAAAGTTTGTATCACTGAAGGGAGCTGGGCCCGGGACAGAGAATGAATGAATGGAGTGGGGGGGGGGCAACACAATAATTGTTCACACAGGGCAGCAAAAAACCTAGCAACGCCCCCCCACCCACATCCCCATATCTTCCAAGTTCTCAATTTCAGTTAAAAAGGCCGAGAAGGGGCCTTTATCAGCTCATGGGGTCAGCCCTTACATTTTATCATAGCCTAAATGGCCAAGAAGCAATAATCCAGATGTGACATACCGGAGCTAGAGAAAGCTGGATTTTTTGCAGGTTGTGCTACCTTTAATTGGACCTAGGTAAAGCTTCTGTGCATGAGATTTTGTGATGACATTGGTCCCTTCCGCAGATGTCAGCTATCACAGTACACAAAAAAATGCATTTTTAAAAAAAAATGATTTTTGACAATAATGTTTATAATTCCATCTTTTCGGTATCCATTCTCACACAGGTGTGGCTTATTTTTAAGCAGGGTATCTTAAAGCAATTTAGAAATGTAATAGGAAAGCTTCACCAAACTTTAAAAATGGAAAAGAGAAAATAATCCCTGCCAGCTGATGTGAGATATTAATTAGCCAGGCTGTCAGCCTGTCAGAAGAATTATAAAGATTAGCAGGTAATGGCTCATTAGCAGAAAATAGCCTCTCTTAATTATGACAAGGTCATTAAGCGCAACCCCCAACATAGAGATGTTCTGTGTGGGATCTGTTCTGTCGCTTACTTTTTGTTTTCACACTTCTTTGCAGAGTAGGATTCTCCAACTGCTGTGTAAATTAACCGTGGATCTCTCTTCAGGTACAAATTCTTGCAAATCATTTGTGAGGTTGGACAGTGCCAGGTGAACGTCCTGCAGACAAATGTGCATCTGTTTGCAAAAGCTCCTCAGCACACAGAGAGCCCTGCGCTTGTTGCCAGGAGCGGGCAATATCGTTGCATGCACTTAGGCCACCGCACCGCTTATGCAACCCACAGAGTCTGTTCAGCAAAGAACTTCAGAAAACGCACTTTGCAGATGCATGAGACTCAATATATTATTTATGTGGCAGGCAGGGCTGCAAACAGATTGCAAAGCTCTTTGCATTTCCTTTGCTGGTGAAAACCTCTGGAGAGAAAAGGGCAGCGTCTTCGTGATGTCTGTGCAATCCTGCACACAGGCTGCGGGTCACTGAAAAGTACAGTAGTAGCATCGTCGCAGTTACGGTTCAAGCAGTACTTCTGGGTAGGGATGCGTCATATTTTCTTTCATGTCAAAAACAGCTGAACCAAATTTTCTGAAATTTGATAGGCTGATAGTGCTGGGGTTTATGGCCCTGTCCTCCCGATTTCACAGAAAAAGGACTAATTATACAAAACAAATGAAAAAAAAAAAGATTTAACAGTGTAATGCCATTCAAAGAAGATCTCAGGTGATGGTACATCATATTAGTAAGAGCACCCTGAATTTAAGGCATATTTTATAAAATCAGAGGCAGGTTTACCAGCTCTCCATTTATCAGGCAGCCATAGTTTCCATGCCAACATAGTCCTAAGTAACCATATGATAATTATTGCTCAATGTTTCCCATTCAGCTGGTAAATGATATTAAACTGTCACAGTTTATCACATTTTGTTTATATTAGCTGAAGTCTTGAGATTTTATTTTTGCCTATGGTAACGACAGGGCAGTTTCAGTGAAATGAACCAATCATGCGCTCATTTTATCCCATTTTTCTGATATCAGAGCTGAGAGCACTAGTGTGAAAGGCTCATTAAATATATTCGCTAACCTGAGTCCAGTGAAACTTTCTTAATGTTAGCCAAAATCAACAGACTGAGAGCAAATTGAAAAATGATGCTTAAATCGCGGCACATCATGCTGACTATTTAGCCCAGTCAGAGCTGTTACAAGGGATAGGTAAAATGGTCAACCATCTTAGGCACTGAGCCAGGGGTCGGGTGAAAGGGGAGCATCAAAACACCCTTTTGAGTCAGTCTGTGGGTCTTCGAGCATGGGAGAGCTGAAAGCAACCCTTGCCGAGGTACTGTTTTTGGCCACTGACTACCCCAAGTACAAGTGTTCAGTAAATTCATTGTAATATAATTGGTATAATATGCTATACTTTAGCCATCTGATTTTAAGGTTAAGCTCAATGAACCTAGTATTTAGATACATTTTTCTAAAGGAGATTTTCAGCATTAGATTGAAACCTGTTCAAGACTTGACAAAATGCCTCATCTCTCACATTCTGTATTGAACAGACATAGCTCCTGATTCAGCATGAGGTCTGTAGTAACAAACCAACAAAATGACTAACCCCCACCCCCGCCAAAAAACTAAAAACACTTTAATTTTTTTTTGCAGTTGTAAGTTATAGCCTGACTTTGATAAAATCTGAAAATCAAATGGCTTAACTATGAAAAAAACCCAATGAGCTTTGAAGGTCACGACTGATTTCAATAATACCGTCTTTGTTGTGTTCATAATTTTTTAGTAAAGTAGCTTGGTTGCTGTGCTACTCCACTTGGACATGCAGAAATAAAGGTCAACAAATAAGTTGACAGTGATGCCTTTATTGGCCACTACAATACATGAAGGGCACACAACTCTCAAAGCTAGTTGCAATATGTGTTAAGTTGGTCCAATAAAAAGGTCTTAGCTACAGCTTATTTGTTGACCTTTATTTTCTACATAATAAAGCAGAGCGGCTTTTTGAATATCACGAGTTTTAAAGGGACAAACTTCCATTCCCTCCCATCAATAGTTTCCTCTCCCTTTGGCTCACTAGTGATGTCATTACTAGAATCCCCCTGGTGCTCCTTGTGACCTTGGGCAAGTCACGCTATCCTCCATTACCTCAGGTACAAACTTAGGCCTAGACTAATCATTTTGGGATAAATACAGCAAGAACAGTGCCCGCGATTTAAAAAGGGGTGTAGTTAGGGTAATTTTACTGGTACCGCTTCACATAGCTATTTTACCTCAATGTGCGTTAAATGTATTGCACCCATGATATTTTCAAATCGCAAGGTTAGGCTGCTGCTGGCAAGAGAGAGAGACTCTGTGGAGGCCCACTGATTTTTTAATTCTTTATACCACTGTAAGAGGGGGCACTAGTAACTCGGGGTGAAGTTTGTGGGGTGAGTTGGGGTTTGAGGGCAGTTTAATATGCCCAGTCATATGTACGAACAGCACAGTTACCATCTGTAAAGATTTAATGTGATTTGAAGTGATGAAAGGTGAAAGAAGACTAGTTTTGTTCCATGTTTTCATGCACTTTAGGTAGAGAGAACATGGAACCAATCTACTCTTCTTTCTCGGATAAGTTCTTGGAGGGGAAGTCCATTAACTGCTATTAATCAAGTTGACTTAGGGAATAGCCACTGCTATTAATTGCATCAGTAGCATGGGATATTCTTGGTGTTTGGATACTTGCCAGGTTCTCGTGGTCTGGTTTGGCCTCTGTTGGAAACAGGATGCTGGGCTTGATGGACCCTTAGTCTGACCCAGCATGGCAATTTCTTAATTTTTTATGTTCTTATGATCTGCAATAAATCTCATTTTGGCTGTAATGCACAGCTATTGCAGGCATAATGCTCAGGAAAAAGGTGTAGTTATTTCTGGCAATAAATCCCACAATAGAGTGTGTTATGTTATCACACACAATGTTACTCCGCCCAAACTCCTCCCACTTGAATAAATTTTTCAAATTTGCATATGCATTTCACCATGTGATATTTATCGCATGTGTTAGGGTGTTATTGCTGGCATTAGGGCCCTAACACCTTAATGCGATTTGATGAATTACTCCTTTGGGGATAAGAAAATACCTTACAGTGCCTGAATGTAATCCGCTTTGAAGTGTCGAAAAGTGGAATATCAATCAAATAAATAAACAGAATATTTAGACAAGTGCTCTGCCTTTTCTCTTTTCCTGGAACAGATATTCTGCGCCTTTTTGTTTCGCTCCCTCTGTACTTACTCTTTTAGGAAGTAATTTTGTAACATCGCACATAATTTAGCTGGTAAATATGTGCATGGGTTTTACCAATTTTCCAAGCGGGCTTATGCACTGAAACCCTGGGAAATTAACCTGGCAAAACTGCGCGTGCACAATTATGCGTATCAATCACACAATTTTGTAAAGGTTACTTTCTGTGTGCAACCCCTGTACCAAGGGGCCACCTTCCCAATCCTGGGTAGCATTTGGTTGGCTATCCCAGGATGATCTCCTGTAAGGCCAAACTGGCTGAAGACACTTCCAGAAAAATTTCATGTCCACAAATCTTGAGTGCTCCAAAAATAAATACAGCAACTTTATTATAATAATAAAAATGAGTAGCCAAAACATATTGGTAGTTAGTCCACAGTCCCTTATCATAATCACATCACTTGCCATCTTGTTCAGATCACAAAAATCGGTCCCAAAACTTACTGGGCCGGATTTTATAAAGTTGCGCGAACGCGTACTTTTGTTCGCGCACCAGGCGCGAACAAAAGTACGCGGGATTTTAATAGATACGCGCATAGCCGTGCGTATCCATTAAAATCCGGGGTTGGCGCGCGCAAGGCTGCCCAAAATCGGCAGCCTGCGCGCGCCGAGCCGTGCAGCCTTCCTCCGTTCCCTCCGAGGCTGCTCCGAAATCGGAGCGGCCTCGGAGGGAACTTTCCTTCCACCCCCTCGCACCTTCCCTTCCCTTCTCCTACCTAACCCACGCCCCCGGCCCTATCTAAATCCCCCCCCTACCTTTGCTGGCCGGCTGCCTCACTCCGTGTTCCAGTCTCGGGGGCTGCAGCCATGCCCCGGAATGCCCTCGGGCCGAAACCACGCCCACGTCACTGCCCCTGAAACGCCACATCACACGTGACACGCCCCCAAAACACTGCGTCACTTCGGGCACGCCCCCGACACGCCCCTCCATGCAAGCCCCGGGACTTACGCTCGTCCCGGGGCTTGTGCGTGCCGCGCAGAGGGAGTTTAGGGTAGGTTTTTGGGGGGGTACGTGCGTATACCCCTTTGAAAATCTACCCGACTATTTTTAAAGGTATTCTTTGGGCTGTACGTTACTCCCTGAGTATTTTCAAACCCCGGTTCACCTCCTCTGTAGTCAGTTTGTAGAGGTTACTCCCAATGACCACATAACCCAGTTAACCTTTATGCAACTTCTGATTTGCCTCACTTTTTCCCCACAGAAGGCCGACACAAATCCACTCTACTCCCTTTTATCTCTCAGTCTCTTTCTCACTTGAGAACCCGAGGGGCTCTGGATTAGGGATGTGCGAAGCCCGAACCTATCGGTTTGGGCTTCGTTTTTGGCCCACCGCAGGAAATTTTATATTTCCCGCAGTTCGGGCCTTTAAAATTCGGGGAGACCCGAATTTCATTTTAGTGCGCACTAATTCCCCGTTTGTGCGCGCTAACATTTTATCGTTAGCGCGCACTAATGGGAGTTAGTGCTCACTAAACCCGAAAATGAATTTTTCCCAAAATTTCGGGAAAAATTCCTTCGGGTTTCGGGATCCCCGAACCAGGACGAATGCACATCCCTACTCAGGATAGTTATCTCTTTCTGACACAGACGTCTCAGATCGTTACACACTCTTTAGAAGCTCTTAGGATTTCAGACATTTCCCTTTTGGAACAGCTCCTGAGACAGTGAACCCCCTGGTTCGTTGGAGATTGGTGCCAGTGTCGAGCTCTGTGAAGAAATAGCCAGCTGCAGCCTCTCCCCTAGGCCCAGCCAACCTCCCCCTCCTAACACAGTTCCTCTGAGAAATCTCCAAGTTCAAAACCTCTCAGTAATCTTTGATTTCTGTAGCACGTCTCTAAATCCAAAAGCGCAGATGGTGCTCTCAGATAATCTTTCACTCTTGTAATCCACTTGCACACTTCCAGCAGTGCTTCTGGATGAAGCACCAGTTGTTCTCCTTTCTCCCTTGTGGCCTGAACCCTCCAGAGTCCAGACACTCACGCTCCCTGAACTCCTTCCTTGGTGACCGGCCTCTTTCACGGGCCACACAACACAGATTTATACCAGACACAAAACGTCAGCCATTGCTTCAGCTTCATTCTTGCCACTCACACACAATGCACACACCTCTACTGGGCCATTTTGTAATACTATCTGGAATTTTTCCCAATTCAGGGAATAGAATAAACTTTTAATCTTTACAAAAAAACCCCCATACACTCTGAACATCCCCTTAGAGGAGGGCTACCCACAAGTGTACTCCCACCAAACCTTTGTCCAGACTTGCCCGGCCCAGAACCTCTCCAAATGTAAAATTTTTACAACCTACTTTTTTTTTTTAAACTCTCAAACACAGTAAAGCTTGAGTCCATAGAACACATAGCCCCTCAAAAATAAAGGACCAGAGCACCCCATAGTGGCACCCATGCCATATGTGGGTAAAGCACTACTTCCCACAAAAGTCCCTTTGCAAATTACCCTCTCGTAACTCATCTTTGTCCATGTGTTCCCCTATTTTTTCTGTACTGTCCTTATGTTTTTGATTTCTATACCACAGCTCCTTGTATCAGCCACTAGGAGAGCTGTTAGTGCAGTGGCACTAGCACAGAGGAGTTAAAACCAGTAATGGCGAACTCCAGTCCTCAAGTGCTGCAAACAGGCCAGGTTTTCAGGATCTCCACAATGAATATGCATGAGAAAGTTTTGCATGCACTGCCTCAATTGTATGCAAATCTGTCTCATGCATATTCATTGTGGAGATCCTGAAAACCTGGCCTGTTTGTGGCACTCGATGACTGGAGTTCCCCATCACTGAGCTAGGCAGATCCAAATTGTCACATCAGAGTTTCTGCAGTCAGTTATCTGTTTATGCTCCGGCTCATTACCAATATGATAACCTAAACCCTGAAGCCACCGCTAACTCTTTTTCTGGCACTGGAGTACACATTTTTTTTGTAGTTGCATCTTTCATTTAAAAAAAACAAAAAACAAACTCTGCACAGTGGATTACAATTGTTATGTTGCCTGATAATGCAAACTTATAGTTGCTACATGTCCTATGGAGCGCCCATGAGGAGATTTTTGGGGGTTACTCACTCATTTGCATATGCTAGACTCTGGAACACTATGGGACAATTTGTAGTGAGGGATTGTGTTATAGAGTTGTGCATGCAATGAAATCACTCACCTTGTTAAATTAACACTAACTCTTTAATCTTATTCTTCTTTAGCAAACCTAAATCCTATACCACAGCCATGGGCATCCCTCTACATCAGTGGAGGGTTTCAGAGCCCCTGGGTCTGTTTTTTGTTTCATATGAACTGGTTTCATCAGGATGGAGTTTGTAAGATGGAGTCATTGCAAAGGCATAACAAGACGAAAGGCAAAAAACCACATGTGGATGGGGAAAACCAGAACAGGCTCAGTTTGTTGATGGAGCTATGTGAGCTTCATCATTTTTGGTCCGAATGCTTTTAAGCTTTGTGCTGTGTGGTTGGCAGCTGCAGTATTTCTACAGCTGCAAAATGATGTGGCCAGTGTAGTATTCCTTTTTAAGTTTGAATGAGGATGTGTTGGATCTGCACCTTGGGGGCTCTTTCTGAATGCAAACATAGGCACACTAGAATTTTTCAATGGACGACGACTGCTGATACTACTGTTTATCATTTCTAAAGTGCTACCAGACATACACAGTGCCAAGAGCACATAAGAGACAGTCCCTGTTCTATGGAGCTTACAATCTAGTCATGAAGAAAATACAGGAGAAGCAAGAGTCTACAGGAAATGTTTTTATTATAGTTAAGTGGTTAAGATGTAAAATCAGCCTCAAGAAGGTGAGGTTTCCTGTAAGATTGCTATGCACAAATCATTACCAGAAGTACTCTTCTGGTGACCTTTGCTCCTGAACCAGAACAAGAACTGGAAAATGAAAATATATTTTAGATTTAAAGGTAAATTCTTTTGTGAACATAAGGAGGTCCAAAGTGGAAAGGTTTATCTGACTAACTCCTAGGCTGGTAGGTCACAGATAGAAGTTCCAGAGGCCCATATTTCAAGCATATTTATTGTTGGTACACTTCCCATTATAATCCATTTTGCTATTAACCAAGATTTCCTGAGTGTGGGGGGGGGGGAGGCAAATCTTCTGGGCCCTATGCATTGCCTGAATTTAAGACCCTTAAGAGTTCCTGTCTACAGCACTGATGAGTGATTAGGTCACTGTGCAGTAAAAAGCGCACTGGATGCTGAGCTGGCTTCCAACAATACTTTTACTGAAGTTATGTGAAATGATGAGATTATCTTTCCAGCTATACTTTCAGTTCTAGATGTTACAATCAAGTTCTTTAATAAATACATGACCTCTTCAGTTATTTAATTTATTAGTATTTGCAAAAGCCAACTATCCAAATCGTTGAAATGTATTTGGTCTCTCCCTTCTCCCTTCCATAAAGTTGGTGAGTTAAGTGTCCCGTCAGTCACACTGTATCTCCTACCTCTCCAGTAAGAAAATGCCATACTGGGTCAGACCAAGGGTCCATCAAGCCCAGCATCCTGTTTCCAACAGTGACCAATCCAGGCCATAAGAACCTGGCAAGTACTCAAAAACTAAGTCTATTCCATGTTACCATTGCTAATGGCAGTGGCTATTCTCTAAGTGAACTTAATAGCAGGTCATGGACTTCTCCTCCAAGAACTTATCCAATCCTTTTTTAAACACAGCTATACTAACTGCACTAACCACATCCTCTGGCAACAGATTCCAGAGTTTAATTGTGCGTTGAGTAAAAAAGAACTTTCTTTTATTAGTTTTAAATGTGCCCCATGCTAACTTCATGGAGTGCCCCCTAGTCTTTCTACTGTCCAAAAGAGTAAATAACCGATTCACATCTACCCGTTCTGGACCTCTCATGATTTTAAACATCTCTATCATATCCCGCCTCAGCCGTCTCTTCTCCAAGCTGAAAAGTCCTAATCTCTTTAGTCTTTCTTAATAGGGGAGCTGTTCCATTCCCCTTATCATTTTGGTAGCCCTTCTCTGTACCTTCTCCATCGCAATTATATCTTTTTTGAGATGCGGCGACCAGAATTGTACACAGTATTCAAGGTGCAGTCTCACCATGGAGCGAAACAGAGACATTATGATATTTTCCGTTTTATTCACCATTCCCTTTCTAATAATTTCCAACATTCTGTTTGCTTTTTTGACTGCCGCAGCACACTGAACCGACGATTTCAATGTGTTATCCACTATGACACCTAGATCTCTTTCTTGGGTTGTAGCATCTAATATGGAACTCAACATTGTGTAATTATAGCATGGGTTATTTTTCCCTATATGCATCACCTTGCACTTATCCACATTAAATTTCATCTGCCATTTGGATGCCCAATTTTCCAGTCTCACAAGGTCTTCCTGCAATTTATCACAATCTGCTTGTGATTTCACTACTCTGAACAATTTTGTGTCATCTGCAAATTTGATTATTTCACTCGTCATATTTCTTTCCAGATCATTTATAAATATATTGAAAAGTAAGGGTCCCAATACAGATCCCTGAGGCACTCCACTGTCCACTCCCTTCCACTGAGAAAATTGTCCATTTAATCCTACTCTCTGTTTCCTATCTTTTAGCCAGTTTGCAATCCACGAAAGGATATTGCCACCTATCCCATGACTTTTTACTTTTCCTAGAAGCCTCTCATGAGGAAAGAACATTAAAAAGGAACACTGGCTTATTTCCAAAAAAAAAAAAAAAAGGAAGGAAAAAAAAAAATCTGTGAGTGAGACCTATTGTGAGTAAGACCAATGATTATATACAATTCAAAGATGGTGAATTAATGGACCTGTAGAATTACAGGGTACATTAAGTAAGAGCTATCATTAATTAGTGTGAGCAAACAGCAAGTTGCCTCCACTAAATATATATGAGATCTCTACTCACTATATAAAATAAGATATTATAAGTTTCCA
The DNA here is from genome assembly GCF_901001135.1 of Rhinatrema bivittatum. NCBI lineage: Eukaryota > Metazoa > Chordata > Amphibia > Gymnophiona > Rhinatrematidae > Rhinatrema > Rhinatrema bivittatum. Next base: position 321,445,045 of record NC_042620.1, read on the forward strand.
TTTATATGATGTTTTTCAGTATCTAATGGTTGGTAATCAGGCAGAGGTCAGTTCCAGGCAGCGTGCAGATGTGGTCGGGGAAACAGGCAGAAGGTCAGAGGCAGGCAGCGATCAAACGTAGTCAAGGGAAGCAGAGGTCAGTACCGAGAAGACAGTCTGAATGGTACTACCTGGAGAGACTAGGAGACAGAAGTACGCTGGGACAGAAGGACGCTAGAACAGGAACAGGAGGACGCTGGAACAGAAGGATGCTGGAACAGGACTGGAATGAGACTGGAACACAGACTGGAATGCAGAGGCAAACTAGAAATCACAAGGATTGACCCGATTGCCAAGGCAAGGAAGTCAGGGCAGGAGCTTCCTGATATTGGTCCCTCAATCAGGGCATGCCGCGGCACTGGCACCCCCCCCCCCCCCCCCGGCCCTATAAAGTGCTGGGCGGTCCGCGTGTGCATGCTTAGGGGCAGGGTCGACACCACGGAGGACGCCGAGCCCCGTCGTGAGGCCTGGCTGGAGGATGAAGGCTCAGCGACTGTTGCCACGGGATGCTGAGGCCTAGCTGTGCTTGTCACTGCTGCAGGGGAGGACGACCCGAGACCCCCGGAGGAGCTGGAGAGGTGAGTAGGCCCGTGTGCGGGCCGAGCGCGGACGGGACGCTCAACATTCCTGGCCTGCAGGTGGTGTTTGACCTCTGCACTGTAGTTCAAACAGAGGTTTAGGATGCTGTGTTGACTTAGAAAGAGGCTTGGACAGCATACATATCTCTGAAGAAGCTGTAAAACTGAAACATCCTGCAGTGCTATTGGCCAAAAAACTATTACTGGTCAAAAGGCCATTGATCAGAAAGTTAATGCAGGCATAGTGTGCCCTGATTGGACTTTTAGGCAGACAACTAGCCCTGAAGGTGCTAGAATTCTCTAATTTCAGCTGGGAGTACAGAAGGAGCAGATCTCTGTACTAAGACTCTGTTCAGCTCATGTAGACAGCCTTTTTTCTGACCTCCCTAGGCACTAATTAAGTGTAGTGGAAAGTGTTTAACTTTTGCTGTTTAATTCTTGTTGTTTTACCTGTTCCTGTTTGCAGATTAAATATTTTACATCTCACTCTTCCTAGATTTTGTTAATAAACGTATTAGCTTGTTAGCTTTGCCTGTCTTGGACTAATTGAGGGTCCCAGTATGTTGTGTATTTGGTCTGTGGGTGTATTTCTAGGAAATCTGTGACTCCTGGTTTGTGTAGGATCCCAGTGTCCCTAGAAATCAGCAGGAACTCATTTGGCGAGTGGGAGGCTGCCAATGTAGGAGCATGTGGGCGGCTGCAGGCGGGCTTGGGCAATGCTCAGCAGGACCCTCCAAGAGGCCAAACAGTTAACTCTGAGTGGGTTATTAGGGGCAGTGCTGATGTGTTAATTGAAACTCTCTTTCTGCATTTTTCATTAATTTTTTGTTTTAAAAGGCGCAAACAATTTGACAGGCCATGATAACATATCCAGAAAAAAAAACCTGTCTTGTTTGCATGAGGCTGTTCTTTTGGAATGATTATTACTGTTCATGGATTTCTCTTACCGTCAAATATGACATACAGAAAATACAGCTGAATAGGCCTTGCCCACTGGAGTACTGATTGCTTCACTGGAGTAATGCTTTTCCTCCATTTTTGTGGCTCTGAGAGGAGAGCTTGATACAAGTACAGAGGGTGTACGTGACTCTGAAGAATAAATTGTTTTACTTAATGATGTTATTAATTGTTTTATTTCTGGTGGCAAAGGTAAGCACTTAAAAAAGGCTGACCTGAAGCATTTTCTTTATACTGGGCAATCATTCTGTTTTGGACCTGAGGAAGGAAGACTTAACTCTTAAAAGTTAATCAAGAAATGTATTGTTAGTCCAGTAAAAAGTAAAACCTTATATTATTTGTTGTACATCTCTAGTTTTGTGCATAGAAGTGGATTAGGAAATTTTTAAGTACACCATGATATTTATTGTGAATTCTGGAGAGAGAGACTCTTTATAAGACTTTCATATAAGTCAACTATTTATACCACTTTAGGAGGGTAATCTAGTAACTCGAGCTGAGGTTTTGCTGGTGGTCTAGGGTTTGGGGGCCAGTTTTACATGCACAGTGAAACGTACAAACAGCACAGTACACATCAGTGAAGATTTGACGTGATTTGGAGTGAGGAAAGTCACACAAAGATGAGATTTCTACAATGTTCTCTTGCCCTAGCTTGATAATAGTGTAAATCAATATGCTCCTTTTCTTATCAAGGGCCTTTGTTTGCAGGTTTACAGGTTTATCTAACTTCTGTATGCAAAGAGGTATTATGTATAGTTATTTAGGTTTTCTCCCATGGAGGAATGCTGGTAACCAGGACTCTAAAGCTATAAAAAACTACCATGTAAAAATGATATCAAAAGATAGAGGTAGATCTTTAAAAAGTACGCCGGATTTTATAAGATACGCTCGTAGCCGCACATATCTTATAAAATCCGGGGTCGGCGCGTGCAAGGCTGCGCAAAATCGGCAGCCTGCGCGCGCCGAGCCACGCAGCCTGCCTCCGTTCCCTCCGAGGTCGCTCCGAAACTGGAGCGGCCTCCGAGGGAATTTTCCTTCAGCATTCCCCCACCTTCCCCTCCCTTCCCCTATCCAACCCACCCCCCAGCCCTACCTAAATCCCCCCTACCTTTGCTGTGCGTGCCGCCTTGGCATCCCCCGGCACAGGCCGCAGTGCTGGGGGACTCGGGACCGCCGTCCCGGCGCGCCCCCAAACCGTCGCCATGCCCCCGGACCCCGGGCACACCCCAGGCCGGCCGACATGCCCCCGGACACACCCCCTCCCGGCCCTTTTATGAAGCCCCGGGACTTACGTGCGTCCCGGGGCTTTGCGCGCGGTGGCGGCCTATGCTAAATAGGCGCGCAAGTGCCCTGCGCGCGTAAATCCAGGAGGATTTACGCGCGCAGGGCTTTTAAGATCTACCTCATAGTATAACAAGAACATACATGAATTATATGGGGTAGATTTTTAAAGAAGGGCACGCGTGTGAACATATAGATGCGCTGAATTTATAACATGCATGCGTTGGCCTGCGCATGTTATAAAATCAGTGGGCCGCACGTACATGCGCGCCGGATTTTGTAATCCGTACGCATGCAAGGGGGTAGACTTTAGCAAATTTCGTGCAGCGCCGAGAATGGGCCTCTCCCAGTTCCCTACCCCCCTGCCCATACTTCCTCCCTCTTCCCCTCTCCTTCCCACCCCCTAAATCCTTTAGCCTATCTTTTTTTTATTTTTATTTTGTTGCTTACTGCTCTGTTGGAGCAGTAGCAACTTGTACGCCGCCAGTCCCATCTCCGGTGCAGGGCAAATGGCCGCTGTACCGGCCGCCTCCAGTCCCGCCCCTTTCCTTCAGTGCGGCACTTCTGCGCATAACAGGAGTTACGCGTGTGGCTGGGCCCTTTCTAAAATGCGTGCAAGGCCCAGCCACATGCATAACCCCCAGATTTAATGCACGTGGGGGATTAAAAATCAGGCCATATGATATCAGAACTGTAGAGTAAATACAGTCAGGCTAGAATAATATACCAAATACATCCTAAATATTCTAAATGTATTTGGGTATGGATCAATAAATATATATATATAAATCCAGATATTGATTGGCATATGCAGAGAACCAAAGTCAAAAGCTGAAATGAATATCTGAAAAAACATTTGGTTAAGGTGCACTGAGGGTATCTTCAATGTAGTGGGAGCCCCTGGCATGTTTTTCCTATGGGTACACCATGAAACTCCATCTGTGCATGAGAAAGCAGGAAGAAGTCTCTGCTGTCAGAATTACCACCATGAATTCTATACACAGAAAGTAGCTTGCTCCCAAAACACCCTCATCAGAAAATCACTGCCGGCATCTGATCTGGAGCTAATGTTGACTGATCGGCTGCATGTTGCTTCCTGCGCCATCATTAACTTTGACGCCCTTCCATGATGCACTCTTTTCTCAATGCCAAACAATTTTGAAGATGCTAGATCTGCCAACATCTTTGCTAAAATCATTGAATGTTGTTTTCCACAGCAATTGGTTTTTTTTTCCAACTAGGATTTTAAGAATTTGTACTGCACATAGGTGTTTAATACTGTAGGCGTACTTGTAATAGTACAGATGAGTGAATTTGCAAAACAAGCCTCAGATGCAGCCTGCTCTTCTGCTATTAAAATAAATGGCAGGGATTGGGGAGCAGAGGATGGGAGGGAGGAATGAAATGAGGAATTTTTTTTTTTTAAAGAAAATAAAGATATGTTTATTACATTTTCAGTAACAGCCATTCCAGCTGATATTTTGTTTGCCAATCACTGGTAAAGCCATAGGGGTAGATCTTAAAAAAATACGCGACTGTGTACTTTTGTTTGCGCACCAGGTGCGAACAAAAGTACGCTGGATTTTATAAGATACGTGCGTGGCCGCGCGTATCTTATAAAATCCGGGGTCGGCGCGCGCAAGGGGGTGCACATTTGTGCAACCTGCGCGCGCTGAGCCCAGCACGCGCTGCCTGTTTCCTCTGCCCTCCCCCACCTTCCCCTCCCTTCCCCTACCTAACCCACCCCCCCAGCCCTATCTAAACCCCCCCCTACCTTTGCGCGCGCCGGCAAAGGTAGGGGGGGGTTTAGATAGGGCCGTGTTCCGGTCCCGGGGGCTGGTCCGGAGGCCTCGACCATGCCCCCTGGCCGGCGCCATGCCCCCGAAATGCCGCGGCATGCCCCCGAAACGCCGCGTCATTTCAGGAACGCCCCCGACACGCCCCCTCCCCGCCCCTTTTCCAAAGCCCCGGTACTTACGCGCGCCGGCAGCCTATGCAAAATAGGTGCGCCGGCGCGCGAGGCCCTGCGCGCATAAATCCTTCTGGATTTACGCGTGCAGGCCTTTTAAAATCCGCCCCATACTATTTAGGCCATAACAAATAAATGTAGAGCATCCTAGGCTTTTACCACAGGATAAAGAGGGGTCTGCATGTTATAAAGTGGAAACTTCCAGAATTGTGAGTTTCCATGGGTGTGTATTCATTTTTGAGCAATAGCCAGGGTCCATCCCCTACAGGGTGGGTCTGTGTCCAAATTCTATAAATGTGACTCCACAAGGGGGGAGTCACATTCACTAGGGGGAGACATTGGCTAGAGGAGCAAGGGAGAGGGAACAAGTGGCTATGGACTTCCAGGAAGGGCTGCTTGCCTTTCTACTCCTTGAGAGAGTGGGTGGCTCTCGCTACCAGCTTGCAGTCCAGAAAGGTTGCTAGTTTGGTCATCCTGGAATCTGCTGCACCCGCCAGATATTTCTGTTTGGATGTCATAGTTTCCAGTTGGGTTTCTAAGGGAAACAAGTAGAAGTCGCAGCTTTCCTGCAACCTCGCTCAAACAGCCTGAGTAACTGTATTTTTGGTGCTTGTGGACTGTAAATCTCTACCACCCGTTTTCTATTACTGAAACCTCTTATTTTATCTTCAGTAAAATTCATTTTTACTTTGGAGCAACACCCAAATCCCCTTAGACCCAGCAGCTTCTTCTATTGCTCCCTGCCCCACCTCCATGCAGAATCCCGGCCTGGAGTTGCAGCCAGGTTTTCCCTACCCTGGCATCTGAAGGTGGCACCTTGCCTGCTTCAGGAAATGCCCTGAGAAAGGAGGGGTTACATAAGGAACATCAATTCTCCACTACTCCTTTCCCCTGTCCTCTCCGTTCTGTTCTAATTTCCCTGTTATTTTGTTCCCTTTTCCTTTTTTTTTCCTTTTTAAGGATTTAACATTTTTATAAAAGGGAGGATAATTTTCTAAGCCATTTCTGTGGGTAAAGCAGTGCTTTCCTATGGAAATAGCTTTTAGAAAATTGCACTCCCTTTATGTGGGCAAACTTATGCAAATAGCACTATTAAAACTGGAACTTTACCTGCAATGTGACGAGATGATCCTGGAGGCAAGATTGGGGAGGAGTTTGCACTTAGGTTGTATTCTTGTAAACACATCCGTGCATCCTAGCAGATGGGAATGTGCGTGGGCGTTTTTCCTGCGATAGTTTTCAAAATGAAAGTATGCGTATATTTTCACAGTTGCGAAATTGGTGCAAAATTGGGTAACTGATTTTGCAGCGATGTGAGCAGAGTTACAGAATTACCCCACACGCATATTTTCTCAATTAATTCTACATCTTCTTGTCACCTGTCTCTCCTCTACCGAGTCAAAACAATACCTCCAGAGAGCAATGGCATTATTACTTCATGGTGGGACAGGTGGGATTGCCCTATCAAGGGAGCAGGGGGGAGTGGTGGAAAAAGACCCAGTGGAAGACAAAGAAAAAAAACTCTACAAGTACACATGAAACATGTGTCAGGAGCACTGAGAGGAGAGGATCACCTTTCCGCTGGCTGGAAAGAATCAGTAAGGACTGCTTGGAAAAAGCTTTAAAACTTAAAAGTATTGGGTAGAAGTAAGATATTGGAGTATATTATTCAGTGTGTTCATGTGTTTTGTTTTAAACAGGTAGTCAGAAAGTCAGGCAAAAACAGAAGTTTGTGTGTTTGTATTTCCCACCCCTCCCACGCCTCTCCTACCCACCCCTAGCTCATTTGTTAATTTATAGGCACTTAAAGTGTTCAAGGCTCATTGTTCAATGTTTAAAGTTTACTGAATGATGATTTCCTAACTCTATAACCTTCCTTGTCAGGTGTGTGTATTAAAAACTTAATAAATATAAGTTACAAAAAAAAAAATCAGCTTTTTAATTTAAACTCAGAATATTCCCACACCTTATCAAACGTTTGATCATTCCCTTGTAGGTCACTACCAGATATATAGTGAATACACTAATATATTTAAAGGACCCTAATCGTATGCAATCCTACACTCATAGCAACCTAAAACTTAACTAGCAACTGAACAAATTTAAGAAGAAGGCAGCAGTCCAGCAGCAAAGGGGGGGGGGGGGGGTACCAGTCTTTTGCATTGAGTGTCACATGTATGATTTTTTTACCAGCCAGTGAGAAGTTGTACATGTGCATCTGATGCAAAGCTCCTGTCTCTCAGAGAACGAGCCGATCTCTGGAGACTAGAGTGGCAGACCTGTAGGAGCTGAGGCAGACAGAGGTATATAGATGAGACCTTCAGGGACATAGTAGCTGTCCTAACTGCAGTCTGGCATCCCTGGTGCTGCCTTGAAGGAGGAGGAAGGTCTCATGATTGGAGAGCATCAACCTGGTGCAGTAGGAAATGATCCTGTAGCAAGGACCTGCTCTCCAGGTTGTGCATCATCCTCTCGTACCAAGGATGTGTCTCCTAGGGCTTCTGCCAAGGAGGGAAGGGTTAGATTAGCCATCATAGTTGGTGACAGCTGGGCGTGAGGATCACCTGGTAACATGCCTACCTGGTGCGAATGTGGCGGACCTCATGCGTTACCTAGATAGGATTTTAGCCAGTGCTGGGGAGGAGTCAGCTGTTGTGGTACATGTGAGCACCAACAACATAGGAAAATGTAGGAGGGAGGTTCTGGAAGCCAAAATAAGGCTCTTAGGTGGAAAGTTGAAATCCAGAGCCTTCAGGGTAGCATTCTCTGAAATGCTCCCTGTTCCTCGTGAAGGTCCCCAGAGGCAGGCAGAGCTCCGGAGTCTCAATGCATAGATGAGACGATGGTGCAGGGAAGAGGGCTTAAGTTTTGTAAGGAACTGGGGAACCTTTTGGGGAAGGGGGAGTCTTTTCTGAGGAGATGGGCTCCACCTTAACCAGCGAGGAACCAGGCTGCTGGTGCTAACCTTTAAAAAGGAGATTGTTCCAGTTTAAAAGCTGCTCTAAGGGGAAAGCCAACAGTCGCTCAGTAGCGCATGGTTCGGAGGGAGGGATCTTCAAAGGATATAATGACGCATTAGAGTTAGAGCATCCCAACAGAGAGGTTCCAATAATAAGAAAAGTAGTCCAAGTGCCTATAATTAAAAACTCACCTGAGCTAAAATATTCAATTTTCCCTGACAACTGAAAAGCAGAATGTAAGTACAAACAAAAATTTCACCTTGAAATGTTTATATGCTAATGCCAGAAGTCTAAGAAGGAAGATGGGAGAATTAGAGTGTATAACAGCAAATGATTACATAGACTTAATTGGCATTTCAGAGGCAAGATGGAAAGAGGATAACTATATCGCAATGACAGAGAGGAACATCTTGGTGGTGAGGTGGTGCCTTATGTCTGAGATGGCTTAGAGTCTAACAGGATAAAGATCCTGCATGAGACAAAATGCACAATTGAATCTTTATGGGTAAAAATCCCTTGAGTGTTGGGGAAGAGTATAGTAATAGGAGTATACTACCATCCACCTGGCCAGAATGATGAGATGGACAGTGAAATGCTAAGAGAAATTAGGGAAGCTAACCAAACTGGTAGTACAGTAATAATGGGAGTTTTCAATTACCCCAATATTGACAGGTTAAGTGAAACATCAGGGCATGCTAGAGAGATAATGTACCTGAATGGAATAAACATTTTATGGAGCAATTGGTTCAGGAACTGATGAGAGAAGGAGCAATTTTAAATCTAATTCTCAGTGCAGCGCAGGATTTGGTGAGAGAGGTAACGGTGGTGGGGCCACTTGGCAATAGTGATCATAATATGATCAAATCTGAATTAATGACTGGAAGGGGGACAGTATATAAAGCCACAGCTCTAGTGCTAAACTTTAAAAAGGGAAACTTTGATAAAATGAAAAAAATAGAAAACAACTGAAAGGTGCAGCTACAAAGGTAAAAAGTGTGCAAAAGGCGTGGACATTGTTAAAAAAATACCATCCTAGAAGGATAGACCAGATGTATTCCACGCATTAAGAAAGGTGGAAGGAAGACAAAAACAATTACCGGCATGGTAAAAATGTGAGGTGAAAGAGACAATTTTAGCCAAAAGATCTTGTCAAAAACTGGAAAAAGGATCCATCAGAAGAAAATAGGATAAAGCATAAGCATTGGCAAGTTAAATGTACGACATTGATAATGCAGGCTAAGAGAAAATTTGAAAAAAAGTTGGCCATAAAGGCAAAAAATCACAATGAAAACTTTAAAAAATGTGTCCGAAACAGAAAGCCTGCAAGGGAATTGGTTGGACTGTTGGATGATCAAGGGGTTAAAGAGGCACTTAGAGAAGATAAGGTCACCATGGAAAGATTAAACAATTTCTTTTCTTCAGTGTTTACTGAATAGGACATTGGAGAGATACCTGTTTCGGAGAAGGTTTTCATGGGTGATGATTCAGATCAACTGAATCAAATCACGGTGAACCTTGAAGATGTGGTAGGCCTGATTGACAAACTTAAGAGTAATAAATCATCTGGACTGGATGGAATGCAGCCCAGGGTTCTGAAAGAACTAAAAAATGAAATTTCAGTCCTATTAGTAAAAATGTGTAACCTATCATTAAAATCATCCGATGTGCCTGAAGATTGGAAGATGGCCAATTTAACCCCGATATTTAAAAAGGGATTCCAGGGGTGATCTGGGAAACTATAGACTGGTGAGTCTGGCTTCAGTGCCAGGAAAAATTGTGGAAACTGTTATAAAGAATAAAATCACAAAACATTTAGATAGCCATGGTTTGATGGGACACAGTCAGCATGGATTCACAAATCTACATTTTTTTGAAGGGGTGAATAAACATGTGGACAAAGGTGAACCAGTAGATGTTGTGTATTTGGATTTTCAGAAGGCGTTCTACAAAGTCCCTCACAAGAGGCTTCTAAGAAAATGAAAAAGTCATGGGATAGGAGGTAATGTCCTATTGTGGACTGCAAGTTGGTTAAAAGTCAGGAAACAGAGAGTAGAATTAAATGGTCAGTATTCACAGTGGTAAAAGGTTATAGTGGAGTGTCTCAGGGATCTGTACTTGGATCAGTGCTTTTTAATATATCTATAAATGATCTGGAAAGGGGTACAATGAGTGAGGTGTTCAAATTTGCAGATGACACACAATTATGCAGAGTAGTTAAATCCTAAGCAGATTGTGATGAATCGCAGGAGGATCTTGAGAGACTAGGCTTTCAAATGGCAGATGAAATTTAATGTGGACAAGTGCAAAGTGATGCATAAAGGGAAAAATAACCCTTGCTGTAGTTACACAATGTTAGGTTCTATTTTAGAGTTACCACCCAGGACAGAGATCTAGGCGTTATAGTGGGTAATACATTGAAATAGTCAGCCCAGTGTGCTAGGGCAATCAAAAAAGCAAACAGAATGTTAATAATTTATTAAGAAGGGAATGGAAAATAGAATGGTGGATTTCATAACGCCTCTATATTGCTCCATGGTGAGACTGTACCTTGAATACTGTGTGTAGTTCTGGTCACCACATCTCAAAAACGATATAGCTGCACTGGAGAAAGTGCAGAGAAGGGCGACCAAAATGATAAGGAGCATGGAACGGTTGCCCTATGAGGAAAGGCTAAGCAGGTTAGGGCAGTTCAGTTTGGAGACGAGACAACCCACTCATTGTGCTTCTCAATATATATATAAATGGAAAGAAATACGAGTGAGGTTATCAAATTTGCGGATGATACAAAATTATTCAGAGTAGTTAAATCACAAGCAGACTGTGATACATTACAGGAGGACCTTGCAAGACTGGAAGATTGGGCATCCAAATGGCAGATGAAATTTAATGTGGACAAGTGCAAGGTGTTGCATATAGGGAAAAATATCCCTTGCAGTAGTTACACGATGTTAGGTTCCATATTAGGAGCTACCACCCAGGAAAAAGATCTAGGCATCATAGTGGATAATACTTTAAAATCGTCAGCTCAGTGTGCTGCAGCAGTCAAAAAAGCAAACAGAATGTTAGGAATTATTAGGAAGGGAATGGTTAATAAAACAGAAAATGTCATAATGCCTCTATATCGCTCCATGGTGAGACCACACCTTGAATACTGTGTATAATTCTGGTCGCCGCATCTCAAAAAAGATATAGTTGTGATGGAGAAGGTATAGAGAAGGGCAACCAAAATGATAAAGGGGATGGAACAGCTCCCCTATGAGGAAATGCTGAAGAGGTTAGGGCTGTTCAGCTTGGAGAAGAGACAGCTGAGGGGGAAATGATAGAGGTCTTTAAGATCATGAGAGGTCTTGAACGAGTAGATGTGACTTGGTTATTTACACTTTCGAATAATTGAAGGACTAGGGGGCATTCCATGAAGTTGGCAAGTAGCACATTTAAGACTAATCGGAGAAAAGTCTTTTTCACTCAATGCACAATAAAGCTCTGGAATTTGTTGCCAGAGGACGTGGTTAGTGCAGTTAGTGAAGCTGGGTTCAAAAAAGGTTTGGATAAGTTCTTGGAGGAGAAGTCCATTAACGGTTATTAATGAAGTTTACTTAGGGAATAGCCACTGCTATTAATTGCATCAATAGCATGGGATCTTTTTAGTGTTTGGATAATTGCCAGGTTCTTGTGGCCTGGTTTGGTCTCTGTTGGAAGTAGGATGCTGGGCTTGATGGACCCTTGGTCTGACCCAGAATGGCAATTTCTTATGTTCTTAAGTCTACAAAATCATGAAAGGACTTGAACAAGTTAATGTAAATCAGTTATTTACTCTCTCAGATAACAGAAGGACCGGGGGCATTTCATGAAGTTAGCAAGCAACTCGTTTAAAACAAATCAAAGAAAATTCTTTTTCACTCAGTACATAGTTAAGCTCTGGAATTTATTGCCAGAGGATGTGGCTACAGAAGTTAGTGTAACTGGGAGTAGAAAAGGGTTGGATAAGTTCCTAGAGGATAAAATCATGAACTGCTATGATGGTAATTAATAAGCCATAGTAGCTTGTAATCTATCTAATGTTTGGGTACTTGCCAGTAGGGGTATGCATTCGTTCCCTACGAATAGGGCCGTATTCGTGGGGAAGCGAAACGTATTGCGATTCCCCACGAATACAACGAATCTTCACCGTTGGCTGCCGGTATTCAAAATGGCTCCGATAGCCTTTGACCTATTATGTCACAGGGGCTACCAGTGCCATTGGTCAGCCCCTGTCACATGGTAGGAGCAATGGATGGCCAGCGCGATTTTGAATACTGGCAGTTGATAGCCTTTGCTCTCACTATGTCACAGGGACCAACGGTCGGTCCCTGTGACATAGTGAGGGCAAAGGCTATCGGAGCCATTTTGAATACTGGCAGCCGACAGCCCGAGTGCAGGAGGTCGCTCTCGGACCCACGCTGGACTTTTGGCAAGTCTTGTGGGGGTCAGGAGGATCCCCCAAGACTTGCCAAAAGTTCCTGGTGGTCCAGCAGGGGTCCGGGAGCGATCTCCTGCACTCGGGCCGTCGGCTGCCAGTAATCAAAATGGCGCCAATGCCATTGGTCAGCCCCTGTCACATGGCACCGGTGCCATTGGTCAGCCCCTGTCACATGGTAGGAGCAAAAGATGGCGCCGGCCATCCATTGCTCCTACCAGACCCTTATGTTCTTAAGTCTACAAAATCATGAAAGGACTTGAACAAGTCATTTTGAATAATGGCAGCCGAGGGTGTGAGTGCAGATGGCTCCCGGACCCCCCGCTGGACCACCAGGGAGTTTTGGTAAGTCTTGGGGGGGGGTTAGGAGGGTGGGGGATTGTAGTTAATTTAATTTTAGCTGGGAAACAAATAAGAATTAACATATAAATGTATCGGGGGGGCCCCCCCTTGCCGAATGCAACGTATCTGCCCCCTGATGAATACGAATCCCGAATGCAACATATGGCGTCCCTCTGCACATCCCTACTTGCCAGGTACTTGTGACTTGGGCAGTCCATTGTTGGAAACAGGATATTGGCTTGATGGACCCTTGGTCTGATCCAGTATGGCATATCTTATGTTCTATGTTCTTATGTAATGCTCTAATAGTATATTCTCTGATATGACAAAAATATTCAAATACCTCAAAGGTAAATAATGCACAAGAAGCAAAGCTTTTCAAGGGAATGGAAATTCTAGGATTAAAAGATCATGATATGAGGCTCAAAGTGGGTAGGATTTAGGAGCAAGATTCACAGAAAGGGCAGTGGTTGCATGGCACTGCCTCCTTACATAGATGATGAAGGCAAAAGCAGTAACAGAATTCAAGAAGGCCTGAGATAATCAAAGATGATCTTTAGTTGTGAAGAAAAGAAAGCCTGAGATCAAAAGTGGTCTGTGGAATTGCAAAAGGAAGCATTCTGAACAAAACTAGGGCCTTATAGTACTTTTCTGTCATCTTATTTATTTAGAACTTTTCTATACAGACATTCATAAGCATATCACATCGGTTTACAGATCAACGGGGATAAACCAAAAGATAAGAAATTGATTTATAAAGTTACAATTAACAAGGGGTCAAAGGAACAAGTAGGGAGTATTAGAGGGTCAAGCGGACCTAGGTAATGAGCGTAGAAGATAGTATAACCAATAAATAGAGGTAGATCGTTTAACCATAACAAGATAGTTTAACCAATAAATAGAGGTGGGCTTGATGAGGTTAGGGGAGAGGTAGTTCTTGAAGGAATGAGCCGCAGGGTGAGGGGGGGAGGGGAAGGGGAAGGATGTTATGACAGAGGGATGGAGGTTGAAGTTAGTTATAGGCCTGTTTAAACAGCCAAGTTTTTAGGTTTTTTTTTAACGTTTTGATGCATTGTTCTTGGCGTAGTTCGGGCGGCATAGAATTCCAAATTGCTGGGCCTGCTATGGAGAACGCACGTTCTTTGGTGGAGATATGCTGAGTGAGTTTATGCGAGGGAATAGACAAGGAGCCTTTGTAGGCCGATCTAGTCAGTCTATTGGAGGAGTGATATTGTAAGGAATGATTAAGCCAGTGAGAGTTTTGATTGTGAAGGGATTTGTGGATAATTGTGGAGTATTCTAGAGGGGATGGGGAGCCAATGTAGGTCGCTAAGGTTTGGAGTGATGTGGTCTATTCTGTGAGAATTGGTGAGGATTCTAGCTGCTGCGTTTTGCAGCATTTGGAGCGGTTTGATGGAAACAGCAGGGAGGCCTAAGAGAAGAGTATTGCAGTAATCAATCTTAGAAAATAGAGTCACTTGGAGGACAGTCCTGAAATCACTGTAATGGAGGAGTGATCTTAGTTTCTTAAGGAAACAATTTCTAACTATATGTTCATATATAAGTATAAGACTACAGTAGTTTGCTGTTTTGCTAGCAAGTTATCTCTCTGCAGCTGAAAATGATTGTTGTTCTACAGGAATAATATATAAGGTGATAGAATGGTATTCCTGTTGGTATAACTGGTAGAAATATACCAGGATGATAATTCAGAGGCAGCCATGATTTGTACTATCCCTACAAATTTCTGTATTGTTTTAAACCCCACCGTGGGAGAGGCCCGCAAGCAGCTTTCTCACTTCCCATGCCGGCCGACGCCGCTGCTCCCTGCAGCAGGAGGAATGCCACCAATACTGCCACTTCCTGCTTCTATGCACTTGTGATGCCGCCAACGTTGCTGGTTGTGCACGCAGCTGGGAGCTGCCACTGAGGCCATCTTCATGGCTGAGTGCCGCCACCACCAGCTTCTATTCCTTTGCGGCCAGGAAGAGCCGCCGACATTCCTCAGTGGCACGCTGCCTCCCTAGGCACACACCTCGCTTCAGAATTTAAAGGGCCCATGGCAGGAAAAGCCTCGAGGCCCTTCCTGTTAACTTCAGCCTGCTTGCCCTATAAAAGAGCTCTTCAGTCTGTCCCTCAGTGCCTTCGCAAGGAGTTGTCTTGTTCCAGCTTTCTCTCCAGGTGTCTTTGGAGTTCCAGTTCTTCAAGGTCTTCATGTTCCATGTTCTTCATGGGAGCTCCTCTATGTTCTTTGCTCCATTTTTCTGGTCTCTCGATGGTCACTGCACCTTCCGTTCCTGGTGTCAAGTTTCTGTTTTCCATTCCTCATCTCTAAGATTTGACTTCCTGGTTTTCTCTCTCATCCACTCTTCCAAGCCTGCCAGCATTGTGGTCCGTGACCAGTCCTTGAGGGTTGTATAGGGTGCCTCGGGCGCAAAGCCTGCCTGCTTCACTGGTCAAGTGTCCGGAAGTCTCTTTTTTAAATGCTGGGGTCCTGTCTCTGTTTCTGAGTCCCTGAATCCTGTTTCTGGTCTTTGGAGTTCTTGTTCATCTTCTGTCCATGTCCAAGTCTCAAGACCAGAGTCTGCTTTGCCTTTGGTGAGGTCTGCGACTAGCCCTCGGGTTGCATAGGGCATGCAGCGGCGCAGGACTTTCTCCAAGTCTTTGCCATATTTCCAGTGACGTCTTCATCATGTTCCAAGCCCAGAGTGTGCTTCACAATTGGAGTGGTCCGCGACCAACCCACAGAATGTGTATTGCATGCTGCAGCGCAGGGCTCTAGTGCATCTGAATCTTGAATCTGAGCCTGAGTTTGACCCTGAACCTTGAACCTGAGCCTGAGCCTGAATCCTGAACCTGATCCTGAGTCCGAGTAACATGTATCTGAGTCTTGTCAAGTTCCTTGTCTTCTGTGCCTTCGTCTAAGTTCCAAGTCTGCAGTGCCTTCATCTAAGTTCCAAGTCTTCAGAGTCATCTTCCGTCCTTGACCTCCATCTGTCCTGATGGACATGCCATTCCCAAGTTGCAGCTCTGCAAGGACTTTCAAGTGGCCGGAGGGCTACCCAGAGATCAGCATTGCATTGCTGGGTCTCATTCCTGTGCGTGCAGGTTCAACAGAGTCTTTGAGTGTTCCAAGTCTCCAAGCCTTATCTAGCCCGTGCCCAGATGGGCTCGCCTCCCACGGCATGTACCTTGGAGCCTCGCCCTGGAGTGGTGCTTAAGTTCAAGGGCTCATACTCTCCCGATGTTCAGGCCCCGTGCCTGACTGCAACTTGTATTAGTTCATGAATTTATAGTTTACATTAGTTTGTTTACTTGTAAATTGAATGCATGTGATAAAAAGTTTGAAGGCAACAAAAAACACAACAGAATTATAAAAAGACAGCATTAACAGAGCAACATTTGGACCGTGTTGCAAAAAGAAAAATCTACAGTGAAGAGGAAGAAGTTTGCTGCTTGTTTCTATGGGGGAAAACCAGAAACAGCTTACACAATGGAGAGTCCTTATTGTGAGAACAGGTTAGCAATAATGACAACCAGGAAATTAAGAACTTATGAGTGATATTCAAAAGCCATTTAGACAGATAACTAAAACATTATCCATCTAAATGGCTTAGCCATGATATTAAATGGCTTATCTGGCTAAATTCTAGAATTTAGCTGGATAAGTCAGGACATTCCTGGGGCAGGAGGTAGGCATTCCGGGAGGAGTGGAGTTAGTTGGCTAGGTTAACTGGCTAACTCTGATATTCAGAGTTAGCTGGTTAATCTATCTGGCTAACTGTGGGCGCACCGTAGGGTGGTCTAAAATTACCTGGATATACATATCCAGCTAACATTAACAATAGCTGGGTCTATTCAGTGGCACTTCCATGCCACTGAATATCTCGATTAAGTTAGCCAGATAAGTGTATCTGGCTAACTTACCCTTCACAGCAATTTGAGTCATTCCAGTGCCTATTTTTAATTTAATTAGGCACACCTGAGAGGTTGTGTTTACATGCAAGCTTCTTACCCATTCAGGTATGGCTAATTAAACTCATAGTTAAAGCTGGAAAGGCTTAAATGCTATGCAATGGGAATATTAATATATTGCCTGCTTACTGCAGAGTGGGGATTAACCACAGAGGCAAATCAGAACTACTGGTAGTCTAGTTGCTGCGCCCGTCAGTGGCAGATGGCTGCGACCTCTCATGCTCACCTCTTTTTTCACTGCACCATCAAATCTAGGACGAGTGACGGCCTCTGCCACTCACCGCCGACCTCCCTGGCATTCCCAAGATGGCGTGGGTGCTGCCGACTGCCATCTTGCTTCTGGAGTCACATAGGCGCATGCGCATGGGACAGCTATGTACACATCATGGCAGGAACCTTGGGGGCATCCCCTCTGGATGACGTAGTCTCGCTACCTGTACTTAAGCAGACCGGCCCTATGCACTGACGAGTTAGCAAGGACTTCCTTCCTGCTTAACTCCGCACCTTGGAGTTTCCTCGTTGCTGAATTCACTATTCTTGGACTTCGTTCCAGTTCCTGGCTTGCTGTGTGAACCCCGTGCCTCGGGCCACTACCACGCTCTTCTCAGCAGGATTCATCTCATCATACCTACGCTACAGATTGATGCCTCAACTCTCCATGAACCTTCTGAGCCTCTGTACCTCTGACTACCTCAGCTTTACCAGCATTGCACAGTCATCCTCAGCATACCCCGCGCTGCAGGCCACTACCAGATCTACACATCAGAGGTGATTGCTTCACTACTACAAAGGCTGCCTGGCATGCCCTGCTCCACGGGCCACTACTGGACAATTACAACTGAGGTATCACCCTGGGCATACCCCTTGCTCAAGAACTATTCTGCTCTCTTCTATAATAGTTTCCTTTACAGTTGTGTCCTAAGCCTCTGAGACCGCGCCTACCGACGGTGAGGCCCACAGGGCTCCTCCCTGTGGATGGAGTCATCTCTCACCTCAGCCCAAGGTTCACATCCATACCAAAACATATTATAACACTAGTTTTATAGTATCTGAGATTAGAATGTATCATTTTTAGTAACAAGGCAGAAAAATGCTGTGATAGTATTTGAAGTCGGGAATTTTCCTTTGGGTGATTCATAGGAAATGCTGGGTGGCAGTAGGCCTTATTTTTTTTCAAAGGTACACAATATAAAGGCATTCCAGAGTAAATCAAGCCTGTTAGACCATGCCCAACAATTGGGCCAGTAAGTAACATAGTAAGATAGTAATGATGGCAGATGAAGATCAAATGGTCCATCTAGTCTGCCGAGCAAGTGGCATATGGTAGTAACTGCTGTACCATGCAGGTTATCCCCAAGCTTTTAGGGATCTGCAAAGTTTTTCCCATGGCCTGACTTTAAAAGTGATCTGAAACTGAACAGGGAACCAATGTAAATAACTTTTGAAGACAACAGAAGAACAATCAATCTTTGTTTATGAGAGGCATTATTTCCTTGTGAAGTTAATAAGTGGGGGAGAGTAGTGTCTTCTAACAGTAAATTAAGAAGCATGTGATCTTATTGGCTGGAAGCCACTTGTTGGTTAACAATGACACCATGTGGACACTACTGAAGGGGGGATATTATAATTAATCCTCTTCTGAAATAGATTTTGCAATATAGCTTAGGTAAATGATTTATTATATAATTCAAATCCCTGTAGCCAATAATAGACAGGGACTAGAGTACTAATGAGACTTCTTAATTAATTCCATATAGAAAGATGAGTTTGTTTTTGTTTCAGGGAAAAACAGAGGCAGAGAGGAAGACTATGAAGTGATTAATTGATCTGAGCCTTCCTGGGCTGAGAGAGGAAAAAGAGGAAAACGTTTTCTTTCTCCAGAGGATCTACTAGGGAGTGAGCTTGTCAAGAAATCAATTCTCTAGTAAATGAAACAAGCATAGCCTGCTGTTATACTGTAGCAAGGGCAAGTAAGGTGGTTTAGTTTATTCTTATTTAGCTCTATTTATTTTTTAGATAGGTAAATACTTATAAGCGGATATTAAAAGCCCTACGTGTGCCAAAGCTGGGAGATACATAAGTATCTTGGCCTACTGCGCACTGCACATATTTTAAGAGGCGCCCAAGTACACGCATATCTTCCAGTATGCGCACAAATTGGCAAGTTGAAAAAGGGGTGGGGCATGGGAGGAGTCTGGGCAGGATTTGGGCATTCCGGGTCAGTAATTTGAAGTGTGGTATAAGTATTTACATACATCAGTATGCACTGGGGCCCCTACTGCATAATACTTGGATGACATGTAAAATTTAAAATTAAAAATCAGGGCTAATCAGCCAGGTTTGAAGTCTCAGGGCTAATATGGTAAAAAGGAGGAAGGTTAATTAGGGGTTTAGGAGTCCTAGCCTTTATCTGGGCGAACTGGGAGTGGACTGGGGAAACTTGTAATTGTGTCAGTACACATATCTAATAAAATTGCCCCACTTACATGGTAGAGCCAGCATTTGTAGGCACAAGCACTTGTCCATACAAAATTGTGCACACATGTACGCGCATACAGCCGATTTTATATCATTCGGGCATATACATGCGTACAGTATAAAATGCCGCTTCCATTCGCGCAAGCCGGCATTCGCACATACATGTAAGCTTAAAAATTAGTATTTTATCTTTCTTTCCTTGTTTTTTCATTTGTTGTGACCCGTTTGTCTAGTAACCCTGATAGACTCAGTCAATACCATGGACAGCGACTCTGAAGTTGAAATGCGGTTTAATTAATTATTTCTTTCCCTCACTACATTAAATAGCACAGGATTACCAATGCGAATTTACAAAGCGTGATCATTTTGCATTTTTTCAAAAAAGGCTGAGGACACCAGAAGCTGTCACAGTAATTGACATCTGCATTCACACCATTTTCCTTATTTAAAGCTTGAAAACGCTGCTCGCGGCTGGTTAGTGGCTTGCCCGTACTGCCGACTTGCAAGATCCTTGCACATAAATGAGAAATGTTTCTATTACTGTAAGCTTAGAACTGTTACAATTGTATTCATTCATTCATTCATTCATTCATTTTTTGAACTTATATAAATTTGCCATTTAGGTTCATTTTCTATAACTTTTAATAGTGGCAGCTCCTCTCCCGTTTTACCACAAGCAGTGTCTTTATTCATGTTGACCTTTTGCTCTCCAGACAGTGACTATGTTCACATTTATTGTTTTTCCTTTCTGCCTGTTTAATCGATGTGTGTTCAGATTTTCACAGATTTTTCCCATGTTTCTCTTTTCCCCTCATTAGGTGAGTATTTTGATGCATTTTTGGTTTGTAGACTGTGGGGTTCTGCTGAATTTATTTTGATTATGTCCCCCTGAAGAAGGAAGACAAATCATCTTCCAAAACATTGCAGTGTTGGGCAGCATAATTACTTAATATGGAACTAACAGTATACAGCATCCCCCCTGTCTTTGTAATAACATTATTATTATTAATAAGTGTGTTTGAAGTAATACATACACTGCAAATAAGAATTTGATATTTTTGCTTTTCTTTAAAAAAAAAAAAAAAAAAAAAAGGGGGGGGGCATATTGGACTGGACACTAAATTAATTTCACCTAGTTCATTTGCATTTGGGTAAGTTTAATTTGTTCACTCATTTCCAGAATGACTGATGATTAAAACTGAAGCACTTAAATGGGCAGCTTTTCGAGCCCTATATATGTTCTTCATTGTGCAATATGATGGTCATTCTGTTCAATTAGAAGTTAATGTTCTCACACACATATGTTTAAGTGAGATTTCTATTTTTTGCTGATTTATAGTATTCTTACAGCTTTTTGTTTTTTTATTTTTCAGTAAAAATTAGTATTAGCATTGTCCTTCCATCCTATTAGTTTTAGGGAATAATTGGAAGATTTTTTGTGATTTTATTCAGAAAACAGAGGGATTTTTAAATTCATCTGGGAAGAGTTTAGCCATTATCTCCATGAGGCAAGTTTGATAGCCTGGTCCACGTGGAATGCTGGAAGTCATTGCAGATTCCCCAGTTATCCTACAACTAGTGTTATGCTCAGGCTGGTGAACCCTTGGGCCGACGAGAGGATGGTATACCTTAGGAGGAGGATCCTTAGGTTCTTCCATCGGGTGGCGAGGTGGAGCAGAAGATGTGACCGGCTGACCGTCAGCACTGGAGACTGAGGTGACCGTGGAGGCAGAGGAAGAATCGTGACATCGAGGAAGCCAAATGTGTCTTCGCCACTGGAAGCCCACGGTCCCCCTGGGAGCAGCCCATAGGGACCCGGACCGCTGGAACTTAGGTGGACCTTTGAGAGGTCAAGGAGTCATGAGGTCGGTGTAAGGGCCAACTGGAGCTTCATTCCTGGAAGCCCGCGGTCCCTCTGGAAGGAGCCCGTAGGGACCCGAGCTGCTGGGACTTAGGTGGGCCCTTGGAGATGATGGTCCAGAAGAAGTCCAAGGTCAAGTGCCAGAGGGTCATCGCTTACCAGTCCGAGGTCACACACCAAGGAATCGCCGCTTGCCAGTCCGTAGTCACACACCCAGAATCACCTCTTGCCAGTCCAAAGTCAGATACCAGGAATCACCGCTTGCCAGTCCGAAGTCACACACCAGGAATCACCGCTTGCCAGTCCAAAGTCAGATACCAGGAATCATTGCTTGCCAATCCGAAGTCAGGAACCAAGAATCACTGAGACGAGACAAGAACCAGGGAGCAAGGATCCAAAGCACAAGAAGACTCACCGAAGTAAGCAGACTCGAACAATGCTGGAAGCTGTTGCCAAGTCAAGGAATGAGCAGAGGAAGTCTCCTTATATACTTCCTCTGCTCTGGCTCATTGGAAACAGGTGCAGGCAATTAAAGGGACGAGGTCCCTTTAAATCCTGTGAGGAGGTGCGGCCTCGCGTCTAAGATGGTGGCGGCCATCTTGGATTCCCGACGGTGGAGGAAGGCTGCTTGACACCGCAAGGGAGGAGCAGGACGGCTCACAACCCGGCGACCACCCTGGAGACCCGCGCTGACGTGCGGGAACAATGGGCATCAGATTCCCGTGGCTTCCCCCGATGCTGCTGCGGCGGCCCGCTGACAGGGCTCAGGTAGGGGGCCGCGACCGCGGGCGTCCGTGGAACACAATAACTAGACTGTAGAAAAAATAATCTAAGACATTCAGAAATCACATCAGGTTGACTTGAGAAATCATATGGAAATATTCTGGCCAGAATTTAGATGGGGATTTTAGGGACTCATTCTTATTTTGCTTGAACTGAGTATAAGAGTGGGGTTTGTGTTTTTTTCTAATTTACAAAAAAGCTAATTTCTCCATCTTTTCCAATGCTAATAAATTCTGCTTTACTGTAATGCCATGGATTTTTGTCTCCTGTAGTGTATGAGTCTAAATATGTTATGTAAATATTTGTATGTACAATTGTGTTTACATTACTTGTAATAGTCAGATTTTTTGTTTTTTATTTTATTTTTTCTGCTCCAGCCTCTACTCCTCATCCCTAACAGGACCTTTAGTTGTGTGTGTGCGATACACATGCCTTTTCTAAATCACACAGCTGAGACTTGGAGTTATTTATGTAGCCCTTCCCCTAGATGGGGGTTTACAATCTCTTAGTAAATATTACTACAATTTATTTGGATACATAGTGATTTCTGCATTAAATTGACAGTCTGAAAAATGCCATCCCTCAATGCATCTGCATTTAAAGAAGGCTTTCCTGGGGGGGGGGGGGGGGGGGCGTGTGTTTAAGTCAGGGCAGGAAATAATGCGTATACTTTCATTTTGAAATCTAAGCATGTTGGGGTAGATTTTCAAAGCTCTACACGCGCCGGGCCTATTTTAAAAAGACCCAGTGACGCGAGTAAAGCCCCGGGACACGTTAAAGTCCCAGGGCTTGCAAAAAGTGGCGGGGAGGGGGCAGAGAGAGGACGGGGCCAAAGGCCTCCGATAGAGCGGCCATTGCCGCTCTCTCTGTTGGAGGATCGCGTGCCTCCGACATTGCTGCTCTGTCGGAGGATCGCGTGCTGGCAGGATCTGCCTGGAGGCAGGCGCAAAAGGTAAGATAAACATTTTGGGGGGGGTTAGAGTAGGGCTGGGGGGGGGGAAGGTTAGAGGAAGGGGTGGGAAGGTCAGGTTAGGGGAACGGGGGAAGGCAGCGTGGCTCGGCACGCGCAAGTTGCACAATTGCGCACCCCGTTGCGCGCGCCGACCCCTGATTTTATAACATGAGCTCACCTGCACGCACAAGTTATAAAATCATGCATACATGTGCGCGCACCGGATAGGACGTGCACATGTAGGCTGCGCGCGCTTCTTTTAAAATCTACCCCAATATGTTCAATGAAAAAAGTACCTGCAGAAAGAACTTTTCAAAGTAAAAGTATATGCATCCTTTCACTTTGAAAATTGGTACAAAGTTATTGGGTTAAAATACTTGCAGACATTTTACCAATGCGGACAATCAGAAAATTGCCTGTGATTATGTGTGTGTATGCATTTGCAAGAGATATATTTCCATAGATTACAGATTCTTAAACCTCTTCCAAGAGAATTAAAACTGTATTAGATGTCACCCTAGAACTGGGCCACATAAAATAAGAGATACGATGCTGGATATTTGTGGCTCTGGCACCAGTTCTGTGGGTTCAAAATTATGATGGTTGGATAGACGGAGGACTGATCTTGACTCAGAGGCTCAAAAGGAAACTTTTTCTATTACTGGACAAGGAAAGTACCAAACTCAACCTTTGCCCCTCTGTGATCAACCCTGTACAAAAATCTTTTCTTTCTTACCCTGCATTAACAGAAGGAATCATATAGATAAGGTCACAAGATCTACCGTTTATTTATTTATAAACAATTGATATTCTGCTTTTTTCAAGCTAGTCTCAAGGTGGATAACAATCAAACTTATAATTAAATTCCAATTACAGTTGTGTCATGGTTTTCAATCAACATAGGAGCAAACAACTGGGAGGCATATAAACAGATTCGATTAAAGATATGAAGAAAATTATATTGGTCATGTAGGGAGAAGCAGATGATATGATGATAATCATAGATCTACTAGATGGGTTAGAGGGCCAGGAAATAGGTCAGTAGAAGATTTCAGATACATTGAAATAAGGCAGGCACCTAGTTCAGAGAGGAAGTATGAGTCATTAAATAAAAAGGTGGTCAGTGTGGTCCATATATCCTCCCAGGTACTTCTAGGAGCATTCTACTGTCACATCAGCTCTCATGGTGACCGAGGACCCAGCTGGACTGGAAGACCCAGCATGCACACAGAGATTCCTGAGACTCACTTCAGTATTACCCTCTGACTCGCTCCAAGGAGTAATCGCACACTCCACTCTAAGCTCAAGCTTATATTTACATAGGGCACGCTCCCCCTAGAGGTAATTTTTCCAAACACTTTAAGAGATAAGCAATAAAAAATGCCATCCTCTGCTATATCAACACAATCCCATTATAAGCAAAAGTTGAAGTTAAGTGACAATGTGGGCAAAAGGTAAAGGACATTCTAGAAAAGACATAGGACCGGAACATTATTATGAAACTCCCTTCCATACTCTTTATGTAATATCCAAGATCCTAAAATATTTAAAAAGGATCTAAAGATGTACTTTTTCAAGCTAGCATTCGACCTCCAGGCAGTTCAAGCATGACCATCACAACACAATTAATGTTGAGCCTCCTCAGAACAAAGATATATTCCCTTGCAGAGCTATTGTATTGATTTATTGACATGCATATTGTCTGCCATTGTTTTACTGCATAATGTTTTATTATGAATGAAGTTAGGGCTTCGGCCACATACTGTAAACTGGAGTAAGCAGAATAATGCGCATCAATACTGTTATAGATATATATGAAATTTTGCCTATTACAGATAGAGGATAGGGCAACATGCACCACATGATATGTGGCTCTGCTTATTGCTGTGCTTGCAAATTAAACATTATGAATGGACTATTAGCAATCTGAAGGGGAAGGAAGCTAGCTGAGACTTGATGGGTACATCATTTTAGTTCTATTGTGGAGAATACAAATGTCAGATGCAGGCGTAAACTGTGGTGAACCCATAAATATGCCATCAATTCTTTTTTTGCCTTGTTCACTTGCCGTACTGTCTACCCTCCTCTATCCTCGCACACTTCATATCCGCAGGGAGAGCTTCTTTTGGATGATTAGCATCAACGGACTGCTTAGTTCCAAGCGCTTAAAATCTCAGCTGCAAATCACATATTTACATGCCTTAATTCCAACTTTTCACTGGTGGGTGATTTTACTAATGCTTGTAAGAGCCAAAGAACATTTTAATAAATTAATCACATTAGTGGTGGTACACTTAATCCTATAGGCTTTCCTGTTAAGCATTCTTCCCAAAGTCGCTTGAATCTTTACAATCTTAAAAAAACAAAACCCAAGCTTGTGCTGAAATGGAATGAACACATTGTCATGCACTGCTTCAGTGGGATAGAAATGCCTGCCTCTAACCAAAACAAGCTTCTTGGGTTTATAATTCCATTGTAGTGCAGCTGTTGAAAGATAACCAGTGCTGCTGGGATGGATGTAGTTTAACCTTAGTGCATGCAGTAAAGATGAAACAAATATTTTTGTAATGCATAGATATAACAGTTTACAATTTTTTTTTTAATTAAGCTACCCATGTTTATCTGCTGTGGCAGCTGTGATTCCCAAAGACATATATATATATATATATATATATATATATATATATATATATATATATATATATATATATATATCAATTTCAATTGGCTTTGCAGCTCCCATTATTTCTTATGGGAGTAATTATGACAAGTTTAGACTTGATGACACTTGTGCAAAAAACCAGAAAAGGTAGCTTGAACCAGCCTTTTATTCCATCAGATAACAACTCTACCTCTCTCCCCAGAGAAAATTTAATAACTCGATATGACAGGGCCACACATTTAATCCATGACTTAGAGCATGTGAGGGGGAAAGGTTTTGGATAGAGGCGGGTTAGATTTTCTCATTTGGTAATAATAGGGAAAAAATGAAATAGAAACTTTATCAGTAAACCACCACTAGATGACCTCATGACTACTAGCAACAGAGGCCTGGATTTATCAAAATGCGGTAAGTACCGCATGCAATAGCAAAAGGGCGTGTTTTATGCTAATATAGCATTTATCACAATTTGCACTAATTACATGTGCGAAAAGCTAAGTTAGCACAAATTGCGATACCATTTTCAGATTCTGCGATAAGTGCCCAACCTGTTGTATTTCCTGCATTCAGCCACTGGGGGACCATTGTTAATGGTGAGAGAGAGAGAGAGAGAGACTGGCCAGGTAGAGAGTCCATCAAGCTAGGTTGAGAGAACCTTGCCCATATCTCATCTTGGAGTGAGTTTCCTCACTCCGAAGGCCATCAAATCTTCACAAGAGACCACTGTTCTGTTCGTAGGTGTCACGTAGAATGTCAAAGTGGCCCCTAACCCCCTACACTCTTACCTAAACCCCACCTCGAGTTACTAGGTGGGCCTACCATAGGGATACAAATACCTACCTATGGGCCATGATATTATGGCCAGTCTCTCTCTCTCTCTCTCTCTCTCTCTCTCTCTCTCTCTCTCTCTCTCTCTCTCTCTCCTCTCTCTCTTTTTCTCTCTCTCTCTCTCTCTCCCTCCACCTTAAAGATGGCACAGATATTAGCATGGCCTGAGAATGACTTCAGCTTGGGTCTCACTAAAAAAACTTAGCAATGTGAACCAATCCGATTTTTTTCTCCAGCCGAACCCGATCGTTAAAACGATCGGGCACACGATTCACATCCCTAATAGTTACACCATATTAGGAGCTACCACCCAAGAAAGAGATCTAGGCGACATAATGGATAACACATTGAAATTGTTGGTTCAGTGTGCTGCGGCAGTCAAAAAAAGCAAACAGAATGTTCGGAATTATTAGAAAGTCTAATAGGATAAAGATCCTGCAAGAGATTAAATACACAATCAAATCTTTATGGGTAGAAATCCCTTGTGTATTGGGAAAGAGAATAATGATAGGAGTATACGACCATGCATCTGGCCAAAATGATGAGTTGGACAGTGAAATGCTAAGAGAAATTAGGGAAGTTAACCAAATTGGTAGTACAGTAATAATGGGAGATTTGAATTACTTCAATATTGACTGGGTAAATGTAATATTAGGACATGCTAGAGAGATAAAGTTCCTGGATGGAATAAATTACAGTTTTATGGAGCAATTGATACAGGAACTGACAAAGAGGGAACAATTTTAAATCTAATTCTCAGTGGAGACCAGAATCTGGTGAGAAAATTAATGGTGGTGGTGCCACTTGGCAATAGTCATCATTATATGATAAAATTTAAAATAATAACAGGAAGGGGGACAGTAAGTAAATTCATGGCTCTGGCACTAAACTTTCAAAAAGGAAACTTTGACAAAACAAGGAAAATAATTTAAAAAAATAAACTTGAAAGGTGCAGTGACAAAGGTAAAGAGTGTGCAACAGGCATGGACATTGTTTAAACATGCCATCTTAAAAGCGCAATCCAGATGTATTCAAAACATTAAGAAAGGTGGACGGAAGGCCAAACGATTGCCAGCACAGTTAAAAATGAGGTGAAAGAGGCTATTTTAGCCAAAAGATCTTCATTCAAAAATTGGACGAAAGATCAATCAGAGGAATATAGGATAAAGCATAAGCATTGGCAAGTTAAATGTAAGATATTGCTAAGACAGGCTAACAGAGAATTTGGAAGGAAGTTGGCCGTAGAGGAAAAACTCATAATAGAAACTTTAAAAAATATATCCGAAGCAGAAAGCTTGCAAGGGAGTCGGTTGGACTGTTAGATGATCAAGGGGTTAAAGGGACACTTAGGGAAGATAAGGCCATTGCAGAAACACTAAACACATTTTTTTGCTTCGGTGTTTACTGAAGAGGATGTTCGGGAACTGAACCAAATTATGGTGAACCTGGAAGATGTAGTAGGCCAGATTGACAAACTGAAGAGTAGTAAATCACCTGGACTGGATACACTCTGGGGTTCTGAAAGAACTAAAAAATGAAATTTCATATCTATTTGTACAAATTTGTAACCTATTATTAAAATCATCGATTGTACCTGAAGACTGGAGGGTGGCTGGTGTAACCCCGATATTTAAAAAGGGATCCATGGGAGATCTGGGAAACTATAGACCAGTGAGCCTGACTTCAGTGCCGGGGAAAATGGTGAAAACTTATAAAGAATAAAATCACAGAACATTTAGATAGACATGGTTTAATGGAACACAGCCAGCATGGATTTACCCAAGGGAAGTCTTGTCTCACAAATCTCCTACATTTTTATGAAGGGGTAAATAAACATGTGGATAAAGGTGAACTAGTAGATGTGGTGTATTTAGATTTTCAGAAGGCATTTGACAAAGTCCCTCATGAGAAGCTTCTAAGAAAACTAAAATGTCATGGAATAGGAGGTGATATCCTTTTGTGGATTGCAAACTTGTTAAAATACAGGAAATAGAGAGTAGGATCAAATGGTCTGTTTTCACATGGAAAAAGATAAACAGTGGAGTACCTCAGGGATCTGTAATAGGACCAGTGCTTTTTAATATATTTATAAATGATCTGGAAAGGGGCATGACGAATGAGGTGCTTAAATTTGTGGATGACACAAAATTATTCAGAGTAGTTAAATCTCAAGTGGATTGTGATAAATTGCAGGAAGACCTTGTGAGACTGGAAGATTGGGCATCCAATTTAATATGAACAAGTATAAGGTGATGCATGTAGGGAATAATAATCCTTGCTGTGGTTACCCGATGTTAGGTTCCACTTTAGGAGTTAGCACCCAGGAAAGAGATCTAGGCGTCATAGTGGATAATACTTTATAATCGTCGGTTCTGTGTGCTGCAATAGTCAAAAGCAAACAGAATGTTGGGAATTATTAGAAAGGGAATGGCAAATAAAATGGTAGATGTCATAATGCCTCTGTATCACTCCATGGTGAGACTGCATCTTGAATAGAGATGTGAATCGGAACCGCTTCCGATTCCGGTTCCGATTCACATCGTGAATTCTTTTTCGTGCGGCCCGATCGGGTTTTTTTTGTTTTTTTTTAAATCGGCTGCGACCGAGCCGATAAACAAAAAAACCCACCCCGACCCTTTAAAACAGCTCCCTTAGCTTCCCTCACCCTCCCAACCCCCCAAAACATTTGAAAATTACCTGGTGGTCCACTGGGGGTCCCAGAAGCGATCTCCTGCTCTCGGGCCGTTGGCTGCCACTAATGAAAATGGCGCCGATGGCCCTTTGCCCTTACCATGTGACATGGTATCCATGCCATTGGCCGGCCCCTGTCACATGGTAGGAGCACTGGATGGCCCGTGCCATTTTTAAAAATAAAGGTAAGGCCTAGGGAGGCCATAGAGCAAGGTACAAGGAGACAGAAGGCCCAGAGACCACAAGGAAAAACTAAGACCCGAGTTAGACACAAAGCAAGGTGTAAGGTAAGAGCAGGCCTGGAGGTCACAAGCGAGGTAAGGCCTAAATAGACCACAGAGCAAGGTCCAAGGAGACAGAAGGTCTGGAGGCCACAAGGCAAGGTGACACCTAGATAGGCTACAAGACAAGGAGCAAGATACAAGAAGGCCCAGAGGCCACAAGTCATGGAGCAAGGTAAGCGCAACCAGGTCAGAGAGCCAAGGGTAACTCCATGAAGAGGTATCTGAGTTCTAGCAAGGCAGGGTTAAATGGGGCTGGAGCTTGGGTGTGGTGCTAGCAGCAAGGTGGAGCTTGACAAGGCTGGAGGTGAAGCTCGCTGATGGAGAGGAGCTGCACCACAGGCTGAGTCAGGTGGCCAGTGAGGAAATGGCTCAGGTAGTTAGGAACAGAGCTCACTGGGGGCTTCTTCTGGTGGGGAGGTGTCACAGTGGACAGGATCAGGGCACAGAGAGGCTGCACAGCAGGCAAAACTATGACAATAAAATTGAATTGCATTATATTGCATACCAAAGTGTTTGTTCTTTTCATAGTGCTATCTTCTTTGGTTTGTGCGCTATTAATACACCTTAATGGGCCTATTTTAACATTGCTTTAATTAATCTTGACATGGCCTATTTGCTAACAATATGTGTCATAGGACGTCCATTAATAATTAGGCCTCCAAAAATGTTGAAGATCAGATAAACTTGGCTCAAACTGGGCAAATTCAGTGAAAACTGTTTTAGAAATGGCAATAAGAAAACAAGATTATTATGAGTAGGAAAAAAAGTTTTTAAAAATAGCTATACTATATAGTTTAGTTATCAATGCTTGCCTTTTTATCTAGACACTTCCAACACATCATTTCTGACAATGCTTACACAGGGGCTGACAACAGATATGTGACTAAGTGCCACTCAAGTTCTATAATTCACCATAAGCCTATAAATAAGACTGCCCTTCCTTAGATGTCTCTCTCTTTCTCCTCTGTCAGCAGGTTGTTATAAGACCCTTGTTGAAGGCCTTTAATAGATTTACAGCATCTAAAAAAAAAAAAAAAAATCAAGAACTTTCAAAATTTAACACACATTCACATTTGTCAACTTCATAATGGACCACAGCCTTTGTTTTCCTATCACTTCCAACTCAAACATAATGAAATTAGATTTCCCTGTGTCTAGGAGCTGCATAACAGCTTTCTGAGGTATCGAGAGTCGTATTAGGCCCATTTACTGCTTACTGCAGGAGAGACTGCAGGAATTCATCATTGATCGTGGGGAACTGTAATGCCATAGTCACGCCATGGAGAGGAAGCCAGAATCCTTCCAAAATAAGACAAAAGTGTGGCAGGTCATTGGTCGGGCCTGAGCACCCCCCCCCTCTTTCCAAGGTTTCTTCCTTGATGGAAGGGGCTGCCTGGAGACCCTCTCGCCCACCAGTCTACAGTTTCAATATATTTGGCTACCTGCCTCGACCCCTGCCCCGGATCCCCGTTTCCCCTACCCGAAAGCATAAAAAGAAAAAAAGATCTTGCTAGGAGCAGGGTAAAAATATCAGAGGCAACGTTGGAAGTGCAAACTACCCTCAGTTTATGCTTCCAGCGCTAGAGGCTTAAACTACCCACAGTTTACACTTCCAGCACTGGAAGCATAAACATGCGCAGCGCAGTTCATATGTCCAGTGCTGCTCTGGAGTACCAGGAATGGGGTAAGTTCGTACCTTGCTCCCAACGAGGTTTGTTTTTTTTCTTTAGGGGAAGGGGAATCCGGGGTGGTGGGGGCCTATGGCCTGGTATTTTAAAACTGTAGATGGATGGGTGGGAGAGTCTCTGGGCAGAATAAAAAAAAAAACAGGAAAGGGTAGGAGGAGGAATATGTCCAACTGGCGATCTGTCTCACTTTTGTCTTATTTTGGGGGTTTTCAGGGGTGGGGATGCAAATCCTGATGGGGCCATATATTAAATTTGGAGGAGGGGAGGGTGAGAATCGGCCACAGGCCCCTTTACTTTTTAAAAAAGAAAATCTTGACAGCACTACTTAATTGGATATCGCTGAAGCCCTGTTAGTGCTGGGGAGGAACCGGCTGTCTCTGTGCATGTGGGTATCAATGACATAGGAAAGTGAAGGAGGGAGGTTCTGGAAGCCAAATTTAGGCTCTTAGGTAGGAAGCTGAAATCCAGAACCTCCAGGGTAGCACTCTCTGAAATGCTCCCTGTTCCACGCGCAGGTCACCAGAGGCAGGCAGAGCTCCGGAGTCTCAATGCGTGGATGAGACTATGGTGTAGGGAAGAGGGTTTTAGGTTTGTTAGGAACTGGGCTTCATTTTGGGGAAGAGGGGGCCTTTTTAGAAAGGATGGGCTCCACCTTAACCAGAGTGGAACCAGGCTGCTGGCAATAACCTTTAAAAAGGAGATAGAGCAGCTTTTAAGCTAGATGATGGGAGAAGGCTGACAGTCGCTCAGAAGCACATGGTCCGGAATGATGTATCTTTGAAAGATACTAAAAGAACAGGGAAAATAGGGCATCCCAGTAGAGAGACTGCAGGAAATGTTAAAATGGACAAGATGCCTTGAAGTAAACAGCAGACAGAGCAGAAAGATTTCAAATTACCCCTGCCAACTGATTGGCAATATAAACAAAAAACAGTGAAATGTCTGTGTACCAATGCTAGAAGACTAAAAAATAAGATGTGAGAGAGAGAGAGAGTGTATAGCACTGGATGACGAGGTAGATAGTGTATAATTGACATCTCTGAGACCTGGTGGAAGGAAGATGAATAAAGGAGCACTGTGATACCAGGGTACAAATTATATTGAAATGATAGGATGGATCAAATTGGCGGAGGAGTGGCACTATATGTTAAATAGAGCATTGAGTCAAACAGGAGAAAAGTTCTATGGGAAACAAAATGCAATGTTGAATCTTTATGGATAAAAATTTCAGATGAAAATTAGTCCACCTGTCCAGAAAGAACAAATCAGAAGAGGATTGCAAGAAATTGCCAAAGGACCTTGCAAAACTGGGAGACTGGGCGTGCAAATGGCAGATTAAATTTAATGTGGAGAAGTGCAAAGTGAGGAACTTAGGGAAAAACAATGCAAATTATAGCTACACAATTAATCCTGGGGGAATTCTGCGCTACTGCGGAGCACGGAATTTGTGCAGAATTTCCCTTCTATGCAGCTGCGCAGATTCTGCGCAGAATTTGTCAGACCCTGGTGTCTGCGAGCAGAGCCCATCCTGCTCATGGTGAAGATGAAGCAGGCCCCGGCATGCCGCAAGCGAAGGTTGTCCTGCTCCTGGCGAAGATGGAACAGGCCCTGGTGTGCTGTGAGTGGAGCCCATCCTGCTCACAGCAAAGATCAAGCAGGCCCAGACATGCCATGAGTGGAAACCGTCCTGTTTGCAGCAAAGGAGCACGCCCCAATATGCCATGAGTGGAGCCTGTCCTGCTTGTAGTGAAAAAGATAGAACAGGCCCCAATATGCCGAGAGTGGAGGCCATCCTACTTGCAGTGAAGATAGAGCAGGCCCCAGTGAGAGTGAGTCTGTGTGTGTGTGTGTATGTAAGACTGCTAGCCTGGGGAGTAAGAGAGACAGCATGTTTGAGGGTGTGTGGATGTGGGTGCCAGAGAGAGGGAGATTGTGAAGGAGTGTGTATATGTGTGAGAGATTGGGAGCTGGTGTGTGTGAAAAAGGGATTGTGTGTGTATGTGAGGGAGCTTGTTTGTGAGAGAGGGAGCCTGTGTGAGAGTATGTTTATGTATAAGAAAGAGCCTGTGTGAAGTGTATGTATGTGTGGAAAGAGCCTATGTGTTAGTGTGAGAGAGAAAGAGAGGGAGCAAGTGTGCAGGGATGTGTGATAGAGAGACATAGGTAGCCTATGTGAGGGTGTATGCATGAGAGAGAAAGGGATGAGTGTGCAAGAGACAGAGGGAGCCTGTTTGAAGGGGGAGTCTGCATGAGCGTGTGTATGTGTGCATGAGAGGAAGCCTGTATGAGGGGATGGGTATGTGCGAGAGAGGGGGACCCTGTATGAGGTGGTGTGTAAGGTGCACTAGAGAGAGGGAGCCTGTGCATGGGTGTGTGTGTGTGTGAGTGAGAGAGAGAGATATGGATAGAGGGAGCCTTTGTGAGGGGCAGTACT
This sequence comes from Rhinatrema bivittatum, assembly GCF_901001135.1. NCBI lineage: Eukaryota > Metazoa > Chordata > Amphibia > Gymnophiona > Rhinatrematidae > Rhinatrema > Rhinatrema bivittatum. Next base: position 321,478,263 of record NC_042620.1, read on the forward strand.
GAGAGGGGTCAAACTCTGGGAGTGGAGATAGAGTGGAAGGGGTTGAGCCTAGAGGAGGAGGGGAAAGATAGTGGCACATAGACAAGTTGGGGCCTGAGAGGGAAAAGTGAAAGGAGTCTGGCCAAGGAGTAGGGAAATTCTGCTCACAATATTTAAAACTCTGCATCTTTAAGTGATAACTTTTTTCTGTATTACATTTTAAATTATTTACTTAAAGACTGTCATGTATATTGTGTTATTTTGACCAACAAAAAGTATGCAGAATTTTTCAAAATTTTACGTTTTTGTGCGCAGAATTGCCCAGGAGTACACAATACAAGGTTCCAGATTAGGAGTCTCCATTCAGGAAAAGAATCTAGGCATCATCGTTGATAATACATTGAAACAACAACAGCAGCCAAGAAAGCAAATAGAATGCTAGGGATTATTAGGAAAGGAATGAAGAATAAAACAGAGAATATCATAATGCCTCTGTACAGCTCCATGGTTGTTATGATTGTGGACCCTTGTTTCGAGGTAGTAGCTACCGTCGAAGGGCGAGGCCTGTTGGACCGTAGACTTGCTAGAAGACTTCACCCTGGAAGCACGCAACCCCCCCAGGAGAAGCCCGTAGGGGTCCAGCCGCTGGGACTTAGGCGACTTCTCTAAAGACTGTAAGAGGTCTGGATGCAGGCGCCTCCTGCAGGTCGTGGGTTCCAGACGGCTGGCGCCTCCAGCAGGTCATGACAGTCTGATGAAGAAGTCGAAGACAAATCCAAGTCCAGTCCAATGTTCAGTTTACCAGCGGGGTCCGAATCCAGTCCAGGGTTGAAGCAGGAGAAGGGTCCGAAGCCGTACCAGGGTCGAGACAGGAGAAGGGTCCAAATCCGTACCGGGGTCACGCCAGAGAAGGATCCAGAGCCGAACCAGGAACCAGCCAGGAGAAGACACGAACACCAGTCCAAGGTCGGCAGCCAAGAATCAGTCCACGGATCCGGGGAGAAGAAGGAACGAAGAAGCACAAACCAGGAGCCAGGAACACACTCGAGGCAGGAACCTTAATACCAAGGCAAGGACTGACTGCTCAGCCCTTGCCTTAAGTACCGGAAGCAGAAGGAGGAGTTTCAGAGGGAGCCATGACACTTCCTGTCATGGCCCCTTTAAGAAAATCTTCTTAGCCGCGTGCGCGGCCCTAAGAACAGAGAACATAAGAACATAAGAAATTGCCATGCTGGGACAGACCAAGGGTCCATCAAGCCCAGCATCCCGTCTCCAACAGAGGCCAAAAACCAGGCCACAAGAACCCGGCAATCACCCAAACACTAAGAAGAACCCATGCCACTGATGCAATTAATAGCAGTGGCTATTCCCTAAGTATAATTGATTAATAGCCATTAATGGACTTCTCCTCCAAGAACTTATCCAAACCTTTTTTGAACCCAGCTACACTAACTGCACTAACTACCTTCTCTGGCAACAAATTCCAGAGCTTTATTGTGCGTTGAGTGAAAAAGAATTTTCTCCGATTAGTCTTAAATGTGTTACTTGCTAACTTCATGGAATGCCCCCTAGTCCTTCTATTATTCGAAAGTGTAAATAACCGAGTCACATCTACTCGTTCAAGACCTCTCATGATCTTAAAGACCTCTATCATATCCCCCCTCAGCCGTCTCTTCTCCAAGCTGAACAGCCCTAACCTCTTCAGCATTTCCTCATAGGGGAGCTGTTTCATCCCCTTTATCATTTTGGTTGCCCTTCTCTGTACCTTCTCCATCGCAACTATATCTTTTTTGAGATGCGGCGACCAGAATTGTACACAGTATTTAAGGTGCGGTCTCACCATGGAGCGATACAGAGGCATTATGACATTTTCCGTTCTATTAACCATTCCCTTCCTAATAATTCCTAACATTCTATTTGCTTTTTTGACATAGGGGGAGGAGCTGGATCGCCGCGGAGCCATGCTGCAGAGTCAGCGATGGCGGCGGCTGAAGACGACGAGAGGGAGCAGCCTGCCCCCGCAGACATCCGCAAGTAAACCCAGCGATCCGGGTAGGCTAATCTTACTGTCCTTGCTCCCCCTGGTGTTGCCTCCGTCGCGGCCGACCGTGGCGGCGGCCATGACACCCGGTCCTGGTCGCGGCCTGCCGCGGCCGACGCTGCTAACAGTACCCCCTCCTTTAGGTCTCCCCCTAGAAGGCTTGGGTTTACCGGGGTACTTGGAATGGAAGTCTTTAAGCAGGGAGTTGTCCAATATATTCTTTGCCGGTTCCCAAGAGTTTTCCTCCGGCCCAAATCCTTCCCAGGCTAGGAGATACTCCCAAACGAATCCCCGTTTCCGGACATCCAACACCTCTCGCACTTGATAAACTGTCTCATCCACAGCCTGATGATGCGCTGGTTCAGGCGGCTTCCGACTAGGCCACCTGAGGATCAATGGTTTAAGGAGAGACACATGGAAAGAATTGTGGATGCGCAAGGAAGCCGGTAACCGAAGTTGATAGGTTACTGGACCAAGTTGTCTCAAAACCGGAAACGGACCAATATACCGAGGAGCCAATCTCATAGAAGGGACTCGCAATCGGATATGCCGGGTGCTGAGCCACACCTTTTCCCCAGAATGGAACTGCGGAGCCTGGCGTCGATGTGGATCAGTGAATTTCTTCGCGGTGCGGGCTGCTTTCTGTAACATCTTTTGAGTATGGACCCAAAGTTGTTTCAATTGGGTAGCAGTCAACTGGGCTGCAGGCGAAGGCACAAGTAAGGGTACAGGCAAGGGTGGACGGAGTTGACGACCGAAGATAATCTGAAAGGGTGATGCTCCCGTAGCGGTCCCAGCATGTGAATTATGCGAAAATTCCGCCCAGGAGAGAAGAGATGCCCAGTCATCTTGGCGAGAGTTAACATACAAATGTAGGAACTGTTTTAGTGAGCGATTAGTGCACTCAGCCTGCCCATTAGCCTGAGGGTGAAACGCCGTAGTAAAATCCAAGGAAATCTGGAACTTTTTGCAGAGTTTGAGCCAAAATCGAGCCGTGAACTGCGGGCCCCGGTCTGAGGTAATATGTTGCGGCAGACCATGTAGACGGAAAATGTGCAGCATGAATAATTGGGCCAGTCGTGGAGCAGACGGGAAGGAGGGGAGTGGAATAAAATGGGCCATTTTAGAAAAACGATCCACCACCACCCATATCACCGTATTGCCATCAGAGGGGGGAAGCTCCACTACAAAATCCATGGAGATATGTGTCCATGGTCTGGTAGGAATGGGCAACGGCTGTAATAGGCCCCAAGGTTTCCCGGTGAGGACTTTATGTTGAGCACAGACTGGACAGGAATCTACATAAGCTCATATGTCCTTATGCATTTCTGGCCACCAATAATACTGTTGCAACAGTGCCTGTGTTCGCAGTCGTCCAGGGTGTCCTGCCAATCTGGAGTCATGACCCCAAGCCAAAACCTTATTACGCAGCCGTTTAGGAACCACCATCTTCCCAGATGGTACGGTGAAGGTAGCAGACAGGATGATACGAGCCGTGTCTATGATGTGCTGCTCAGGTTCCTCAATATCGCCTGTGGAGAATGAACAGGATAAGGCGTCTGCCTTAATGTTCTTATCAGCAGGGCGATATCGTATTTCAATATCGAAACAAGTGAAAAAGAGAGCCCAGCGGGCTTGACGTGGGTTCAATCGTTGAGCTTGCTGTAAGTACGTTAAATTTTTGTGGTCAGTAAAGATGGTTATGCGATATTGAGCTCCTTCCAACCACTGTCTCCATTCTTCCAGTGCCATCTTAATAGCAAGCAGCTCTTTGTCTCCAATGGAATAGTTGCGTTCTGCTGCAGAGAATTTCTTAGAGAAGTATGAACATGGATGTGCAGTTCCCGACGAGGTATTCTGACTTAGAACCGCACCCACTCCCTCAGTGGATGCATCGACCTCTATAAAAAATGGGCGTTTGGGATCGGGATGTCGAAGACAGGGCTGCCGAAGGAAGGAGTCTTTAAGGGCCTGAAAGGCTACCTCGGCCTCCACAGGCCAGTTCTTGTTGTTCGCTCCTTTTCGAGTCAGGGCAGTCAGAGGTGCGGCAAGTTTAGAAATATTCCAAATAAAACTGCGATAGTAATTTGCGAAGCCTAGAAAACGCTGAAGCGCACGCAGTCCATTAGGCTGAGGCCATTCTTTGATGCATTTTAACTTGGCGGGGTCCATTTGAAATCCCTGTTTAGATATAATGTAACCCAAGAAAGGTAAAGACTCTTTTTCAAAAATACATTTTTCAAGTTTAGCATACAGTTTGTTTTCTCTTAGCCGCTGTAATACCTGGATGACATGTAGTCTATGATCCTGCAAATTAGCCGAGAAGATCAGAATGTCATCCAGGTAGACCACCACACAGATATAAAGCAGGTCTCGGAATATTTCGTTAATGAAGTTTTGGAATACCGCAGGGGCATTAGTCAGTCAGAACGGCATAACTAAGTATTCATAATGTCCGTTTCTCGTGTTGAACGCTGTTTTCCATTCATCGCCTTCGCGAATTCTGATAAGATTGTAGGCCCCTCGGAGATCTAATTTGGAGAATATCTGGGCCCCTTGTAAACGATCAAAGAGTTCAGCGATCAAAGGCAGTGGGTAGCGGTCTTTAATGGTGATAGCATTGAGTCCCCGGAAATCAATGCATGGTCTAAGTGTTCCATCCTTTTTTCCCACAAAGAAGAAGCCAGCTCCGGCCGGCGAAGTAGAGCGTCGAATGAATCCTTTTTGTAAATTTTCCTGAATGTAGTCAGTCATAGCCTGAGTTTCTGAAGCGGATAAGGCATAGACTTTTCCTCGAGGAGGAGAGGCCCCTGGAACTAGATTAATAGCACAGTCGAATTCTCGGTGTGGAGGTAGAATCTCCGCTGCCTTTTTAGAGAAGATATCCGTGAATTGGCTATACTGTGCCGGTAGCCCTTCGAGTAGTGTGATGCAGAGGTAGCTATCAGTAGGGACGGATTCTTGAAGACAAGTTTCTTGACAAGCAGCTCCCCATCGCATAAGTTTCAGGGTCGTCCAGTCAAACTGAGGATTGTGCTGTTGCAGCCAGGGAATCCCCAATACCACGGGGTGTATAGCCCTCTGGATAACATAAAACGAAATTTGTTCACAATGTCTGGGTCCAATATGACATTCTAGCGGAACAGTCTGATGGGTTATCCTTCCTGGTAATGGATCTCCATGAATAGAGGATATAATCAACGGTGTAGGACACAGTTGCAGAGGAATATGGAGTTTCTCCACGATATCTTGAAGGATGAAACTCCCACCTGCGCCAGAGTCTACTAGGGCCATGGTGGAAAAATGAAGGTCCTTTAGTGCTAACGAGATCCGGAGAGTAAGTGGAGGAGCTGGAGAGGTACTGCCTAGGGTTACTCCTCCGCCAGAGCCTAGGCTTTGAAGTTTCCCGGACGAATTGGACAACGGGCTATGAGGTGACCCGATCCTCCACAGTACATACAGAGACCTGCCCGCCGGCGTCTCTGTCGTTCCTCAGGGGAAAGAGGACCACGCCCCAGTTGCATAGGTTCTTCAGTATTCCCTCCTGGAAATGTTGTCGGTTGTGGGGTGGTAGATACTGGCCAAGGTGAGTTCCAAGAGCTGGTTCTTCTGGAGTTAGCTCCTTCACGGACCCTTTCTTGCAGACGACGGTCTATCCGGTTTACTAAATCGATGATAGCATCTAATGTCTTTGGTAGTTCCCGAGCCGCCATCTCGTCCTTGATTTTTGAATGCAGACCCTCCAGGTATATGGAACGCAAACAGTTCTCTTCCCAATGTAGTTCCGAAGCCAGTGTTCTGAACTCGATAGTGTAGTCTGCGAGGGCTCGGTTACCTTGTCGTAGTTGCAGCAATTTAGACCCGGCTACTACCTGCTTCCCCGGGTCGTCAAAGATGGTGATGAAGAGTTCCCAGAACTTTTGAAGATCTTGCAATATGAGATCCGATCGTCGCCAATAGGGAGATGCCCATGCCAGGGCCTTTCCCTCCAACAGTGACAAAATGTATGTGGTCTTGGTGAGATCGTCTGGAAACAAAGAGGCTTGGAGTTGAAAATGCATGTTGCACTGATCGATGAATCCTTGACACAACCGAGGATCCCCAGCATAGCGTGGAGGTATGGGTAAGGGAATAGTAGGTCGGCTGATAATTGGTGCCAACACTGGTACAGCGGCAGCGGCGGTCTGAGCAGCTGCCATGGATTCCATACGTGCATTAAGTCGTTCTAATGAGGCTGCCATGGATTCCAGAATCCGTTGTTGTTCCATGACCTTCTGAGCCAGTCCTGGAATGGCTTGATGCGCCGAGACCTCTGCCGGGTCCATGGCCTTGGTATTCTGTTATGATTGTGGACCCTTGTTTCGAGGTAGTAGCTACCGTCGAAGGGCGAGGCCTGTTGGACCGTAGACTTGCTAGAAGACTTCACCCTGGAAGCACGCAACCCCCCCAGGAGAAGCCCGTAGGGGTCCGGCCGCTGGGACTTAGGCGACTCCTCTAAAGACTGTAAGAGGTCTGGATGCAGGCGCCTCCTGCAGGTCATGGGTTCCAGACGGCTGGCGCCTCCAACAGGTCGTGACAGTCTGATGAAGAAGTCGAAGACAAATCCAAGTCCAGTCCAATGTTCAGTTTACCAGCGGGGTCCGAATCCAGTCCAGGGTTGAAGCAGGAGAAGGGTCCAAATCCGTACCAGGGTCGAGACAGGAGAAGGGTCCAAGTTCGTACCGGGGTAACGCCAGAGAAGGATCCAGAGCCTAACCAGGAACCAGCCAGGAGAAGACACGAACACCAGTCCAAGGTTGGCAGGCAAGAATCAGTCCACAGATCCGGGGAGAAGAAGGAACGAAGAAGCACAAACCAGGAGCCAGGAACACACTCGAGGCAGGAACCTTAATACCAAGGCAAGGACTGACTGCTCAGCCCTTGCCTTAAGTACCGGAAGCAGAAGGAGGAGTTTCAGAGGGAGCCATGACACTTCCTGTCATGGCCCCTTTAAGAAAATCTTCTTAGCCGCGCGCGCGGCCCTAAGAACAGAGGGGGAGGAGCTGGATCGCCGCGGAGCCATGCTGCAGAGTCAGCGATGGTGGCGGCTGAAGACGACGAGAGGGAGCAGCCTGCCCCCGCAGACATCCGCAAGTAAACCCGGCGATCCGGGTAGGCTAATCTTACTGTCCTTGCTCCCCCTGGTGTTGCCTTTGTCGCGGCCGACCGCGGCCGGCGGCCATGACACCCGGTCCCGGTCCGCCGCGGCCGACGCTGCTAACAATGGTGCCACCTCATCTTAAGTATCGTGTGCAGTTATGGTCACCACATCTCAATAAAGATATAACCAAATTAGAATTATTATTTATTGCATAATTAATCACAATATTTTACAAAAGGAAAATAATTTAAAATAATTTAAAACACAAAGGTACAGAGAAGGGCAACCAAAATGAAAAAGGGGATGGAAATATTCCCCTATGAGGAAAGGTTAAAGAGGTTAGGACTCTTCAGCTTGGAGGTCTATAAAATAAGAGTGGAGTGGAACGAGTAAATGTGAATTGGTTGTTTACTCTTTCAAAGAGTACAAAGACTAAGGGACACACAATGAAGTTACTAAGCGATATATTTAAAACTAATAAGAGAAAATATTTTTTTACTCAACACATAATTAAACTCAAATTTTTTGCAAGAGGATTTGGTGAAAGCTATTAGTGTAGCTGTGTTTAAAAGGAATTGGACAAGTTACTGGAGGAAAAGCCCATAAACCATTATTATGCTGAAGGTGCAGAAATCCACTGCTTATCTTTGAGATAAACATCATGGAATCTAATTACTCCTTGGGATCCTGCCAGGTATTTGTGACCTGGATTGGCCACTGTTGAAAACAGGATACTGGGCTTATGGCAAATCTTATGTTCTTATGTTCTAAATAGAGCTTGATCAATTCAAATTCTTTTTGACTGTTGGAGGATGAATAGTGGAAAGAAAATGATTAATTATCATCCAAATTCAGAGAGATATTTAACAAGAAAAAGAAAATATTCTACATAGCCTACACAAAGATATTTGGACTTTGTAGGAAGAGAATCCACCATAGGTGATTCTGTAATATAGGGGCGGCCAACTCCAGTCCTTGAGAGCCACAAACAGGCCAGGCTTTCAGTATATCCACAATGAATATGCATGCACGCCCTCCATTGTATGCAAATCTATCTCATGCATATTCATTATGGATATCCTGAAAACTAAGCCTGCTTGTGGCTCTTGAGGACTGGAGTTGGCCACTCCTACTTTAATATCTTGCATGATACACTCTCCCCCATACTCAGAGGATAAACCTTCTCAGGGGATCCATGCAAATTAAAGGATCTTTATTTAACATTTTATATACCATCGTTCCATGTATAGATCACAGCGGTTTACACTATGATTTTCACAGTTATAAATTCAACAGACAAACCTAAGCAAAAACAAAGCTAATGGTTACAATGTAGGTATTCAATTTCATAAATCTGGAGAGGGTTTCTAGGGCAAATGAAAATATGACAAGTACATAAGGCAAAGAGTGTTGGTAATCACAAATAATAGGTAGTTTCATATCTTAGTCTGTGGGTTGTTTGAGAATCATTCATTCTCTCATTTGATTTATTCTTCATGCTATGATTATCATTTGTCTTTCTTTGTCTTTTGTGAGTCTGTATATTCATCCTCGACAACCAGTTCAACCTTAAGAAATTCGTGAACACCACCACTAAAGATTGCTTTTTCAAACTTCAAGTACTCAGAAACCTCAAGCCACTTCTGCACTTCAAAGATTTCAGACTGGTACTTCAAGCAATCATCTTGACAAAACTGGACTACTGCAACTCGCTGCTACTAGGTCTTCCAGCCATCGTTTTAAAACCGCTTCAGATGGTGCAGAAATCTGCAGCTAGGCTCCTCACCAATACCAAAAAGAGGGAACACATCTCCCCCACTCTTCAGAACCTACACTGGCTTCCAGTTAAATACAGGATCTTATTCAAGGTACTCTTGATTATCCATAAAGTTATCCACAACCTCACTGTCCTCAACACTTCCACTCTAAAACCACATACCTCCTCTAGACCTATTAGGAGTGCCTATCAAGACACCCTATTCGCTCCCCAAGCCAAAACCTCAATCAGAAAACGCGCCATCTCGACAGCTGGCCCACACCACTGGAACGCGCTACCCCACGACCTTAGACGTGAATCCTGCCCGGCTGTCTTCAAAAAGAGACTAAAAACATGGCTATTTAGTCAAGCCTTTCAGGACATTTAACTCACCTTCCATGCAACTTTTCTCTCTGCTAGCTATCTCTTCAGTTTAACCCTCCCATCCACCCCTCCCTCTGCTACTTGCCCCTTTCACCTTCCTCTTGATCCCCCCTTTTTTCCTCATCCATATCTTAATTTATTCAACTTTATTCTCATCCTTTAGGATGAGTATTTCAATTCCTCTTATTTTTGGATGAGCTTAGTATCTGAGATGTTTAAATAATCTCCCTTGATCTTATATGACTTTGATTAGACCAGAGTGTTACATTTTTCCTGTTAAACTTTTGAATTTCTAACTTGTTCACTGTACCGCTACATGGCGAAATTGAAGTTAAATGTAAACCGGTATGATTTGTATCTCTACAAGAATGTCGGTATAGAAAAAACAAAAATAAATAAATAAATAAGTTAAATTATAAGTGTTTATGAATAGCTTTAATTCACTTTGAAATTTCTTTCTATCTGGTAAGATACATAGAGTTTCCGGTAGATAATTCCAGAGCTTTAGACCCACTATGGAGAATACTTGATCTCTTATTTGCGTCAAATGTGTGTTCCATATAGTGGGAATATTCAGGAGTCCTTTATTTTGGGATCTTAGTGTTTGTTTAGGGTTGTAGGGCTGTAGGGCTGTAGTGTCACTCCTAACAGTCTGGTGTTATTGGAATGAATGATATTGAATATTATCGTTATTACTTTATAGTATATTCTGGCTTGCACTGGTAACCAATGCAGTTCCATCAGTGAGGGTGTAATGTGATCATATTTCTTGGATCCTGTTAATAATCTTGCTGCAGCATTCTGTAATAGTTGTAGTGGTTTTAAGTGACTTGCTGGAAGACATAGAAGTAAGAAGTTACAGTAGTCAAGGTTAGAGAATATTAGAGACTGTAGTACCATTTGAAAGTCCATCAAGGTTAATAGTTCATCAAGGTTAATAGTCATTTCAATCTTTGTAGTATATGCAGCTTAGCGTATCCTGTCAATCAATTTCCTGATGTGTATTTTCATTGTGAGGTTCTCCTCTAGCTGTATACCTAAATTCCGAATTTGATTTGAGGGATTAATTTGAAAGTAGCCAAAGTCTAAGACAAGGGGCTTAACTATCGACAAGTTTCTACTCAGCCAAATGATTTCTGTCTTTTTATGGTTTAGTGTCAATTTATGTTGTGAGAGTTCTTGTTGTATTGCTTTCATATATGTAAGATAGTATTGCTGTTGTTTTGAATGATCTGGAGAGTGGTATGTAGAACTGTAGGTCATATTCATATAAGAAGAAATTTATTTCTAGATCTGTTAGTAATTTACACATTGGGAGCATGTAATTGAATAGTGTTGCTGAGAGGGCTGAGCCTTGAGGGACACCTGTCTCACATGGAAAGGTGTCAGATATCTGGTTCCCAGTTTGACTTGAAATGTTCTGATAGATAGAAATGAGGTGAACCATTTGCTAACTCCACCATCAATTCCAGTGTTTCTCATCTGATGGCTTTGTAAATTATGATTGAAAGTGTCAAAGGCTGCTGTTAAGTTGATTAGGACTAGACAGTAGGATTCGTCTGCATTGAGTTCTTGTATAATTGAGTCCATTAATGAGAGGAGTAATGTCTCCGTTGAGTAATGTTTTCTGAATTGATTTGGGTATAGGATATTATGATCTTCCAGGTGGTGTTCGAGTTGTTAACACTGTTTTCTCAAGAAATTTTGCTAGAAATGGTAAATTAGATTTTGGACGATAATTGTCCCAATCGTCTGTTTTACCAGACTTATTTTTTAGGATCGGTTTTATAATTGCTTGTTTTAGGCCTTGAGATATGATTCCTTCTGTTAGTGATTGGTTAATAAGGGATGTAGTTGTTAGAGTGATAACTTAGTGTACTTGCTTTAATGAATTGGCCAGTATTATGTCACGTGGGTGAGTGGGAGGCTTAATTTTATTATGATTTGACTAATTGTCAGCTTTTATACTCTGTCGAATGTGAACCATTTGACAGTGTTGTTTGATTCTTCAGGTGCTTTTGTTGGGTGACAGCTTGTGAATTGTTTTTTTAACTTATCAATTTTGTCTAATAATGCAGTGGCATACTCATTGCAAGAGTCTTTTGTGAATTTGTAGTTTCTTGAAATGTAAGATGTCAGATCTTGTATTAGATGTTTAACTATCTCAAAGAGAAGTTTAGAATTAAATATAGCCCTGAGAATGTTTGGTATAGTAGTCTTTTTCTGCTTTACTGGTTAGTGAACGGTATTTTGTGAGGCAGGATTTGTATTTTCCTAGGGATTCAGTAGAGTAGCTTTTCTTTTTTTTAATTTAAAGTTTATTGAGGCCAAACCGATAACTGAACAAGTACAAATCTGTGTACAAGTGTCATCTTAATATATATACAGAGTAATGACCTTACATTTTCTTTTTCATTTTCCCCTCCCCACCCTTCCCATCCCATCACTCATTGTAAGATGTTAATAAGTAAATAAATGCCTAAGAGAGCAGATCGAGAAAGAGCTGGTATCAGGTATACTTTCTATAACATTTCTCAAGTCCATGTATCATTCAGCAGTTTTCGTTATCCAGTCCTCATAAGATTGCCACATTTTGGTAAATTTGTCCATAGTAACTTGATGGATCACCGTTAATTTATTCAAGTAATGGACCATGGACAGTTTCTTTAGAATCTCTGAAGTTCCTGGGCATAACTCCTGTTTCCAGGTGACTGCAATTACCAGATGAGTTAGTAGAATTATCTGAGTTGCCGTCTGTTGAAATTTATTGAGGTCTGAGAGGGGTTAAGTCAATATATCCTTTGAGATCTTTGACCACATGCCACCCAAGTTGAGTGGCATTTCTGCCATTGTTTTTCTAGTTTCCTAAGGTTCTGTTTCATGCTTTTTAGTTCTTCATTGTACCAGAGTTTCTTATGTTTGGAGATGGTCTTTTCTTTGTTAATGATTTTCATCTGAACAGGGCTAAGGGTTTCAGCTATGCCATTGACTCTGTTGTCCCAGAAGTCAAAAGCTGTTATTGTGTTTGTTAGATTTAGCTCATGTATCTTAGTTTCTATTGCTTCCATCAGTACTTCTATCTCAATCTTTTTTTTGAAGGTGAATGTATGCTTATTATCCATCCTATTGTGAATTTGGATGGTGAGGGCTATTTCTGCTTTTATTAATAGGTGATCGAACCAGGGTACTATCGTATCATGTATGAGGTTTTGATTAAGCAGTTATTTATGTTGGCAAATATTAGGTGTAGAGTGTGGCCTGCTTTGTGCATTGCATTTGAGACAAATTGTGACCATCCCATTGTTTCCATTGCTTCTAGAAACATTTTGCATACTACGGTTCTTGGTATTTTGTCCACCTATAGGTTAAAGTCTCCTACAATTATTGTAGATTCAGAAGAAGGAAAAATCTTAGGGGTAGATTTTCAAAAACCTACCCTGCGTGCACTGAGCCTATTTTGCATAGGCTCGGTGGCGCGCGCAAGCCCTGGGACACGCATATGTCCCAGGGCTTTCCCAAATGGGTGGGCTGGGGGCATGGCGGCGGGCCGGGGGTGGTCCCGAGTGCTCCGGCATAGTGCGCCGGCCAGGTCTGGCATAGTGCGCCGGCAGCTGGCCGGCGCGGGGAGGGTTTTAGTTAGGGCTGGGGGATGGGTTAGATAGGGGAAGGGAGGGAAAGGTGGGGGGGGGATTGAAAAAAAGTTCCCTCCAAGGCTGCTCGCTGCTGGCTTTCTCAAACCAATAGAGCCACCAGGAAAGGTGGTGCTATTGGGCGCATTACTGGTGGTGATAAGGGGCCTTACCTTTTTGCCGTCAGCGATGTCGTCGCCGTGTCTACCCCAGTGCCGCCCCGACTCCTCCCCTTCCGGTGCTGACTCCTCCCCGACTCCGCCCAAATCTAGCTTTCATATGCGAAAGCTATAGAAAATGACAACCCAAGTTTGTTGTCCTTTTTAGCTTTGTGGTTCTCCTTAGGTTTCCATATATGCCTCATCCTTGAATGGTTTTGATGTAGAACAGCTGGTCCATGGTTGTTAAGATTTATTTCTAGGATTAAGGGGGTGGTCACTGAGGTAATCTAGTAATGTACTTCAGACATGCCTCGGGTGCATACGAAGGGGAGCACAAAGGAGCAAATTCCTTTGTAATGCTCCTTTGTGGGTGCATGCCTCACAGCGCAAGTGCTTTTGGCATCGCCACAGTGCTGTTCAGGTGTCAGTGGATGGGTGATGGGTGGGCGATGGGCGGTCTTTGCCTCCTCGGTGATGGCTTCCCTCTATACAGCTTCCTGCC